>NC_056664.1:35785230-36085230 GCF_018350195.1 Panthera tigris | reverse complement strand
CAAGTCAGATGCTTAACTGAATGAGCCACCCAAACTCATTAAAATTATATATATATATATATATATATATATATATATATATATCATCATATATATGATGATAAATATATATCACCTATATCATTTTAATGTTTATTTACTTTTGAGAGAGAGAGAGAGAAAGAGAGAAAGTGCGGGGGAGGGGCAGAAAGAGAGGGAGACACAGAATCCGAAGCAGGCTCCAGGCTCTGAGCTGTCAGCACAGAGCCTGACACATGGCTCCAACTCATGAACCATGAGATCATGACCTGAGCCGAAGTCAGATGCTTAGCCAACTGAGCCACCCAGGTGCCTAAAATGATATTTTTAAAACACACAACACATAATTTGATCTGACAGTCTTGATCTTTGTTTTACAACAAATATTCCAGATACAGAAAAAAAAAATCGTTTTTGTTGACATTATTTGAACCATCAAGCAAATGTTCAAAATATTTTCAGCTTGGGTGTTAGGGCACATGGTGCTTCGTATATGCTCTCTCTCTTTTTTTTAAACAATGAAAATCTTTGTGTGCCTGCTCTGATCTTTTTTTTTTTTTTTTTGCCATTGAAATTGATATTGCTTTTGCTCATTAAGATTTTAGATCAGTTTCTAATTTCATGTCTGAGAATTCCACAACATTCCTATTTCCTTCTCTACATTTCTTCCACAGTGAGTATCTAAGCACAGGCAAATGCCAGTGACCATCCTGGTAAGTACTTAAAGACGGTAACATTCATATCCTAGCAAGGTTAACAGCACTTCACATATCAAAATTGACAGTTTAAGGGCTTATTTTGCTTCCAAAATTTATTTCTTAGAGTACTGATAATAGGATTTATATGAAGTATACCATGCATATAAACTTCTTAACATTTATTTTACTTGTAAGAATGTCTCACCATTGGTAGCACACAGGGCCACAATCACATCTTGATATAATGGCAATAGCTATGAGCAAGACTGATTGCTTCTCACCTATGAGCTCTTGTCCCAGTTCCCAGAGATGTTGACATTAACCTTCAACTCCATGGTGAAGGACTGTTTCCAGCTCTTGTTTTCAACTTGACATCAGTTGATCCTTACAAACCAGCAACATCTCTATGTTGATTATGAAGCTTTAGTTTCTGCAGGGGAATTATAACACTTTTTTTCCATTTTTCAGTTTTCTTGACTTTTCTTCAGATTTTGAATTCAAGAAAGAGAATTTCTGCGAAATGCTGGGAAGACACTACTGTGTTGTAACGCTGGGTCTATAGCATGGCTGAAGGGATGTGAGCTCTATCCAAAAAAAGTGAAGTCTTGACATGCCTACTCCTAGATGGCATGTTATGGCCGAGAGGTTGGAAAGGTCATTAAAGAGAGGGCTGGACTCCAGTAGAAAGACCACCCAACCGTGTGGGCTCCCCAGTGTTCTGTCTCCCCTGCTGACCTCTTGCAAGGCAATGTGCCCCAGGGACCTGTTTTTAGCTCCTTTCTTGTCTTCATCTTCATGCCCTCTGGGGCACCCCATTCATGATCTTGGTTTCGTTGTAATGATGAAACCCAAATTCACATCTCCAGCCCAGACCCCTCCCACTTTTCTACCTAAAGATCCATTTGCAAGTTTTTTGCTTCCAACCACATGATTCCAGACTTTGCTGGTTTAGAAGTCAGAATATCCAAGGTAGAAATGCTTCTACGAGGAGAAAAAAATGGTTCCACTAAACTGGAAGTTGAGTTGTTACCAGGCCCTTTTGTTTCTCATGCACAAGAGGGATTATAGCGCTGGTTGGGGCAACTCTAATTATCACTGGGAAACAGTGGGACAGGGAGGTGTTTGGGGCATTTCCTAGTACTTCTAGGTCAAGTGGTAAACGTTAATGGAAGACCATAGCAACCCAAACAGGCAATACCATCCAAGTCTCAGCCTTCTCCAGGCAGAAAGTTAAGATTGCCCCCCCACCCCCCCACCCACCAAATGAAGAACTCTGAGTAGCTGACATACTTGTGAAAGGCAAATCGGAGATGGGATAAAATGACAAATATGAGCTATGGTCTTGTGATTAAATGCAGAAGTGAGAACTCTAGTATTCACCCATATTGTACTCCTTGCTTTGAGATGGATATATTGATCTATTTTATTTTGATAAACTTTCCTTCTTTCTCCCATCCTGATATCCTATTATTTTTATATAGTGACATTTTTGATGGTTCTATTTGCAATTTGTTGGACAGGTTATAGAATATCAAGATTGGATCATGATGGAATTAGAAAAAGAATGTGTCGTAGACTCTGGGTCTGGAGTTCTCTCTTGTCCAGTGAGAGAGTGGGACACAGGATTAACATGCTAGAGAGGCTAATGTCCAGGAGGAGACAAGAGCCCCAAGTAAGGGTCCTTGCTCTGTTTTTGTTAGGATCAGAAGGCTTACAAGAGTGATGGGCATACACAAAGAGACAATGAAACTGTGAACACTAACTCATGGGCGTGAGGGAAAGGGGTTTTTGAAGATATGTGGTCTTAGAGGTTTAGGTTAATATAAAACAAAATTCTGGTGCTGGGTGGAAGGTTGTTTACAACAGATATGAGGGCCATCTCTGTTTACCTAAACTGCCTAGGGGACAAGAAAGACAGAGCATGCACTTCAAGGTCAACAAGGCACCTTTCTTTTGCTAATTAGGCACCTTTCTTTTGCTAATTAGCTCCACTCTGGGCAACTTTGCCCTGTTGTGGCCTAAAGTCCTGTTTACCTATTTTGGTCCTTCTTTCGAGGGAAAGCAGCTTTCTGCTATTGTACTAAATTGGGCCTTTCCGCCCTGAACACCTAATCTTGTTTACCTCATTTTTGATGCTTTCATCCTGAGGCTTTTCTATTCTTGTATCTTTGTCCTATACTGGGGGCCTTTGCCCTCTTTACCTAATCTTGGGTGTGTTCATCCTGTCACTAATTCTTTATGTCTTGTTAACCCTTTGGTGCAGGCTCAGGGAATTCCTAAGCTTATTCTCCACAGAATGGACATCGCAGTTATCCGGGTTGAATGACTGATGTAAATTTGGGTTGTCCCCCTTTGGGGAGAAGGGTTAAGTTTTCATTTGTGAGGAATTAATTACATTACATTAGGCAGAAGCAGATTATGATGGAGACTGCTCATGGTGGGTAAGTTTAAGTTTAAGAATGATTTCGACTCAGGTCATGATCGCAGGGGTCATGGGATCCAGCCTCGTGTCAGGCTCTGCACTGACAGTGTGGACCCTGCTTGGGATTCTCTCTCTCCCTCTCTCTCTGCCCCTCCCCTGCTCAAGCTCTCTCTCTCGAAATAAACAGTTTTTTAAAATTAAAAAAAAAAAAAAAAAAAAAAAGAATGGAGGAAGGTGTATGTTGATGTTGGGCAGCCAAAACAGGGATCATAGTGGACCTCTGCCATTCTTCTTGTCTGCCTATATCTTTTAAACTTTCTTCCTTTATCTGGGACTTCCTTACCTACTTTTCCCCTGAGTAGAAGGCAATAGAGCTCACTTTCCCAGGATGCCTTGCACCAGGCATCTAACTTAATAGCTAACATTTTTTGAGCACTTGGATTGTGCCAGCCACTGTGCTAAGAACTTTTCCTGCTGTATCTCAGTACTTACAACTACTTTATATGGTAAGTACTATAGCTTCATATTGGAGACAAGGAAACAGACTCAGAGAGGTTAGGCAACTTGGCCAGGGTTAGGTAACGGTCTGACTGCACTGACCGTACTTTTAACCATCTGCCTCCAGGCAACATCTGTGTTTGGTGGGAGAACACACAGATTAATGTCACGATAATCTCAATGTGTTGAGGGTATTACTCTGGGAGCAAGGAGAAGCAACTAGTGGAGATCCAGGAAGACTTCTGGGAAAAGACATAACCTGAGCTGAGTCTTGAGGGATGTGGGGAACAGGTTAGACGAAGGGGGACGGGCAAGGCACTCCAGACTGGGAACTGCACGTGCAAAGGCCCAGAGGAATAACTGGCATGACTGCAGTTGTTATGCCCAGAATTCGTGATCCCCAAATACCGCCAGGGAGCCGAGTCCGATGTAAAAGCAAAAGAGCCTTTATTCGAGCTAGCTCGAGCTCAATCCCCTACCTGCACCGACACAGCGGTGAGATACCGTGAGATACCGGGGAGAGAGAGCGAGTTTCAAAAGGACAAAGGTTTTGGGGCGCCTGGGTGGCGCAGTCGGTTGAGCGTCCGACTTCAGCCAGGTCACGATCTCGCGGTCCGTGAGTTCGAGCCCCGCGTCAGGCTCTGGGCTGATGGCTCGGAGCCTGGAGCCTGTTTCCGATTCTGTGTCTCCCTCTCTCTCTGCCCCTCCCCCGTTCATGCTCTGTCTCTCTCTCTGTCCCAAAAATAAATAAAAAACGTTGAAAAAAAAATTTATAAAAAAAAGGACAAAGGTTTTATTGGGGCCTAGGGGCAGTTGGTGAGGTAATGGCTATGGCCTCAGCCGATTGGCTGGGGAAGGGTCCGAGTCCTGTTAGGCAGGTGAGGGGGGGGTTACTCAAGGGGAGGAGGTGTGGTCAAGGTGAAGGACACAGAACAAGATGGAGTTGGCCTGCGTAGGCCCGCCCTTTCACAGTAGCCATATTTCAGTGTGTGGCAGGGAACAGAGGGAAGGAAGGCAGAGTCCAGATTCCTCAGAGTGCCTCGTGCTAAGCTGAAGAGTCTGAACTTGATCCTGGAGGCTACGGAGGGCAACGAAGGGATTTGCAGTGGATTTGTGATTTGGAAATCTCTGGCAGAGCAGCAAGATGGCTTGTGGGGTGTGTGGGCTGGAAGCAGGGAGCTTGAGGAGGCCTTAGCATAATCCAGGTGAGAAATGAGCAGAGTCACACGAAAGAAGCTGCAGTGGTCGGGAGGGGAAATGGACAGAGGGGATGGATATGACAGACATGGATGAGGTAGAATCTGCAGAGTTTGGATGTGGATTCTAAAGGGAAAGTTAGAGCTCAGGTTCAGTCCCAGGTGCCTGCCAGGCTAATGGGGGAAATGGCGAACCATTCACTGAGATGAACACAGGAGGAAGAATGGGTTTTTAAATTTTAAGCAGAAAGGTGGGCAGCCTCAGGGACCCTCGGGGAGCCCAGGGCTGACGATGCACCTAATAACAGCTAACAATGACTAGGTGCCTACAGCATGCTAGGCTCTGTGCCAAGAGTCAACTTTACAGGGATGTGTAAGGATTAAATGAATTAATACACATGATTAAATGAGTTAATATGTGTAAAGTGTTGAGAATAGTGCCTCTCACAAGTGAGCACCCTGGAAGAATTTGCTGTTATTATTACTATTAGTGGCCTTGATTTAGAGGGCTTAGGGAAGTGAGGTAGCTTGCCCAAGGTCACATAGGCAAGGAGCAGCCATCTGATTCTAAGGGCCATCCTCCCACCCCCCACCTCACACCTTGCTGTCTGCAGGTCAGAGTGTGGATGCTGATCAGAGCCCCGGGGCAGATGAGCTCACAGCGGCTGGGGAGGGGGTGGTGGGCATGGAAAGGACAAAAGCGTGGGCTGATTGCAGAGGCCCATAGGAACACTGATAAAGCTGTCCTCAAAGACCCTCAGCCCATTGCATGCCCTCAGGGCCCCCCTGGTGCCTGTGCTTTAATGCACACACTGCTCACCTCTGGAGCATTTAAAACAATTTTTTTAAAGTTTATTTATTTTTGAGAGACAAAGACAGACAGAGCACAAGCCGGGAAGGGGCAGAGAGAGAGGGAGACACAGAATCTGAAGCAGGCTCCAGGCTCTGAGCTGTCAGCACAGAGCCCGACGCGGGGCTTGAACCCACAAACCACGAGCCGAAGTTGGACAGTTAACTGACTGAGTCACCAGGCACCCCATGGAGTGTTTTAAAATAGTATGTTCCTAGTATATTCCTGCGCCCCACCCAAGAACCTCTGCCTCGGTCGTTCTGGAAGAGTCGAAATCCTGGACCAACCTGGAGAGACCCTGAGCTCACAGTGAACTCTGTCAGCACAGGAGGGATGCTGAGTACCCTCTGCTGAACGGTGCAGAAAAATGTAGTGCCTCTTAGAGGGCTGTGGTGAAGGTCGACATAATGTTGTACATGTACTCCATAAAGTTTAGTCTTTATTATCATCAGCCATTATTATTATTGCTATTGGTGCTCAGGCTTGAATCTCTGGGGTTTAGCACAGCTTCTAGGACTTAATACATAACTGTGGAATAAATGTCTGGATCAGAGCACCTCGGTTCTGGTTCTAGCTTCCCTTTGGGTGAGTCATGCAGAGCCTCAGTTTCCTCATCTGCAGCCTGGAGACACTGACCCCCCCCTCGCAGGGCTCCCTGGCATTAAATGAGAGCACGCAGGTCTGTATTTTGAGGGCTGAGAAGCGTTCTACAAAATGCAGTGCAGTGTCATGCTCTCTCTCCCCTCCCTGGAGGCGGCTGGTGACAGACCAGGGGAGGTGAGTGGGAGGCTGCCTTCAACCAGTGGGACGCTCTCGGTTCCTTGTGAAACAAGTGGGGTGAAGCCAGCAGGGTCCTGGGAGGATGTGGGCCAGACGTGGGCCGCCACTGGCTCACCAGGTTCAGGAGGAATCATTGAGGCTAATGGACTGTGGCCTCCTTTCTGCCTGGCGCAGCTCACGTCTGACGGTCCGGCATTCAGTGGTGCTGCGTACAAGATGCATGCTTACCTCTGCACACATGTGTGTACACGTCTGCACACAAGGCGTGCACACTTAGGGAAGCCTCAAATATCTCCCAGAGCGAAGGGGTGGCAAATATGAAATCTTTGAGAAGCCACCTCTCACATGCAGTAGAGATAATTGGAATATGTGGAGCGTTTGGATTTGTCTGCGTGTCTGTCCTGATATCCGTAAGCTAAACATGTGCACATATGTCTGTGTGAGCTGCTAAACGGTGCCGATGAGCCACACGTGGAAAAATGAGGGGCCAGTGGTGGTGAGGCCAGCCCGGTGGCTATACCCCGTGGCTTACACTGGTGGTAACAATGTCGGTGGTGTTGAGGGTAGGCTGATGCTGGCTCTTGCCTGTCCCTTTCACACACTGTAGACATTTTCCTTGTAGGTTAGGCCTTTTCTTGAGAAGGAATGGTGATGAGGAGGAGGTTAGGAGGAGGGGAAGGGAGGAGACGCACCCTTAGCACTTAGCACCCAGTGTTCAACCAGCAGTCTCTCCCTGACAATCCAGCTCTTACAATATCAATTTTTTTTGCTCTAGAAAGCAGTGCACTTTTGCTATGTAATTAGGAAGGTAATAGGTGGGAGCAGCCCCCCTGCTGTGGCATTAAAAACAAGGTTTTTTTAATGTTTATTTATTTTTGAGAGACAGAGACAGAGACAGAGACAGACTGCAAGCAGAGGAGGGGCAGAGAGAGAGAGGGAGACACAGAAACCAAAGCAGGCTCCAGGCTCTGAGCCGTCAGCACAGAGCCTGATGCGGGGCTCGAACTCACAAACCACGAGATCATGACCTGACCCTAAGTCGGATGCCTAACCGACTGAGCCACCAGGACACCCCATGGCATTTTTATCTGGGTGGAATGCACATACTCCGCCTGGGTCTTCCTCTAGACCTTTGCTCAAACTGCTCCCATTACCCAGAATACCCTCCGTTCAGGCTGACATCTCACCCAGCCCTAAAGGCTCAGCTCAAATGCACCTCATTTGTCATGTGATAGAATTAAATTCTCTCTCCTTGCTACTCCTTGGCTGCAAAGATGACTGTATAGTGGTTTTGTGTGGCTCTGAGGCCAACAAATCTAGGTGGGCCAAAGTTACACTAAAAATGTGGTCAATGTCCTTCTCTGGTTTAGACCATAAGTACTTGGTGTGGCCCAAGACACCAAGGCCTGATACAGTGGTATATTGGCAAAGGTAATGTTTAACAACCAGGTATCTTGGGAGGGGTGGAAGCCCTGATTTGGTCTACTTGCCAATTTCCATGGTATAAATACTGCCACCACATTAAAGCTACCAACGTAACACCACTGCGGGTGTGTTTGGGGAAGAGATGTATACCATCAGCTCTATGAGCTTGTATGAGCTGGTTTCAGTATACAATTGCTGATTCATGTCCATGCTCCATAAATGTTGACATCAGCTAGTGCCTGGCACATAGTAGGCCGTCAATACATGTTTGAATGAATGGACAAATCAGTGAATACAGAGATAAATGAATGGCTGAAGAACCAGTTGAGTGGGTAAAATTAAATCAGGTGGCTACAGCGGTGGTGACTCATGGCTGGCTTTGGCAGGGGGAGGTAGGAGTAGAGAAGAGGTTGTGTCTGTGTCTCAGGCAGGGGCACCTGCCTGGTGGCCAGCACCAGGCAGATCCAAGGGATCTCGGTCCCCGCCCAGAGGGTCTTCCTGCCTCCCCCAGGCTTCCCCTGCAGCTGAGACTGCTTTGCATTCTCTCATAAATAAACTGTAATGCCGCTGAATTCAGTTTTCTTGTTGGGTCTTTTGTTTCTTCAATCATGACAAAAGCTGTACTAATGAGTTATTGGAAAAACCAAACCCTGCTCCAGGCCAGAGAGGCTGGGTGAGCACAGAGTGGGGGGAAGGTGCAGAGCACAGCAGCTCAAGCAGGGCTGGAAGTAGAGCCATTCCCCGAAGAGACCATGCGAGTGCTAGAGAGGGGATTTAAAAAGCCCTAATAGCTCATATGTGTCCAGGGCTTTCCAGTTCACATAGACTATCTCAAGGAATCCTTCTCCTCAAGCTGCTTGGGCAGGTGTTATCACTATGCTGCCGCTCAGGTGTTTCCAACTCAGGGCCTTGCACTTACTGTTCCCTCTGCCTGGAACACCCTTCACCCTTGCAGCCAGATATCTACTGGTCTCCCTCCCTCCCTCCCTTCACTCCGGTCCTTGACTGAACTGTACATCCCCTTCTTAGAGGGACCTTCCCCAACTACCCTGTCTAAAATGATGCCATCCCTTGTTCCCTACCTCCTTATCCCCTTTAAATTTTGTTTCCATAGCACCAACTCTAATCTGATGTCTTGGATTGGATTTCCCCAGAGCAGACCCAAGACAAGTAGTTGAGGACAAGTAGTTATTGGTGACTCCAGGAAACATCCACGGGAGAATGGTGAAGTGATACAGGGAAGGGAAGGAAGCCAATAAGGGGCATTTTTGAATCCAGTTACTGTGGGAACTGGAGCCCAATCCTGCTAGGTACTCTGGGAGCTAATGTGGGACACACACCTTGGAGACATCCTGCCTGAGGGGTGAGGGAACCGGGGTATTGATGCACCAGCTCTGGGAGTCCCTGGCCCTTCTAGCTGTTATGTGGGTAGGCAAAGTAGACCTTGAGCGAGGGCACACCCTAATTGGGTGCTGACCGTTAGAAGTCAGCCAGAGGGCACCGCAGTTAGCGTGAGACGATGTGGGATGAGCACCCACAGCACCTACTAGACCCAATATGATACAACAGTTTTATCGTTGGTCTTGGAGGGACTTCATCATGTTCCCTGGTCCATCCTCTGTGCCTGAACAGTGTTTGGTAATCATGACATAGTTGTTGAATGAATGGAGGCCCATTGTACAGATAAAGATGGTGAGGCTCAGAGGCCTGAAGGACTGTGCCGAGATTAGATTCATGCACAAGAGAATTATTTACTGAGCACCTATTTTGGGTCTAACACTTTAGACGCTCTGACTCCAATTCCTGGGCTTCCCCTTAGGAACTCCCTTCCCCAGCCTGGGTCCTAGGAAGGGGGAGGTGGAATTTTCGTGACTCCATTCCACATCCCTGGCAAGGAAATGCTCGACTGCCTCTGTCTGACCTCATGAGGAGAGGTCTGAGAAGCCATCACTCAAGGCATGAGTTGTATAACCAGGATCTATACTGAGATGTTACTGGGTGTTTTTCCCACATCACTTGGAATAATGACAGACATCTCCCCCTCCTCCATCCCAAGAAAAGAACCAAGGTCAGTGTCTTCTTTCTGGGCTTTTATTTATTTATTTATTTTTTCCTCAAAGAGCTTTGGGTTTTGTTGTCAAAGCAGCAGGGGACCACCCTCTTCCCCCAGTTAGGTTTGGGAGGTAGAGGTCTCCTGAGAGGGGGTGAAGAGAGAGAGAGGACTGGAGAAGGATGAGGAAAGGTGGTTTGACTAGGAGAGAGAAGGGAGACAGGCTTCTCCAGCCAGGGAGAGGACAGAGATTTGGGGCCTTTGTCTGGGGCCTTGTGTCCCTCTGGCCAGAGGTGCCAGATGGGGATATTTGTGAAGGCTGGATGCTAAGCACAGAGGCCTGGACGGTGTCCAGGGCCTACTTGTGGTCATTGAGAGGGATGCCACGGAGACCCCAGAGCCTGTCCGGGGCAGCTGAGCCCAACTGAGGTGTGGCTGGGGGTTCAGGAGCCAAGGTGACAGGAGTCAATTACCACGGCAATGACAAGGGCTCAGGCCTCTTTTCCTGGGTCCCAGATTCTTCTATGACCTGAGACTCCCCCCCCCCCCCCCCCCCCCCCCCCCGCCAAACATAACTAAGGCTGATTTCTCAGAACTCTGGCAATTGGAAACTTGGGATCAGAATTTATTTGACTTGAAAAAATAAAACAGTATGACATTTATTGCATGTGGATGTTGCTGAGTAAATTCAAACCCACTCCAGTGCAAAGGGACCTGAGGGCTTTTGGATGAAGGGCACACACAGGCCTCCTGTCTGCTGACAGGCCTGGCCAGGCAAAGCCAAACCTCAGGGCAGGCCTCCTGGGTGTTTGGAGGGCCAAGGAGGCCACAGGGGAAACACTGGAGGAATTTAATAAAAAAAAATGTATTTGAAAATCACGTTTGTTTATTTCTGATTATAAAAATAATACATACTGCTTGTAGGAAATTGGGGAAAAATAGAAACATATGAAGACAGAAATGCAAATCACCCATAATCCCACCGCCCACGATAATCATTAAAATGGCATTATCTATCCTGCTCATCTTTCTTCTGTATACAGCTTTTTACATAATTGAGACCATATTAATATTATTTATATAATTTATATTCTATCTATCATGGACAACAGGTCCCTGAACTCTGCACAGTGAACGAATGAAGAACACACATACACAAATACTCCCACACAAACACACACCAGTTAATTTGCATAGACAATGGAGAATGGACCAGGAGAAAGGACACTGAATGGTACTCACAAGTCCCTACCCTGCTATTAACCAGCATCATGACCCTGAAGAAATCACTTCACCTTCTCTGTGCCTTACTTTCTTAATCTGTAAAATGGAAGGGTTGATGAAACCCCATTTAACTGCCTCCCAGCAATTTGGGGAGGGTCAAACGTGAAAGTTCTTTATCAACTGTAGTGGTATCATTAGGCCTCGTAAAAGAATTAGGAGCTCCTGGCTTTTGCCATTTAATGTGCTGTGTGGCTTTGAGCCAGTTCCTTAGTTTCTGTGGTCTCAGCCACCTACTTAGTTACATGCAGGACTGGACTAAGATTCCTAATAAGGAAACTAAGAATTTTTAGAACAATTTATTTTGTGCCAGGCACTGTACTGAGCACTTTGGATGCATTTTCTCACTTAATCCCCCTAATAGCTCCGTGAAGTCAGAACTATTTTTGCCACGCTTTTACCCACAAGGAAATAGACCCAGAGAATTTGAGTGACTTGCTCACAGTTGCTCAGCTAGTAAGCAGTAGAGCTGGGGTTAAAATTAAGGACTCCTGAATACCGCTGTCAATTAAACCCCTATAATGGTAGAAACAGCCTCTCTCCCTATTGTCCAATAGGGTGGCCACTGGTCATGTGCAACTCTTAAGCACTTGAAAAGTGGCTACTGTGACTGAATTAGCTAGTGGCTATGTGTCAGCCAGCGCAGCTATAGGGTGTTAGCCTTAGGCCCTCTTCTATGTCAGAGGCAGCACCAAGTAAGGGTGAAGAGTGTGGACCCTATAGCCTCTGGAGCCAGATTATCTGGTTTGATAATCAGTTTTGCCACTTATTAGCTGTGTAACCTTGGGAGAGTGACTGAACCTCTCTGTTCCTCAGTTCCCCCATCTCTAAAACGAAGATGATAAAACTCCCTGCTCCTTTGATGGCTGTAAGTCCTGGGGTAGCCGACCGAAATGGAAATGGAGAGACGTGGGGATACACTGGCCTCACAGGGCTGAGTGGGAGGGTCCCTTGGGTACCCACTCCCACGGCGGGGACCATATGTGGCTCTGAAGGCCCGGGCTAGTGGTCTTGGCCGATCCCTGAGGAGAGCAGGGAGAGCCAGATAATGAGCCGAATTCATCAAAAAGGCAGCAAGTCTCTGGGGCTCCCAGTGTGTGCGGAACGGCGAGCCTGCGAGCCTGCGGGGCGGCCGGGACCCCTTTTTCCCTGACTGCGTCCTGCGGGGGTGGGGCGATTAGGCCTGGCGTGACCCGGAGGGGAGGGGGCTGAGGGTGGGTTGGAAGTGAAAGGGCGGGGGAAATGAGGCACAGGATGGGTTGACACCAGCTCGTCCTGGGGTTGGCTCCGAGCAGAGGGAGCTGAAGCGGGGCCACCACTTTGCACACTGGGGTGGGAGGTGGGCGCCATTCGTGTTGTATTCTGTGTAAATGGCGCCCCCTGGAGTTTATGGCACGCGGTCCTGTCCCTGTGCGTGCGTGGGTGTGTGTGTATGTGTCTATGATTATTCCACTCCAGATTTCCTGCCTCTCACCCCTTTATATGGGTCAAAAAGAGGTGATGACAAAAGGAACGAGAATTTGCTGGGGGAGGTTAACCAGAAAGGAAGCAAGAAGAAACACCTGCCTGGTACCTGGGCCCAGCCCTGGCCCTGTTCCCTCCCCTGATTTCAGCTTCACTCCCCGTCCTGCCCTTTCCTCCTTTCCCCACACACCCTAGCCTGACTTTTCAAGCTTGAGAACATTTGATCCAGCTTCCTTCCGAAGAGCTGCCCTGGAGAAGGTGAGAAAGACCAGCTCAGCGAAACTCGATGCTTTCCTTTGGGGCTGCTGGGGCCCTGGGAGCAGATGCCAGAGGACAGAGCCCCCTTCAGCCTGGCAGAGCCCGGGGTCTTCAGGAAACCCACCAGACCCCCACCCCCACACCCCTCCTAAAAAGCATCCCAGAATGAGGCAGAAGTGGAAAGTCACTTCCCCTGCCCCTTGTTTACGCAGGATTTCCCAAAACCTTCTGCCCCTCGTTTGCCTACTTCCCTAAGAATCTGCTTCCCCTCAGCCTGTACATAACACAAATATTTCCTCTTATATATTTATTATTTATATTTGTCCCTAATCTACATATTGTCTGGATAGTTTGGGCTTCCCTTATCCTGGTAATTCAGGTCTTGACCAGAGCCTGTTTTTGTTCGAGTTAGTGTAATCCAGATCAGCTCATTTTAATGAGCGGACATCAAGTGGCTACTGGGTGCTCAGCCCTGCACTGGGCTACCTAATAGGAGTGGGGCATCCACCCTGCCCTCGAGCTCAAGGCACAGGTAGAAACAGAGCACATGACACAGATGCCACCTTGAGCCTGGGGTCGGAGGTGACATCCATGAGACCAGGTGGAACCTTGGGAGAGTTGATCTCCAGGTGTTCTGCAATCCCCTCGGCCAGATGTGTCCCTAGGGAGGCTAGTGGACTGAGGCGGGGATGGGGTTTGTTGCTGGGCTGGGGCCTGGCCCCCAGAGAGAGTGGGTTTTCTTCCCTACAGGGGCTGACTGCTACATACCAGCCTCACAGTCTTGCCTCCAAACAGGCCTGGTTCCCAGGAGCCCAGAGAGACATTTGCATTAGGAGAAAATACCCAAATAAAACACCAGGCTGCTTCCCCTGGGCTTGGTTGAAACTTGGAAGGCTGCAGGCAACCAGGCTTAAAGCAGGGAACAATCTTGCAGTAAGAGCCAAGAAGTCAGTGTAACCAGCAAGATGTCTTCCTTGTTCCCTATCTCCTTAGCGATTACTTTATCACTGTTACAACATATCTGCTCCTAGATCTATATCCTGACTCCATTAAAAATTTTTTTTTTAATGTTTATTTATTTTTGAGAGAGAGACAGAATGCAAGTGGGGTGGGGCAGAGAGAAAGGGAAACAGAATCTGAAGCAGGTTCCAGGCTCTGAACTGTCAGCACAGAGCCTGATACAGGGCTCGAACTCACCACAAGATCGTGACCTGAGCCGAAGTCGGATGCTCAACCGTCTGAGCCACCCAGGTGCCCCCTGACTCCGTTTTTATAGCAGGATCTGTAACTCCATAGTAGCAGTCTCCTCTCTCAGACTGGGGCTCCCTGAGGCAGGGCTGTGTCTCCTCCCACAGACTGGGACTCCCTGAGGGCAGGGCTGTGTCTCTCCCCTCAGACTGTGTCTCCCCCTCAGACTGGGACTCCCTGAGACAGGACTGTGTCTGTCTTCAGACTAGGGTCTCTGAGGGCAGGGCTGTGTCTCCCCCCTCAGACTGGAGCTCTCTGAGGGCAAGGCTGCGTCTTTATTTGTTGATATCTCCAGCAGAATACCCAATATGATGAAGGGACAACACCTGGCTCAAGAAATATGTGTTGAACTAATAAACAGTCAAGAGAACCCAACTTTTTCAGCCTGTTCACCCCCTTTCCAGACCAACCCAGTGGGGAAGTAGAACCGGGTAAATCAGTGCTCCTTACACGCACTCAGAGTGGGAAGACCATGTGTTTTCCAAGCCGGTGTTAAAACCAAACTACTTTTGATCCATTGGGACATCAGCTCAAAAAAATTAAAACTCCCCCGTTCCAATATTAGTGTGGACAAAGGGAGCTTGGGACAGCTTAGGTGACCCTCACCTGAGAAGCACTGGCATCGATAACAGGCCACTGACACAGCTCACGAGCATTTGGAGTTTGGGCTGGGAGCAATCTCAGGGGAGGCGGGGCACATCTGCTTGTTGTGAAAATGTGAATTTGGAGCCCAGAGATGGAAGGCCGCACGGTGAGGCATGACACGCTTGTGGAAAGGTGGCCAGAGAGAGGAAGGGACTCCTATCTCTTTTGTGTCCCCACCCCCACCATTCCAGGACTGGTATTTTCAATAATTAATTGTTAAGCCGGTCAGCAAATGTCTCTTTGGCTCAGTCTTCACATCTGTGAAATGGAGGCCACATGTCTTACCTCACAGGCACGTTTTAAGGACCAAATAGGGTAGTGGGTGTGGAATTCCTTGGAAAGGTCAAATGTGAGGGTACCCTTGGTGGTTGTAAAATAATTTACAAGAGGACCCATATAAATTGGACTTTCAAAAGTGATGTTTCCCCATCTCACAATCCAGCCCCATCAAGTTTTATGTGCCAATTCATATGACAAGCATTTATTGAGCACCCACTAAGTGCCTGGCACTATGCCAGGTGCGAGGGATACTGTGGTGCCCCCTTTAGTCCCTTACACAGAGCCAGAGTGAGCCTGCTAAATTCAAGTCAGATCCTCTCCCTCTTCTGATTAAAACCCTGCCAGAGCTCCCATCTCCTGGGAATAACACCCAACCTCCTGCAATGGCCCTAAGGCCCAAAAGACCTGTCCCCTTAACCCCTCTGATGTCAGCTCCTACTACTCTCCGGTCACCTATTCAACTGCAGCCAAATCCTCTTTCACCACTGCGGGGCCTTTACACCTGCAATGCTCTTCCCCCAGATATTGGCACAGGTTGACCCCCCCCCCCCCTTCTTCAAGGTCATGACTCCAGTGTCAGCGGAATCTAGTCCAGATACCCTCTCTCACATTTTGGCCCTCCCACTGCCTCCTCCTCTTCCTAGCTGTAGTATTTCCTTGCTATCTAAATACGATTTCGTTTCCTTATTCATATAGTCTTTTGCCTGCCTCTTCACCAGAAAATAACCTCCCTGAGGGTAGGCTCTGGTCTGTTCATTCACATTGAATCTGCAGTGCCTGGAGCAGTGCCTGGCACAGAGACGGAGATACTGGTTAAGTGAATGAATGGTGAACAGACAGGCTCCCAGAGCAGAGGATCTGCCAATGAGGAGGGAGGGGAGGGGCTACAGAACCTGGGTGTCGGAAGTCTCCTCCTCTCCAAGGGTGTCATTGCAGGACTGCATTGTCACTAGTCTTGAGAAGCACGTTTTAGAACGGGAGTTAACTGCTTACTAATTAGCAGCTGGAACCACTAATTGGCTATTTGTTAGAGCCTGAATTAATAAACTGGTCTTCCTTCGAGGTCATAACTCTGCTCATTCTTTACCCCTCCCAGTCAGCCTTCACCCCACCTGACCAGAAAGTGTCTTGCCCTGAGATTGAATCGATACCTGCCACTGTATGATTTTCAGAGACAATCTCCCTCGCAAAGGCGACAACACCATTTCCACAAAGACTTCCTCTCCCTCTCTCTTTCTCTCTCTCTCTCCTCCTTCTCCTCCTCCTTCTCTCTTCTCCCAGGCTCTAACTTGCCTAAGGCAGGAGGAGATGGGGGAGCTTTCTAGGAAGGAGCTCTCACAATAAAAGCCCTCAGCTGCCCTGCTTGGCCAAAGTCTGGGGTTCCTGGTTCCCTGGCCTGTCACCCCCCACCCCCCCCCCCGCCCCTCAATCAGCAGCTAGTTCCTGAAATCTCTTGGAATCCAAGGACTGGGATTTCTCCGGGCAGAATAGGGTTTTCCTAGACTATCTTGGGTGGAACTCAGGAGTTGACATCAGGTGCTACCCACGGAGCCTCCAGGCAGCCCAGCCTCAGTCGGGCTCAGGTCCAGTGGTCTAGAGCTCATATCCCCACCCCTCAACAGCCCATTTGGGGCCCAGTGAATTGTTCTCCGTGTGTGAGGAGAATAGGAAACATTTCTTGTGAAAACATTTACTAGGCACCTAAGCCCTTTTCAGTATAGAGCAGTAGGAAAGAGCAGTGTCGTGGAGCCCAGCTACCTAGGTCAAAGCCCGGTTTGGCCACTTAGCTGTGTGAGTCACTAAATCGTTCTATGTTATTCTATGAGAATAACAGCCCCATCTCACATAGTTGTTATGAAGATTAAATAGTTACCGACATGTAGGGCTTAGAATAGTTCCCGGCCCATGGTATCAGCTCTTATCCACTCCTGTTTCTCAACCATTCCGTGAGATAGGGATCCTACTCACTTTACAGCTGGGGAAACTGAGGCCTAGAGAGGTTAGGACTGGAACGTCGGGCTGATGGTTCTCAAGTCTAGTACTTTTTCCCTTCTCCGGGGTTGCCAGACAGAGGGCCGTGTCAGAGGCAGCAGACCAGGCACACTTGGGGGAGGAGATGGCTGAATCTACAGGCACACGCAAACAGGATGTCAAGGTATTTACACTGCATACAATTAGCTGCAGAGTATTCACAAGTGAATTAGCTACAGCAAATGTTCAATCCCAGCCTGGCTCCCTCACCCCCCACCCCTCCTCCTGGTCTCTCCCTGACCATGAGTCTTCTCTCTCCTTCAGGCCAGTGTGTGTTCAGGGAGGGCAAACTCAAATGCATGTCAGCTGAGTCAGTGGGGTTCCCTGCTCCTCAGTAATACATCCCAAGGCCAAAGAGGAGCAATCAACTGCTGTCTGGGGTTGGACCAGCTAATTGGAAAATGGGAAGGCAGTCTCCTATGACATGGATACAAGGTCATTTAATTCAGAATGGGCGAAGCCAAGGAGAGCGGGGAATCACCCTGAGAGCTTCCTGGAGGCGGTGAGGGTTTCTAGGAATTTTTGAACAATGGGAAGGAGATGACAATAAGATATTCATCATCACACCCTCCATCGATGCCACTTCCTCTTCAGACTTCCCGTGGAGCAGGAAATGGATTTTTCTCTTTGGGGTATTGGTTTGGGGTGGAGCGTAGAAAGGATGGCTGTACGGAGGGTATCCTAAGTCTGTGGTCTCTGGCCTTATGATGGGTATCACTCATCCATTCATTTAGCAGATCTTCAGCTGGCATCTGCCAGGTGCTCAGCACTAAACTGGATCCTCTTATTCAGCCTTGGATCCACAGGAAACGAAAGAGAGAGAAGGGGGTGGGGGGAGATGAAGAAGGAACAATCAGTTGGAGGGGGGCTGAAAAATAAGATTCTTCAGATGTTTTCGGACTTCCCAGGATGGACCGAAAGGGAACTGAGGAGGTGCCAACTGATGGCACACCCCCAGTGGCGGCCTGGCATTTCTCCCAATACCTCCCACTGCTGCCCGGTCACGTTCTCCGGTGAGCAGTCCCTTGAGGGTCAGGGGAAGGGGGGGACCTAGCAGGAAACGACCTGGGGAAGGGGTGGGTTTTATTATTTTTTAAAATTCATGTTTTAATTTCCATATTGAAAAATTAAATCTTTTTGGTGTAAGTTCTTTGAGTTTTGGTAAATGCAGAGTCGGGTAACCACCATCACAGCCCAGATACTGAACAGTTCCGGGGAGCGGGGGAAGGAGGGTTAATAATCTCCCCGCTTGTTAGCTGCTGCGGTTGTCCGCGCTCCCACGGGCCGCCCTGATACAGTCCTTGCGCACAAGCCGAGATAAATAACGGCGACAGGTGGAGCAGGTGAGATTAGCAGGACCGGGGTAGGGGGACGCGATCGGAGGCGCAGGGGAGGCAGCCCTCCCGGCTTCCCAGCCGACGCCCCCTCCCTGCCGGCGTTTGGGAGGAGCGCTCTCTCCACCCCAGCTCTTGGGGGCGGGGTGAGGTAGCGGAGTTCCGGAGTGTCTGACGCCCGCAGCTGGAGGGGGCCCCGGGCTTGGCTGCCGGAAGAGAGTGCGCCCCTGGGGCGCTTGGGGGCGCTTGAGGTCCTAAGGAGAGGCAGGATGGGGAGAGACAGGGGCAAGCCGGGGAGAATGTGGGTGGCCTCGGGGAGCTCCGGTGGCGGGGTCCTGCGGACAAACCTGTTGGCAACCTGTGGGCCGAGGCAAGGGCTGGAGCTCTAAGCGTGCGCTCTCCGCCCCCGGCTCAGCCAGTTGCTCTGGCGGTGGCCCCCACGCCCTACGCAGGGAGAGGCCGAGGCTGCCTGGAAAGGGGCGGGGGCTCGGCCGGGGGCGGAGGGACTCCGGGGCCGCGCAGACAGCCCTGTAGACCGACAGCAGGCGGCCGGCTCGCGCGCCTGCAGGACCCCAAAAGACGCGGGCCCTTGGCCTTTCCTTCCGACCTCCGCTGTAGTTCCAACCACCAAAAGTGCAAAACATTTACAAAGTGTGCAGTGCCCCGCAGGCTTCGGCCCCCGGGGCGAACGGCCGTGCTTGCCCCGCGAGCGTACTGGAATCGGTGTACCCGGCTCGGCAGCCAGTCTGGGTGTGCAAGGGCGGGCGAAGAGCGAGCGTGAGAGCGTGCGAGCGCGCGGCTGCAGAGCCCGCGCCGAAACCCACGTCCCTCCGCCACTGTCCTCGGGATAGATGGATCCATTTCTGCTTTCTGACATTTTCCTGCTGGGGGGGTGGGGGGGCGGAGAGAGGGAAAGAAGGGGGAGGGGCAGAGAGAGAGAGAGAGAGAGAGAGAGAGAGAGAGAGAGAGAGAAGGAGAGGAGAAAGCAGGCAGTCTGCTTCCCCCAGCCCTGTTTTGTTTTCTCTAATTGGTCCTGGGGGAGGCGAGGAAATTGGACAGAGGCTGGGCCGGGCGAGCTGGGCTGCCTTTAATTGGCTCCTTTTTTTAACTGGAGGGGAATCAAACAGGAGAGCGAGCGACAAAGGGTGGGAGAGCGAGAGACCGAACGAGGAGACGCGAGGAGGAGGGAGGAGGAAGGGAGGGAGGGAGGGAGGCGGGGGGAGCGCGGAATGAAAAGCTCCGAGGGGGGAAAAAGCAGCACAGCGAAGCTCAAGTTGCCGAGCGAGCGGAGCGCTCCCGCGGCCCCGAGCCCAGCGGCCGCCGCGCCCGGGAGCCCGGCCCGGCCCCGCCCGCTCGGGGCCCCCGCTGGCCGAGGCCGCCGGGCGGGGGCGGGGACGACCAACTTGGGGCGCGGCGCAGCCCCACTCTCCGGAGAGCATCGAGACCGGGAGCGCCACGGCCGCGGCCAGACGGCGGGAGCGAAGCGCGACGAGCGGAGGCGGCGAGCGGCGCCCGCGCCGCAGCCCCGGCCTCGCCGAGAGCGCGAATATTTTTCAAACGACTCAAACTTTCCTCCTTTCCCCGCTTTCCCGGGTCTCTCTTGGCTGGAATTGCTCTCCTGATTCCCGCGGGGTGCCGGGGCGCGATTCCTCCCCGGGGCTCCTCGGTGGCTCGGGTAACTTCGCGGACCTGGGGACCCGTGGATCTCGCCCCTTGGCCGAGCCCAGCCAGCGCTTCTCCCCCGCTCAGGAGGGCCGGGGCCGGGGCTCCTTCGCCTTTGGGAGGGCGCCCAATCCGGCCCCCCTGGGTCGGGCTACTGAGACTCCAGGACCCGCCGCAGGACTGGAGACCGCGGATTAACCCGAGCGAAGCCCGGGCCTTCCAGCCCCCACTCCGCGGAGGGGCGTCCCCTGGGCGGGGAAAAAGACAAGTTTGTCAGTCGTCGGTGGCCTGTTGGATCGAAGAGCCCCTGCCGCCGCAGAGGGGTCCCTGGCGCCCAGCACACGGAGCAGACAGCCCTGGGGACCCGGGGCAGATCGGCGGCCGGGCTCCTCGGGCCGGGGCGCTGGCTGCTGCGCCGGGCGCGCCAAGGCACCCGGGGCCGGGCCAGCGCCCCCTGCGTCCCCACGCGGGCAGCGGCCCCGCCGGAGGAGAAACCCGGGTCGCCGCCGCAGCCACCGCCGCCTCCTCAGTCTCCCGGTCTCCGTCGCCGCCCCCTCTGTCGCCTCTCGGGGAAAGGGGGGACGCAGGGGGCTTCGCGGGGCCCCGGCGGATGCGCCCCCCGCCACCTCTCGGGCTGCGCCGCCTCGCGGGGATGAAGCACCGGCCGTGAAAATGGAGGTGACCTGCCTTCTACTTCTGGCGCTGATCCCCTTCCACTGCCGGGGACAAGGAGTCTACGGTAAGATCCCGCGTCCCGCTCCACGCTGGCTTAGCACCGCGCGGAAACTTTGCAAGAGGCGCAAAGTGCGCGCTGCCGGGGTTTGGTGGGGACCCCGGCTCGGACTCTGGAGTGGATGCCCGGGTCCCCGCCCTTTTCAGGGCGCGAGGAGATCGAGCTCGCTGTTTCAGAGCACGGAAACGGGTCGTAGGGTCTGGCGTGAAGCCGGGGATGCCAGGGGGAGGCACACACTTCCTCAAACCTTGCCGGGGGCCGGAATGACTCGAAACCCTTGAGAGCACCCAGTGGGCTCGGGAGATCCCGACTGACCCCAAACCCGAGCCTGGGGCAGCGACTTGCACGGAAACCTAGTCCTACCCTGGCTCGGCCTCCGGAGTACAAGCCGAGCGATGCACGATCCGGAGTTGCGCGCGGCTTGCGGGTGAGCTGGCTGCCAGCACGGCGGCGGGGCGGCGGGCTCGCCTTCCCCGCTCTCGCTGCGGCTTTCGCTTCTTTTACTCGCTTCTTGACTGCCAGAGCGGATGCCAGCATCCCCTGGATTGGGCACCTAAAACCCCGGCATCCGTTTTCGGATCTAGCGTGAGCCAGTTCTTCCCATCCCCGGTTCCCAGCTACAAAACCCCAGCCCCACCTTCTTTCTCCCTGAGCGCATACACGGACGCATTCAGCCACCGTCCCCAGGAAACGCAAACACGGCACGCACCCATCGGGCTACGTGTTCAAACTCTGCCTCCTGCCACGCAGCTTTGCTCCTGCGTCCCTACGCCTCGCTTTCCGGCGCTAAGGGGACTCTGGCTGGTTACCCCTTCTCCTGTCTCTCCCGTGGGTGTTCCTGGGGAGAGGTCCTGAGAGCAGGCATCAATGTCCAGGATCACCCCAGGGCTCACCACTCTCAGGGACCCTCCTTCTGAGTTCTAGTAGGCTTCAGTGCCCTGACCTTACAGTCTCAGGGCCTAGTGGCCCTTACTCTGCCTTCTGACTGCAGGATGGTCTGCACAGATCACTTTTTAATATTGTATAGGTGGGGTGGGAGGGTTCCCCGTCCCTCTATCCTGAGTCCAGGGCCTAATTATTCATCTTTAGATCAGGGGAGAGTTTGACCTGTTCTGTTGGTGTGGAGGCAGAGACATTGTCCCCCCAGCTGCCAGCCTGGGGCGCAGATGTTAAATGCTTCCTTCTGGGGGTGGCTGGCGTTGCCTCCTGGTACCTCGCGAGAGGCATGGGTGTCCTGAGGGGTGTCTGGGAGGTGACATGCTCCTGGCTCTATACAGCTAGCTGGCTTGGGCATAATTCCCTGGGGAGGCCGGCCCAGGCATCTGGCCAAACTCTGCTCTTAATTAGTTTGTGTGTCTCTTACTGCCTGGCCCTTTACATAGGCCAGAAGAGGAAAAAAGAAGGAAGAATGTAGCAGGGACCTAGAGAGGCTGGGTTGTGGGGAGGAGGCCACTGAGCTAGCCCCAGAGGCCTCCCCGGGGGCAGAGGAAGACACCAGAGGGCTGGGGTGGGGGTGGGGGTTCTTTTTCTTCGTTGTCCCCAAGGTTTTCTTGTAGCTTCACTGCCTCCTTAAGAGGTGGCCTAAGGATGGATGTCACTGAGGTCTTTACCTCCTCACCACACCCCAGGGGCTCTGAGGGTGACAGAGAACCCTCACTATTCCCTACTGTCCTCTACTCTGCCCCTCCCCCCTAAGTGTCCTTGGGCAGATCTGGCGAACTATCTCCTGGTCATCCCTCTCCTTGGTCCCCTCCAGCTTTTCCAGACTTCTCCAGGGCTGCACAGGGCCCATGTTGGGGAAGCCCCTCTGAGCCTAGCCTGGAAACCCCAGCAATAAGGGCAGGGTTGGGGTCGGGTGGGGGCTATGGAAGCAGTGTCTGTAGACCCTGATTTCAGAGTCCTAGGGGACCAGGATTTAGCCATTGGCTTATCTGCCTCTCATTTTCTGTATTTTCTCCTCCCTCATGTGCCTGGATCTCACTTTTTGTTGCTCTCCACTTAGAGCAAACCAAGCTGGGTGTACTGGGGCCAACCCCAGGGCTCTAGGGTGACAGTCTTTGCATCTTCCCTTTGAGGTGTTGGCTCCAGGGCAGGCTGGGGCCTCAGGGAAATTGCAGAGTGAAGCATCTTTATTGGGATAGATGGGGAAGAGGTTAAGATCTAGTATGAGAATGAGGATGGCAAGAGGCTGCTGAGTTCTTTGTGATGCTAGAAGCTTTGGCCAGAGACAGCAGAAGGGGGAACTATGGTACTACCGTAGTTCTTCTGCCCCCCCCCCCCCCCGGTTTCCCTCTCTGCCTAAAGCAGATGAAGCAGCGTGAGAAAGAGTAGAGTGTAGGGGTGAGAGATGGCCACTTGTGTCCATCATTGTATCCTGGCATCCAACATGGTGCCGGGCACACAGCAGGAGCTCGGCAAATGTTTGCTGCAGGAATGAAGGGCCATGGTTGCAGGTGGCAGGGCGTGGGGGGAGGTTGAGGAAATGCTTTTTGAAATTCTTTCTCCCCAAGAAGTCTGTCTAGGATGTTTTCCAGCAGGGTAGTGGGGCACACTCTGAGGGTCTCTGCTTTAGGGAGAGTCACAGATTCCTAGACTGGCAGCTGTAGGAGACCTCAGGGAGGAGGAGAGAGAAGAGGCTGAAAGCCCAGTGCTGCCTTGGCAGTGAGGAGAGGCCGGTTTTAGCCAAGGCACAAAAGAAAACATGTGTCCTGGGGAGGGAACCCGGCCCCTTCCCCTCTGCCTAGCCCTGCGTGGCTGAGGGAGGGGTAGATTAACATGGAAGCTGAATCGAGAGGGCAGAAGAGCAGGAGGGCAAAGCCGGCAGGATCTATCTAGCTTGGGCTGTGGGTCTCTGTTGAGGCTGGTAGGAGGCAAGTGTCCAGAGCCTATTGGCTGCTTCCATCTGAGGGTCCTGTTGCCGGGGTCTGAGGTCTGCAGTCTATAGCAGGGCTGGGGAGGTGCTCTCAGTCTGGCCAGGTGGTTTCGCTCCTTCTTTGGGACACAGATGCTACGGCAGCCCAGTGCTGGACCAGATGGTCCATTTGGAGCCGATCTCCTCTTCCCTCCCTGCCTCCCAATCTCCTGGCCCGGTTTGTTGTGCTCCGTGGTGGATTCTGCAGTCTGTTTTCTGGCCGGCCAGGGGAGTGGGCTGGCCCCAGAGGCCTACTCCTGGGCAAAGGCAGGAGCCAGGTGAGGGAGGAAGGGCATCCCGTGTGTGGAAAGCATCAGAAAACACCCGCTCCTCCATCCTGGCTTCCGCTTCTCCCCGTAGCTGCCGGACGCCCGGCCAGGGCAGGTCAGTGGGATTCCACTCCCTTACAAAAACACAGCAAACCTCTGGATTATTTAATATGCAGGAGTAGGAATTGACATTATCCTTAAGACAGGTTGTTTGCAACTTACTGGTGGAAGTCAAAATATTTCACCAAAGGTGTCATCAGAAACTACCATCCTATGCTAATTTTTGTGGGAACATGAAGACAGATGTTGAATAATTTGACAAGAGCAACATAGCTTACAGAATTATCACCAAGTCAGGGTTTTTTTCCCCCTCCTCTGAGGGGTGCAGAGAAAGAATTTCAGGAAGTGCGTCTCCCAGTGCCATCTTCTGGGTGTTGATCCTGGCTGTGGGCACTCTTGGGATTTCTCACTAGAGTTTCTACCACAAGTCTTGAGTCTGGCTGTCCAGATCTAACCCTGCCCTTGGAGAAGGCATGCCATCAGAAAACTGGTCCCCTAGGGCTAATGGAAGGCTCTGGGGGTTTCTAAATGTCCTCAAGAAGGTTCCAGCCTCTGTTCCTTCTTCCTTCCCAGTTATGGTAACTGCATGAGAGAGAGATGGAGCCTTGTGCCCACAAGTCAGGCTGGTTTCTTTGCCTTGCCAGCATTGTCTTCCCACCCCCCTCCACCTTTCCCTGCTGAAGTTGATGTTGGCCCCTGAGCCAGCCTCAGGACTCCCCAGGTCCAGTAGCAGAGCCTGGAGAGCCCCACTTAGGGTCAAGATCTGCATGGTGCCCCATCCTACACTGCAGGCAGGGGATCGGTGTTTCATGGGTGGTGGTGGGGCCCTGGTGAGGGGGTGGTTAGAGAGGATTTTATTAGCCAGGAAAGCACCCTTGAGGGAGTGTGCTGGAGACATGCCAGGGGCCCACTTGTAATTGGCCAGGCTTGGCTGTGAGTTGCTGGGGCCGGGCGGCAAAGCTTCCTTTAGAGCCTGGTATTAGCTCCGCTTTGCTAGAACAGGGAGGAACGGGGCGGGGGGGGGGGGGTGCTGTTGGCAGGGGGAGTGCTCCGGAGGGAGAATGGAAGGAGCTAATCACGGCCGCCAAGGCCCGGCAAATGAATGATGCAGGAAATCAATACCTGGGGGCGGGGGTGGAAATCCGGGCAGTGGTAGCAGCCCCAGCGTCTCTAGCTGCCCAGGAGGCACGGGTGGGCCTGGGAGTAGTGAGATAGGCTGAAGTGTGAAGGACCCCTCTCTGCTACCTCCTCCCTTCCTCCTTCCTCATCACTTCTCTGCCTTTCTTCTCCCCCACTCTTGTCTTCCATCTCCATGTTGGGTCAGGCAGTGCTGCACCCCACAAAGGCAAGGGGCCTGGGAGAGAGGACCTTGGGCCTCTCAGTCCTGGCAGGACATTGCCCTGCCCCCTACCTACCGCTGGACACCTGAGCCTGACCAGGCCCCAGGTGCAGGGAGCGTGCGTAGCTGCCCAAGGACTGTACCTGATGCTGCTGGCACTGCCACTCCAGATGTGGCCAGCAGGGGGAGGGCTTGGCCACCACATTGCCTTTTCTGGGCTCCCTGGGCCTCAAGTCTCCCGGTGGGATGAGTTATTCCAGTTCCTCAGCCTGGGGTCTTCGGGAGCTCCTTAAGGCCTTCTGATGCTCCAGGCCACCTCCACCTCCCACACACCCAACCCCCTGTCCCAGGGCATTTGCCTGTGGCCAAAGCCACACTTGCTGCGCCCCATGCCGCAAGAGAGCTCGGCAGTAGGACTCAGCTCTGTGGGATCCTGCCCAGGTGGGGCGGTGTGCAGACCTGGGACTGTATCCGTCACAGAGCTGCCTCTTTGTGAACCTGGGGTGTGGCCCCTGTTCTTCATCTTCCTCCCCTTCTCAGAACACTCTGCTTTGCAGGCACACAATCTGCCCATGGCAGGAACTAGGTATTAAGGGACCCTACTGCATTTGAATGCCGATACAGGAGTCGAGACCAATGCTTAATAACAGAGGAATCTTTTTTAAACAATGGAATTGTTACCCCGACCCCCCACCCCCGCAGTCAATGAGTAACACGTGCTCTTTGCAAAACAATCAGAGAATGCAAAAAATTATAAGGAAGAAAGTAAAGCTCACTTGATATCCCACCCTGCATTTGGTGATGGTTCTTTCAGGTGTCCCTTTATGCAAAGAAGAATGACTCTTTTCGAGAGAATCATTGGTTATTACAACAATCCCTCATAGGGAGTAAGTGTCATGTGCCTTTACCCAGTGCTCGTATGCCTCTGATTCCCGTAAGGTTCTGAGAGGTTAGCATAGCATGTCCTATTGTCCGCATTTAAGAGAAGAGGAGACAGACACTTAAGTGACCTGCTCAAGGTTACACAGCTGGTAAGAAGTGGCCATGAGGCTCCATCGCTGGGGACCTTCTGATTTGGAGGTAGGAAAGATGGAGTTTCCTCCCTCAAGGAGAAGGGGAGAGGAGTTACACACAAGATGGTTCCTGAAGATCTTGGTAAATGCCATGTGGCAAGGACAGATAAAGGACTGAGGGAATTCAAAGGGTTAGGAAGTTACTTCCAAGGTCTTGTGAAGGGGGCGTTTCAACTGGCTCGATGAATAGAAGTAAGGCCTGAGGAGAACATCACAGATGGAGGGCTCACTGTGGCAAAGGCATGGAGGGTAAAGAACCTGGTCTGTGCAGGGAGTAATGAGTTGTTCCGTCGGGCTGGAACATCGTTTGAAAAAGAATGGGCACTTAGAGTTGGCACAGCAAAGGAACAATCATAACAGTGGCTAATGTTTACTGCCTGGGCTGAGATCACAAACGTGCATTCACTACAAACATGCAGTCACTACAACCCTTGGAGTGAGTCATTTTTAGCCCATTTTACCAAAAAAGTAAACTGAGGGCTCAGAAAGATGAAGTCACCTGTCCAAGTGCTGGAGCTGGGCTCAAACCCATATTGGATTACGGAGCCTGCGTTTGGGTGTAGGAGGCTGGAATTCTGGGTCTGGGAGAAGCTGTCAGGAAGGTCCTGAGCAGAGAAATGGGTTGATGTCAGCCATATTTCAGGCTGCTGTGCAGCTGTGTGTTTTGAAGAGGGTATATATGGTCAGGAGGAGGGAGACTGGTTGGGAGGTTCCGCGGTTGTCTGGGGAATTCATAGGGAGAACTCCATCCAGGGTGGTGGCTGTGAGAATGGACAGGAGGTCTCAGGTACAAGAACCACAGGGAGTAAAGGCTCTGTATGGAACACGAGATATCTGGCGAGAGAAATAAGCTCTTACTCTCTTAGAGTTTGCATTCACGCTGAGGGGAGACAGACAGTAAACAGTAAACAAGTATAAAATGCATCCTATGGTGATGGGTTCGATGAAAAAGGGGAAAGGAGCTTAAGGGACAAGGAGGGGTAGACTGTGGTTCAAGTTCACATACAGAGTGGCTGGGAGGCTTCCTTGTATAGGTGCCACCAGAACAGAGAGCTGAAGATGCGGAGGGAGGAAGCCCAGTGGATATCTGCAGGAAGTATATTCCAGGCAGGAGATTAACCAGTGCAAAGGCCCTGGAGTAGGAGTCTGCCTGGCCTGTTTGGCAACAACGAGGAGTCCAGTATGGCTGGAGCAAAGTGAGCGATGCAGGGGGCGGGGGGAGGAGGTGGCGTGAGAGAGTTAGTGGGGCCTGGTTGTTTGCAGTCTTGAAGGCTATGTAAGGATGTTGGCTTGTATTCTGAGAGGTGTGGGGGAGCCATGGGAGGCTTTTGAGCAAGAGAGAGACATGAGTTGACACCTTTTTAATAGAATCCCTCTAGCTGCCATGTGGAGAATAGACTCTAGGGGGTTGGGCGTGGGGGAAGGGATCCGGTTAGAGATTGTCGGAAAACGCAAGAAATGAGACTGTACAATCATTATGGTCCAAAAGGGCTTCAGGAAGAGCACAGGCAAGAGCTGGGGCTGAAAATGGCTCTGAGGTTTGGCACACAATGGCAGAGCAAAGGCCACAGAAGTCAGGCAGGTTTAGGGCAACGGCGTGACGTAGTTAAGAGCTTGGAATTCGGGGTAAGAAACCAGGGCCGAACCCCAGCTCTGCCCGGCACCAGCCACGAGAGCCTGGAAGGTTACATCAGCTTTCTCAGGCATGGCTTTTCCGCTTGTCGGAATGTTTACTGCCGACAGTAGTAAACTGCGGTGGGTAGTCGAGCCCACCGCATGGGTTTGTGATAAGCACGCCATGAGACCGTGCTGGGGAGCCCTGGGCACTGTGCTCGGCACTCAGCCAGGCCTCAACACATCGCTTTATTCTAATGACGACGCCCGTGCAGTTTTGAACTTTGTGGGATTGTGGTGTGGGATGTGTGGGAGCCCTGGTGGTGGGGTAAGTGGACACGAGTGTTCATGCTCAGGAGAGAGAGCATTCTGAAAGAGGCTGATTTGCACACGTGGATTTATGTGCACAGAACAATGTGGGTTGAAATCACGAGTGGACTGAAATTGCCAGGGAAGAGAGAGTAGAGTGAGGGGCACTGGACTGAGACCAGCACCCTGGGGGTGGAAGGAGTGAGAGGAGACAGAGTAGAAGGCATCAGGGAGGAAGAAGGAGACCTAAGAGGGGACAGGGATCAGAAAGCCAGGAGAAGGGCCAGGGTCTGTGGGAGGAAGGGCCATCTAAGGTGGAGGAGGAGACAGAGTAAGGGCCATCTGGGGACTAGGAGGTTGGCAGAGAGGCAGCAGGGCTCCTCGAGATCCTCTGGGGACTTGGGGAAACCTCAGATGCTGATTCAGTGGGTCTGGGGCTAGGCTGAGATTCTGCATTTGTAACGAACTCCTCGGTGTGATGCCCATGCTGCTGGTCCAGTCGCTCTTTGGATAGCAAGGGCATACAGGAAGGAGGTCAGACTCAAGCGGCAGACTTGGGATAGAGGGCCAAGTAGGTGGCTTGCTGCCTGTGAGGGGCTGTGGCCCAGTAGCCTCACCTCCGAGCCTCAGTTTCCCCATCTGGAAGGCCGGTTTAGGCATGCCCGCCTCTTAGGATTCCAGAGAAGCCCAACAGTGATAATGCTTTGCAAGCTCTCAGGCGAACTCTGGGGACTCTGTTTCGCGAGAGCAGAGGGGGTGGCAGGCAGATGGTAGGGAGCCCCGGGTGTGGGTGGCCTGTTGAAGCAGGAGGTGCGGGCTGCGCTTTTGAGAAACGTGGCGGGCCAGGGAGGGCCTGAACAGCAATTCCTGCTCCCCTTGCCTGGCCTTCCGCCTGTGGGAAGCTGGGCTGCAGGGGTGGGCGATCTGGGTCAGTGGGTGGTGACCTGGGCAGGCATGAGGACGCTGCTTGGCCAGCTTTGGAGATTCCACCCCGCGCTCTTCTGGGTTCCTTTCCAGTCCAAGAAACTCTGCTGAAATAGACTTTGATTATCTGGAGGGCTGGAAGCTGCGTGGAGAAGTGGTTCTCAACCCCAGGGGCATGGCAGAACCACCTGGAGAGCTTTTTCAACGACAGATGCCCGGCTCCACCTCAGACCTCCTGATTCAGAAACTCTGCAGGTGGCATCAAGGCAGCTGTGGTTGTAAGAGCTCTCCATTCGATTCTCGGGCACAGCTGGTGTAGACAGTGCATCCGAATGAGTCAGGCCCAAACAGATGTCTTCTTCCCCTGGGCTTTCTGAGGGCATTTCTGGGTTTTCTAGGTCACCGCCCAAGCTTTGTTTCAGCCAAGCTCTGGACCCTGGGGTTTTAAAAAAAAAAACCCTATGCTTATTATTCTGTAAATTAGGAGCAGGGAGGCTTTCTAGTTTAAGAGTTCTAACTGGCAAGTGCAGGTCATGATCTTTGGGAGACTGGCCCCTCCCTCTGCTTCTGACCACGGGATTTCCAGTCCCGAACCTAGAGAGCCTGAAAGAAACTGCCCCAGAAATGCTGTTTTCATTGATTTTCAGTAGGTAAATTCTGTTACCATGTTGAAACGTTGCCCTTTTGTTTATTCTTTTCTCTTTTTGGTTTAGAGAAAAATGAAAATTTCAGAGCTGGACCACATCACAGCAATTCAGTGTAAACCAAGCAAATATTTAATGAATATCTATCTGCCGAGTGTCTGGAAGGGTAGTGGGTGCCGTGGCTGCAGGGGTGAAGGGCACCTGCCCCCGAGGAGCTCACAGTGGAGCAGGAGAGTGCAGTCCTTTCCAAAGCCCTCATTTTGGAGAAGCTTGAGTGATTTTGCCCAAGGCTGTAGGGTTAGCAGGTAGTGGAGTAAGGATTTGCACTCAAGCCTGCCCAGTGCAAAGTCTAGGGTCTGCCTGCTGCCCCACATGTGAGGTTCCTGAAGGAAGTATCTGGCCATTTTTTGTTCCCCAGCCTGTGTTGTGGAGGATGGGTTGGCTGAGGACCCTCAGTCTTATATCAGATAGACATCACATTCTGTTGCTAGAAACAAAGTCTTGACTATGGAGCCTCCAACAAATTAAAGCTGACTTTCTTAAGTCGAGAGGTAGACTATCCATGACTGCTATGGTGACTCCCTGGTCAATGCAGATCCATTCTCTTTCCATCTTATTGCTCTGCTCTCTTTACAATGGTGCTTCTCAAACTCTGCCACGTGTTAGAATTACCAGGTTGGGTGCTTAAAAATCCTGATGCCTAGGTCATACCTCATACCAGTTAAATCAGAACATCTGGGAGTAGGAACCAGGCATCAGTGTGTGTGTGTGTGTGTATGCGCACACACACACACACACACACACACACACACACACACACACGTTCAGCATAAAGAACTCCAGCCTTAGAGCATTTTGCTTCAAAGTCGCCAAAGGGCTGCTGGGGCTCAGCCATCGTGACACATTCCAGGCAGGAGGAAAGGAGGAACATTTAAAAGGGTGGACCTGCCAGCTGAGTCAGCTTCTATTAAAGAGCTTTTCCAGAAGCCCCCTCCCAGTGACTTCTGCTTGCATCCCATTGGCTATTCTTAGCTGCAAGGGACGCTGAGACATGTAGTCTTTTAGATGGGCACATTGTCACCTAGGAAAATATCAGGTTACGTTAGAAAGAAGTGGAGAATGGGTATTGGGTAGGTAATGAGTAGTCTTTACCACAAATCCCTACCTTGGGGCCAGTTGGCATTTCTTGAAATGAGAGAGGATTTAGATGGATGTCAGCGCTGCTCTCACCCCTCCCTGCCAGCCTAGCTCAGGGGCTCTGGCTGCTCTGAGGATGCCCAGAAGAGACATAGGGAGGAGAGACATAGGGAGGAGACTTGCTTAGGGTCACCGAGACATTCATGAGGGGTCTAGTTTCCCATCTGCCAGTGCTCCTTTTTTTTTTTTTAAGTTTATTTATTTATTTTGAGAGAGAGAGAGAGAGAGAGAGAGCGCGCTCACACAAGCAAAGGAGGGGCAAACAGAGAGAGAGGGAAAGAGAGAGAATCCCAAGCAGGCTCCGAGCTGTCAGTGCAAAGCCTGACGCGGGGCTTGAACTCATGAACGGTGAGATTATGCCCTGAGCCGAAATCAAGTGTCAGATGCTTAAGTGACGGAGCCACCCAGGTGCCCTGTATCTTCCAGTGCTCTTGTTCCTTCCTCCCCACCCCAGCACCATTCACACTTGCTTGAGGTTGTTCATTTCTGCTGGTCGATACCCCTTTCCACTAGCAGGTAGCTCTTTTTGCTCACAGCCACCAGGAGGGCACTGTGGATTTTTAGACCAGAAACTGAAGGTCCATACTAGAAGCCAGGGACTGGAGAGTACTGTAGAGGTGATGATCTAGCTCATTTTCTCCCTCTCAGGCCCACACCCATCTGGGACCAGGCTACTCCATTGCTGTTTGCTCAGTGTCTCTGGTCCTTGTTGCTGGAAACTTCTCATTGTCTGACCCTATTTCCACTCACCTTAACATAATCTCTTATCAGAAAGATACAGGAGCTGAGGCCTTTGAGCTGAACTTGAACATCTCTTTGGCCCCGAGACTTTCCCTATGTGATTCTTAAGGAACTCTTCATGAAGGCACCTTTTCCCATGTCTGAGAGGGACATCAGGAGGGTAGAGGTAGGGAGCTGGATTCTGGTGGCCCCATCTACCTGTGTTTGGTTCTCGCATTTCAGTAAAATGCAGAGGGACCTTGGGGGAGGTCACTTTAACTTCCAGTAAAGTATATAAGCCCACAAGGCAAGCTGGAGGTGGCAAGGCCTGGCTTTACTCTCCTTTCTGGAATAAGGCCACAGAGTAGACAGAGGGAAGGCCATGAGATGGGGTCTCAAGGTGTGGCAAGGAGTGAGCTCATCTGCCAGGCAGTTGCCTTAAGTAGTGACCCAGAAGCAGATTTTCGAGATTCAGTGCAAGAAGAAACAGACCAGTGAAGGTAAGTGGCTTGCCAAGGTCACACAGCAATGAGGTGTCAAAGCTGAAGTTAAAAGCCAAGGGACTCTACAGCTGCATCTTTCTCATTCTCCAGTATCACCTCGTAGGTTCAAAGAGAAGCCAGGACCTGTCTACATGGTATTTACAAACTTTTTTATGTCCACACCTTTATAATTCTCCCATCACCCCTGTGAATGCTATGTCTCATTCCCAGGCCTCATTACATCTGGACTGTAGGATCTGGGGCTCATTCTGGGCCCAGGGCTCCTGCTTAGATGTTAGAAGTCCTTAATGGAAAAGTCAGGGAGGCCCCCCTTGTGGGTAGAGGAAGCAGTTGGCTTGGCAATGTGAACTGCTGCCAGTCCCCACCAGGCCCAACATCTCTGTCACACTGCCTAAGTCTCACCTTAGAGTTATTGACAAGTTAGCCAGCAGAAGCATGGTCTGTGTTACCAGAAGGTTGTTCTGGGAGTACCTGGCAGCCCTCAAGCCTTCCTCCAGTGGCCCAGGTTGGTTGATCAGATGAGTTGGATCTTGAAGTGTTGGTATTCATGCAAGGAAGTTTCCAAGGAAGTCATGGGTGGAGGTAGGGAAGCATGGTAGGTTATGTGATGTTGGTGGGTGTGATTGTTAAGCAGTATGAGGGTCCTGGGTTGTGGCCATGTGAGAGATTTAATAGTGGACACCATGGTGATCAGGATTGGCTTGGGCTCCCTGTCTTAGTTTGGGCTCCCCAGAAGCAGATGCCGAGATAAGGAGCCAAGTGAGGTAGTTTATTTGGCAGGTGAGCTTGGAAAACTCTGGTAGGGAAATGGAGATGTAAGACAGGGAACCAAAAAAAGGTGCACCGTCAAGCCAGTCACTACTGTGTCCCATTGGGGACCTCTGGGACACCATGTAAAACACTCTCCCACCATGGTGAAGGAGCTGGGGCATGTATACACCAACTCCTATCTGTGTTGGTTGAAGGCTGCTCCTGGGGGTATTAATTTCCTGGTACTTCTAGCCCAGTAGGCATGGAATGTAAGCTCTAGTGGCCAGAGATGGCCTCAGGCAGAGAGAAGCAGGTTCTGGCCAGAGTGCAATGAGGTGGTCAGGGGAGAGGATGTGGTGCAGAGAGGGGAGGCACCAACAGCTGTACGACATCCTGCCTAAGCCATCGGTCTTGCTTTTTCAGATCCAGCCTGTTTTGCTGAGCTCTTTGTTCTTAGGTCCTGTCTTCTAGATGCATGTATAAGCCCTGACTCCGGGATAAAAACTCTCCCTTGCGGCCATCAGACCTGTGAGCTGCTCATTTACTTCCTAGGATTTTGTGACCAGAACCCCAGCACATCGATTTCCCCAAGACCTTCCTGATAGAGTCCAGGCTCTCCCTGATGGATTGAAGGGGGCCTTACACTTGGGGAGGGCAGGGTTGGGGGATCACTGAGGACAAACTCAGAGTCTACAGGTCTTTTGGGCATTGCCACGAGAGGCATGATCTTTAGCTACCCACCTGCTGAATTCAAAACTAAGAAAGAGGTGGGGACAATCTCTGAGACTAGCTCTCCGCAGGCAGAATTCTGTGTGGGTGAAAAAGTAGATTGCTTTCTGTCCACCTCCTTCTCCAGGAACCAAACCTCCTCCCGTGGGCAGACTAGCCTGTACCCCTGAACATCCCTGGGCCTAATGGGTCCAGATCAGAGCACCTCCATCCTGTTGTGAATTTTTGTGTCTCTTCACTACCCACCTGAGATTAACTAATTAGTCAGATATTTTATTGAGCACCTCCTATGTGTCAGACACTGTTCTCAGCACTGAGGATACGGCAGAGAGCAAGACAAAGAGAAGATCTAGAATCACAGGCTTGTAGAGTCAGAGCCAGGAGGGATCTTAGGGCAAATCTGATCATTTGTTCGGGAGAGAAACCTGAGGCCGAGAAGGAGCAAGAGAAGCCTTCATGCCACAGAGCAAATAGGGAGCCCAGCCTGGAATCATGGAAGGTCAAAGATAATGGGCTAAGAGGTCACCTTTCCCTAACTGCTCGGTTTTTAGAGGCAGAAACCAGTGGCCAGAGGCAAGAGTCACACCAAGCTAGTGGCATGGGTTTTGCCTGCCAGTGAACACAGCATTCTCTCCTGCATCCCTTCCAAGCCAGACTTGGGCTCTGATGTACTGAAGGGAGTGTGTGTGTGTGTGTGTGTGTGTGCGTGCGTGCGTGCGTGCATGCACGCGTGCATGCATTGTGCCTGTGCCTGTGTGGCTTTACATGGGCTAGGGCAGCCAGCAGGAGATATGAGTGGCTTTCCAGTGATCAAGACATCCCACCTCCTTCTGGGACATACAGTGAGCTCTCCCCTCCTGCCTCCTCTAGCTCTCCCATACAGCCATGGCCCCTGGCACTGCCCACTGCCACAGTGACCTCGGGCAATGCTGGGAGGGTTCAGTCCTGAAGGATGCCCTGATGTGCCTGAAGCATCAACATCCCTGACTGCCTCACTCCCTTTTTCTGGAGCTGAAGGAGCAGAGGCTGTGAGGCTGTCCAGGGCAGGGGTGGGATGCATGCCTCCCAGTCTGCTCCCCCTCATTCTGTTGGAGCTGGGGCAGGTGTAAGGAGTGGCTCTAGAGAGCCAGGCTGAGAGGCAAAAGGGGAGGTAGTTCTGTGTGCTGGTAATCAGTGTGTGTGTGTGTGTGTGTGTGTGTGTGTGTGTGTGTGTGTGTGTGTAGGACCATTGGCATGAGATAAACTGCTCCCACTGGGTACCTTGATAGGAGCTAAAATACACCCCCCCCCCGTTCTCTCTACCCTGTGCATGTGCACTTTACATGTATTTTTTGTGTACCCGTAAATACACCAGGGCATACATGTGCTGAAAGTGATGGTGATGTACAAGAGCCTGTGTACAGGGGACCAGATGTGTACATGTGGGGAGACTGCTGACCTCTTTCGGGGGCCTTCTCTGGGTCTACCTTTATCCCACTGCCTCTCCAGGCAGCCCTTGGCTCCCAGGCAGGGGGCAGGAGCGGGCATCCAGCACTCTGGGCCGCCAGCTCAATGCTTATATCCAGCCTGGGTTATGGCTCACCTCCCCCCACCCCGCTTCTAGGAGACCTGAAGTGGGGGCCAGGGGCAGGCCGAGGCTGGCCTGGAGCTCCTGGCTAATTTTCCCCGGCCTCCATCGATCCAGCAGCTTCTCCTGAGTCTATTAGCAGTCGGCGAGTGAAAATATCCCCCATTGCGAGCCCTGACCTGAGACAGGGAGGAATCCATAGCAATTTGTTCAAACAGAGGAAAGCGTTTCCTTCTGATTTGTATTCCAATTTATTCTAGGCAGGAAGGGGGTCAGGGTGGGAGGGGTGAACCCTGGCTCACCAGTGCTGGGCCCGGGCCCATCCCCCTCAGCCCCCCATGCCAGCCGGGGTGGCAGCTGGTGCTCCCCATGGTTCCTGGGGTGGGGGCTGAGGAGGGGAGGGTGGGCCCCAGCAGGGGGACGGGAAGAGAGGCCCGCCAGCCTTCCCAGCAGGCCCTGCTTGGCTGGAGAGCTCAGTTGTGGATTTGGTTTTCACAAAATACAAAGCCGCCTGCTCGGAGCCTCTCTCCCGGGCACTGGGGCCTGTGCCAGGCGTGCGCTCACCCGCTGCGCCCGTGCCAGGATGGGGGCTGGGCCGGGCCCATGGACAGTGGCCCCAGCTGGGCTGAGTGGCAGGAGGGTCTATTCTCCTGAAGCCCTCCCCAGCCAGCCTTGCGGGAACAGAGCCGCTCAGGCTCTGAGGGGAGCTGAGACTTTGGAAAAGCTGCTGTGCAGGGCGGAGAGCCCCTCTCCACGGGAGTCCCAAGTGCATCTTCCTGGCGCAGTGCTCAGGCTTCGAACCTGGTCTGAGCGAACTGGGGGTCACTGCTGTCCTGCCCAGGAAGACTCTTTTGAGCACTTACGATAATGACAGCTCTGACTGACATTCATTAAGTACCTACAGTTTGCCGGGCACTGGGCTAGTGCTATTGAGTAACCAGTCCTTGCAGGTGCCAGGCCGCCTTGTGTGCCTCAGTTTCCCCCTCTCCCACATACTTCTGTCACCCCGCCCCCCATCTCTGCTCAGTCTCTCTCACTTCCTCCTGAGAATCACTTCTCCCTTCCACCTGAGGGTGGCCCTGGTGACAGAGTCTCAGTACTGACGCCTCTGCAGCCCCCTTTTCCAGAGGGACCCCATGAACAGGCGAGCTCCTTTTCTTCCAGGTAGCTTTCCTTTGGCCCCACCTCACCCTCACCGCCAGGACCCCGGCCTCTGCAGAGGTGGCACCATGGCAACAGGAGACAAGGATTCTGGGAAGGGTCAGCCAAGTGGTCCTACAGCCACCCCCCTCCACTGCTTTCCTTCCTTCTTGGGTCAGTGCCCGCAGGGAGGGGAGTAACCAGAGACGTTCTTCACACCCAGGTGTCAGCGGCTCGCAGCTCTGAGGTCAGCTGTTGCACATGATTTGCCAGGCTCCATGACACCACCAAGGTCTAATTTCAGAAGCCAGCAACTAAATATACCAAAGCTGATGAATAATCATCTCTCTCAGGTGGGAGCCTGCGGCCTCAAGGAGCAGAGGCTTCTGAAACAGATCTGGGTTCAGGTTCTGCCTCAGCCGCTCCCTGGCTGTGCGATCCCGGGCAGGTTGTGCTCTGTGCCTCATGTACAAGATGGCATTATAATAGCACCTTCCTGAGGGGGCAGTGGTGAAGAGGGAGTGGGAATGCATGGGAAGCCATTCTTTTTTTTTTTTTTTTTAATGTGTTTATTTATTTTTGAGAGGACAAGCACGAGCAGGGGAGGGGCAGAGAGAAGGGGAGACACAACCCCAAGCAGGCTTCGTGCCATCAGCGCAGAGCCCGATGCGGGGCTTGAACTCATGACCTGAGCCGAGATCAAGAGCCCGACCCTTAACCGACTGTACCACCCAAGCGCCCCTCGAAAGCCATTCTTTGCCAGTGTCCGGCGCATGGGAAGTAAGTGACGGCGACCGTCCAGGGGAGGCCCTGCTAAGTGGGTGCTTCCAGTGCCTGGGCCTGGCTCAGGAAGCTAGTGAGTCACAGAGGCTGCCACCAGGGAAGTGGCATGTGAGGCTCTGTGTACGGGCATGTGACGCATTATCCGGAGAAAGAGGGAGCAAGACCGAGACCTTGTTCCAGGAGAAGGGGTGGCAGAATTCCAGCCCTCCTCCCATCTTCCTCTTGGAAGTTTATGGCAACAACGTTCCCTTTCAGCCACTTTGTAGGTGGGGAGACAGGTGTGTTTTGCACCCAGCCCTTTACTGCACCACTGCCTATTCCAGACCTCAGTTTCCTCCTAAGAGGCAGCCCCCCCCTCCCCCCATCTCCTCAGCCCCTGGGCGCTTCCTAACAGCAATGACTTTTCCGTCTCTGGCTGTGATTGAACTCTGGTCCAATTGGCCTCCCCCATCCCCAAGTTCTTCACTTTTCTCCCCCGACCTACTGGGTTCCAAATCATTTACAAGTTGTTCAGAGGCTCAGCATTATAATCAGATCCTACGGTGCAAGCCACTTACGTGGTTTCTAAAATTTTAGCCAAAAAAAGGAGTGAAACCCTTCAGTGATGGAGAAAAAAACAATAATGAAAATACTTAACAGGGGGGCAGGTATTGCATTTCTTGATTTATAAATGTACTCAATGCTAAAGAAAATATGTTCCCAAACTTTATGCTTCCTGAATTGACTCTTGGAAAAAAGGAAAAGAAGATTGTTCATCCTTTTCAGGGATTTCACATGCTTTCCCTCCCAGGGGTATTTGCCTTTTGAAAGGGACACAGAAAGAGAATAAATGAGTGACTGTTTAATATGCAAGGTGTAGATGAGTGTTATGAAGAACACAGCAGGGAAGGGATTGAAAATGGTAAAAGTGGGGGCAGGCATGCTGTTTTAAATGGAGTGGTCAGGGAAGGCTTCTCTCTCTTGAAAGAGCTGTAGGAGGTAAGGGAGAGCGAGTTCTGGAAATCTGGGGAAGAGCAGTCTGGCGGCAGGAGCTGCAAGTGCAAAGGCCCTGAGGTAGGAGTGGGCTCGGCCTGCTTTGAAGAACAGCAGAGAGAGCAGTGTGGCCACAACGTGGAGTATAGTAGAACCCAAGGGAGCAGATGACAAGGTGGCATGGTAGCCTGTTGAAAAGGCATTGGCTTTGACTCCACATGAGATGGAAGTCATGGTAGGGAAGAGGAGAGGAAGCAGAGGAAGGATGGGACCTTAGTGTTGTAAAGGGATCCCTCTGGCTTCTTGCAGAGAACAGACTGAACCTGGCAAGGGAAGAAGGAGAGCAGACCTATCAGGAGGCTGCTATGGTAATTGGGGCAGGAGGTGGTGATGGCTAAACTAGAGTGGTATCTTAGGGGTCAGAGTTAGGATCAGTTTTTTGTTTTCAAATTCATTTTGAGAGAGAGACCGTGTGAGTGGGAGAGAGGCAGAGAGAGGGAGGGAGGGAGAGAGAGAGAGAGAGAGAGAGAGAGAGAGAGAGAATCCCAAGCAGGCTCCAAGGCAGGGCTAGAACTCATGGACCAACAGTGCAGAGACTGACACGGGGCTTGAACTCATGAAACCATGAGATCATGACCTGAGCCGAAACCAAGAGTCAGATGCTTAACGGACTGAGCCACCCAGCCGCCCCTTCGAGTTGGGAATCAGTTTTGAAGGTCAAGCTGAGAGGGCTTGCTGATGGATTGGGTGTGGGGTGTAGGAGAAGGAGAGAAGTCAGGGAGGACTGTTTCTCGCTGACAGCAAGGGACAGAGTGTTTTCACTAATGGGGGTGGGGATGAGGAATGGCTCTTCCGCCTTGGAGTCCTGGGCGGGGAAGTAAGTGCTGTCCTCCTGAGGTCACTGGATGTGGAGAGAGGCGTAAAGTGAATCAGGCCCTTACATCTCTGCTCCCTGATTTTTAAACCTCAGAGCTAATCTTCCTGCCCCCTCTGAGCTGGGGTGAAGGCCAGCCTGGAGGGGCCGTGAGACATTTGAAGCAGTCAGGTTGTGGCACCTATAAGTCCACCCCACGGCTGGGTGGGATGATGCCTGGAAACCCACAGCGGCCTGGGGCGGAGTGGGGGTGGGGGTGGGGTGGTCAGACTGCTGTCTGGCGGTGGTAGGCTCTCCAGAAACACTGTCCTTCCCTCCCCTGCTTTCCCATCCTGGGGTCTAAGGCCCCACCTGCTCTTAAGCCACAGGATTGATTTTGCTTTCAGGGTTGTTATTGTTATTATTACCCACTTAAACAACTTCATAGGGGGAAAAAAAGGAACCCAATGACCATCAAACATTAACCATTCATTCTAAATTCCCTTCCCATACCTGTCAATACATTTTTACATAGCGGTAAACAGTCGTCTGTTCTGCTTTGTCGGCCGACTTTATCTCCTACACACGTCTCCTGGTATTGACTGAGACCTCGGACCTGTCACTTTAATAGCTACAGGGCACCCCCTGCATCGATACTCTGGAGCCTGGTGACCATCTCTCTGTGGCGGAGTGTTTGGGCAGGTGCCAATTTCCCCTTCTTCTAAATAGCTCTGCCGTGAATATCCTTATGTGAATGACTTTTTCCTTTTAAATTATGTCCTTGGGGCCTGTTCCCCAAAGTGAGATTGCCTAATAGGTCATAGGATAGGAACAGTTTTATGGTTCTCATTTTGCACCGCCGGGTCGTGCGACAAAGAGTTTGAGCCAGCTTTGCACACAGCCCAGCCGCAAAGGATTTGATCCTCCTAATTTATTTTCACTGGCTTAATAGGTGCATTATGGCTTGTTTCTTAACTTCCAATTTTCACTTCCTGAAGCCACGTTGGGTCTTTGAGCACCCAACAAGACCTGATCTGTGCAGAACTTCATAGTTTACATGGAGCTTGCTGATAATGTCACCTCAGTTAATAAGGCGCTGTGAGTGTAATATTACTGGCTTCTGTTTTGTATGGCAGAAAGGGAGTTTAGTCAAGTTAAGTGCCGCAGCAAAACCTCCAAACAGTTCTTGCAGGTTTGTTATATAGGATTCCCACCCACCTGTCCCCATCCCATTCCTTCTGTGGGCCCAGGATCCGCAGGTACCCATTTCAGCCCAAATTCAGTGCCCTAGCCCTGTTGTCTCCCATCGGCTCCCACAGCCAGCGTGGGCCAGGCCCCAACCAGTGCCCTGCGCTGCCAGGTTGGGTCTCAGCTCCGTGGGGCTTAGAGGAGGCCTCTGCATTTGGGGGTCAGGTGTGGCTTTGGGGGTCCTTCAGCAAAGCCATAACTCTTTCCATTGCCTGGCCTAGGACTGGTCCAAGCTCTGTGTTCTGGGTTGGGGGTCTAGACCTGGCAGCGTGTCTCTGGTCCCACCCAAGATGTGCCCCAGGCCCAGTGTTGTACCTAACACAGGTGCACTGGAGCCTCGGTGCACCTAGGGACAGGGTCACTCAGGGGGCTGTTGGGCTCTACATTGGAAGCTGTAACTCTCAGACCAGGGGCTTCTCATGGCAGACACACCAGAGCTGTGAGTTTGGTTTTATTTTGCTCCCTTCTAGCTATAATTCTTGAGTATCTACTAGGCAGCATGCACTGTGCTTGGCGGATGGCATTCTTACCGTATTTCACACTCACAATAGAGAGCGCGCTTATGCCCATTTTATAGTCAGGAAACTGAGGCTCTAGACTAGAGGGTTAACGATTTGCCCCAGGCCACACAGCAACTACTGCAATGGCCTGGACAAGAACCCCATGCCCAGGGCTGTGTCTACTCCAGTAGGTTTGGATCCTTCCATGGGTTTGGGTCAATAGGTGTGGGGGCTTGGTCATATCTAGTGTCCAGTCTCCTGCCAAGGTGGGGAGCCAAGTGAGCGACAGTGATGGGGTCCCCAGGACTGGCAGAGCTTGGCAGGGCTGGGTAGCTGGGACTCAAGCAGGAGAATTAACACGAGTGACCCCGTGTCCCTGGGCCACACATCCCTGGGCCCGGCAGCTGAGGTCCTGGGTTCTAGAAGCCATTCTCTGCCCTGATGGGTAGCAGACTCTCTCTCCCACCGTCGTCCTGTATGTTCTCTTGGGGAGATCTTTCCTTCCCATGATTACCTCCGTTAGCCCACCTTGCTGTTCTTATCTCTTGAGATCAGGGCTCTTGGCATTCTCCCTAAAGTAGACCTCTTCATCCAGTTTTACATTTTCTTTTCGCAGGCCCTTTGAGCAGGTTCCCGAAGAGTCTCGGGCTATATTATCAAATGGAAAAGGGACTAACATTTGTTAGTACCTACTAGATACTAGTCATTGTGTCATGGACCCAATGTACGTTTTCTCATTTAATTCTTGCAACCCAGAAGTTATCTCCCCTAGTGCCTGAGATGTATTTTCTCCATTTGCAGATCGAAGAAATTGAGGCTTCTGTTTCTTATAGTAATTAGATGAGAGATGGAGTCCTGCCTTTGGCCCCTCATACCACACCATCCGGGCAGCCCCCCAGGCTTACATTTACAGCCTCAGATCAAGCAGAGCCAGATTTAGGGCATGTGCCTTCCTCCTCTCTCCCCTGAGCATCCTACCTTCACTGCTTAGAGCTGCCCTAGGTCCCCTCACTGTTGAGAGTTTTGATCCTGGTCTCCTGTGACCCAGGGAGAACATCCCTTATAGCTACCCTCAGGGACCTCAGAATCCCAGTTTAGAGGGCTTTCCCCATGGCCTGTCCTGACATCCCAGAGTTCCCTAAGTGGTGTGCCTATCACACTTCTGTTGATGCACAATGAAGAGTCCAGGAGGATAACCTGGCCCTCTCGACAACTATGTGCCTTCTCATGAGGCCAGGATATAGGTGCAAGGGTGCTGAACGTTCTCTGGGCCCTGGGGCACAGGTGGACTGGCCACCACTTCCAGCAGAGGAAGTGTGTCAAGGGCACCAGGCTGTGCCAATGGCACGAGACCCCACCCCCAGTATCGGCTCCTGAAGATGGAACCAGGCCCTGCAAATAGTGTCAAGCCCTGCCTCTGACCACGGAAGCAGACTTTTCGTGCTCAGCCGTGGTGATAGGGCGGCAGCCTGTGTGCTGATCCTTCCTGCGATGGCTGCTCTCGTATTCAGTGACAGCACCTTGTACTTGGAGGTCAGAGACAGATACGCTCGGGTCGGGCAGAGATTTTTGTGGTCAGAGAGGAGGTCGGCTGCATATGGGTTTGGTTCTGATGAGCAAAAAAAGATCTTACGGTGGGGAGCAGACTCTACTGTGGTCTGCCGCAGAGCGAAGACAGAAGTTCCTCACTGAGGATGGCTCTGCCTGATTCGGCTCTGATTCTGTCCGGTGCCGGGGCAGGACATTTCACACAATAGGTGCTCAGGAAATACCGCAGAACAAATCAATGGATCGATGGCAAATAAAGAGGCAATGTGTGTGTCTTTGAAGTGTTGGGAGGCAAGGAACGAGAGGGAGGGTGGCGAGGGAATCAGCTTGCACTGAGGTCTAATGGCCCGAGAGAATGACCGGAGTGTGATGGTGCTTCCCCTCAAGATGACCAGCATTAAGGTGAGGCCAGAAGAGATGGGGCGGGATGGGAGAGACTGTTTCAGACTGGTTTTCCCAGCGTAGAACTGGAGCCTCCCTTAGACTTGGAGTGCTCCTGAGAGGTCACCTGGTTCATTCTGGATGGGGAACAGAGGACAGGTATTAGCTTGCTCCACAGACAGCCAGGGCTAAGGGGAGGGCAGGGCAAAGCCCTGCTGTGGAGAGCACAGAAGGGCTAATTTTCCCAAGAGGTCCATGTTTGATGGTCCATGGTCTGCTGAAGAGGTACAGAGCATTGTCCCGTGCAGAAGGATGCCCAGGCCGAGCTGGTCAGGTGCCCTGCCCCGAGAGCCTCCTCCAAGACCCTGGCCACCATTCTTTGAGCGGCTAATTAAAAGAGAAAAACCTGTTAATATTTCAGCACTGTTAACTCTGCTAAATTATTAAGTGTCCATTTGCATTACATGTATAAAAGGATCAATAAACATGTGCATACCAGGAGCTGGGAGGGCGAGGGAAGGATAGCTTCCAAGGATGCTGCCTGGGACTGGCTCAGGTAGCGACTTGGAGACTGTGCCCTGCACCCTGAGCCCTAAGTCCTCAGCACTGTGTCAGGCACTTAGGACCTGGAAATGCATGGGGCTTGGCATAAGAGTGAGAGAACCAGACTCTAAATCGGCAGGGCATCCTTGAACAACGTACTTAACCTTGCTGAGCCTCTGTACGCGTCCCTAGTTCTCCCTGGCACCAAGCTCAGCACCTCATATCCATAAGGATGTGTTGACGGTCTGATAGAAGGAAGGACCAGAGCGCAGATCCTGATTCCATATTGCCTGGCCCAGAGCACTCAGTGGTGCTGTGGGAGGCTGTTAGGATGATGGCATTCACCCTGTCCGCTGGTAACTGGGCAGAGAGAACCAACTCCAGGCTGGGAAGTCTGCAGCCTGCTTCCTTTCTCTCGTCCCCACCTCCTCTGCAAGTGTCCCAGGCCTCCTGCAGACACACACTTTCCCTGAAAGAGTCAGGGGCAGAAAGCACAACAGCAGCCCATACCTGACTATGATTAATCTTTTTTTTTTTTTTTTAATGATTAACCTTTCTAAATGTGGGGTAGGAAACCTGAAGGAAAGCTGATGGAGCTTTAAGTTAAGGTTTTCCAGGGGCACGTGGCTGGCTCAGAAGAGTGTGTAGCTCCAGATCTTGGGGTCACGAGTTCGAGCCCCACATTGGGTGCTAGAGATTGCTTAAAAAAAAATAATTTATTAAGGTTTTCCTATTCATTTTGCTATCTGCCTGCTTTACATGGCTCTACGTCTTACCGTCTCATCCTTGTGCATTTGATAGCACCCTCTTCACCCTAGCTCGTGCCGGGGAAGAAACTCTCTGATGAGGGATGAGGTCCTTGATGAAATTTCCCTTCCAGGTTCCGGTGACAATTCTCTTCCAAAGCCCAGTGGGCAAGTTGGAATTCGTCTTAACATGAGTCCTTGAGAGTTTGTGGCTTCCTCCCTGGGCCTGCTGGGTGCTGGCTGTCCCTACCCGCCCCTCACCTGGAATTTGGGGTCTGTGTTTTTTTTTTTTTTAGGGGAAAGGAGTACGCAGATAGGCCAGAAGCACTCTACCAGGGACTCACTATTTCTGCCTCAGCTGAACTCCTTACGATGTTGCCCGGTGGGGAACATCTCTCATGCTGGCTTGGCTGTTCTCGGACACAGGCTGGGGAAGGCCATGTTATTTGTCTCCATAGCCATTAGTTTTATACTGAGCTTTGGATCAACATTTCTCCACTCGTTTTACACAACGCTTCTAGCTGTCACGATACTAAGAGATCCTCTGTGAAGAAAGCACTACACGGTCAAATTTCTTTGGAAGGCACTGGCTTAACACCAAGTTACATAGGTGTGTTTACTGCAGGACTTTTCAGAGCCTTTAATAATACACACTTGGGTGCCGACACACTCTGGGAAGGAGAGAAGACACAGCATCAGCATACTTACTCCGCAGAGGACTATCGATCAACACCTTACGGCACACAGCTTGGGAGACACCATTCTCCTTTTCCATGGGGGTTTGTGGCTAGAGCTCAGGAGAGTGAAATAGGAAAAGTCTCATAGACAAGAGGCAGTGAAACATACTTGTTTCCAAAATCCCGCCCTATTTTCTACCGATGTGGTGTCAAGCAGAGGGGATCAAATCCAGCCTCCTGAATTTCCAAGAAGCTTGTTACAAATACAAACTCTGAGGCCCGTCCCTGAAGAGTCAGGGCTGGTGGTTCTGTGCTGCGACAGGCTCCCTGGTGACACAAGGCAGGGGCAGGGGAGTCCGTGGAGGACTGGGATAGTGAATGGAGTGCCAAGCTAGCAGGTGAAAGGCCTGGGTTCAAGTCCCAGCTCCGCTCCTGTCCTGTGTCAGTGAGTGACGTGGACGGGGCATTTTCTTCTCTGGGCCTGGGTTTTCTTCTCTGCCGAAAGAGGCTAAATAGGACTTGCTCTTTCTGCCTCTCTGAACGAGGTGAGGAGCTTGGAAATACACACAGTGGACCGCAGGAATGTATCACTCCTCACCATCTGTGGCGGATAAGGCAGGGTCCTCTTGTGCAGAGGGCTTGCAGGCCCCCAGGGAGGTGGATTCTTGAACGGAGTGCAGGATCATTTCTAGAATAATGATGCCAACATGTGTGGATGGTTTACTGTGTGCCAGACACTGTTTTAAACACTTTGTGTGAGTTACTGATGTATTCCTCACAACAACCCCGTTTTACAAATGAGAAAATTGAGGCTTAAGTAACTTGCTAAAGTCACAAAGTAACTTGCCGAGAGCTAGACGTGCTCGATGCTAAGAGGGATGCTCAGAGGGGTCCCATCCCTCCCCTTGCTCCCAGCTCCTCTGAAGCCATGCACAGCCCGCGACATGAATTTTAACATATTCGTGAAACATCCCTGTCGGCTTTATGTCTGTTTTGAGTGTCTCCGTGCTGGGATATAGAGGGAGCCACAGAGGGTGGTCTCCTGTCCCCATCTCTTGTCCCTATTTAATCATCTCAGGAACTGTCATTTGTTTATTTATTTTTTATTAAAAAATTTTTTTGACGTTTATTCATTTTTGAGAGACACAGAGAGAGCATGAGCGGGGAAGGGACAGAGAGAGGGAGACACAGAATCTGAAACAGGCTCCAGGCTCTGAGCTGTCAGCACAGAGCCTGACGCGGGGCTCGAACTCACAAACTGTGAGATCCTGACCTGAGCCGACGTGGGACGCTCAACCGACTGAGCCACCCAGGACCCCCTATTATTATTATTATTATTATTTTTAAGAGGGAGGGAGTGGGGGAGGGGCAGAGAGGGAAGGGAGAGAGAATCTTAGGTAGGCTTCATGCCCAGCATTAGCCCAATGTGGGGTTCGATCCCACGACTGTGACATCGTGACCTGAACCAAAATCCAGAGTCAGGAACTCAACCAACTGAGCCATCCAGGCGCCCCAGGAACTGTCATTTATTGAGAGAGCACGTCTTGTTGGGCCAGATGTTTTACAGGTCTTGTATTAAACCCTTACACCGGCCCTGGAAGAAGGCATTTTTGTTCCCATTTTATGAATGAAGAGGCTGAGGTTCAGAGAGGTTAAGTAATTTGCTTAATGTCACTCAGCTAGTGGATGGCAGAGCCAGGAGGAATTAGTCCCAGATTGTCTGCTTTTCCCATTTCTCTAAACCATGTCTCTCCTCTGCTCACTGTTCCGTGACGCATCCCCTGCTCTAGAGTAGTCTTAGCACTTACAACACTCTGAAACCACCCTGTTCATTTCTGTTCCCTTGTGTGCTATCTCTGTCTCCCCAACAATGCTCTTTCATTGTTGGCTTTTCATGACAGTCTCTCCAGCACCCAGCACAGCAGCCCCCGCTCGGAGCATTTGTTGTTTGACAGACTGAATGCAGGGATTATGATGTCATGGTGCCTCTTGACACAGGCCCTGGCCTAGTTGCCTTTGGAACCGAAGATGCTACTGCTTGCTGGTAGTGCCTTCCTGGGGTGTGTGGAGCGGGAGGTTAAGTGGGACAGAGTCCCATTAGGGGCCCGTGAGTTGGTGGGGACCCTGTTGGTTCGGGGTCCAAATCACAGTTGTAGCCACTCCAGAGGTGACCAGAGTCAGAGAGGCTGATTCATGTTAACAAAGCTCAGTGGGAGGTGATGGGGAGATTGAAACGCCAAGGCTAAGGGGGCCTGGGCACCACTTGCTCCAGAGGGAAAATCTGCACTGTGAAGAAGTCAGCCATGGGAGGCAGCTCATCAAGGAGTCAGAGTGAAGGGAGTGGGTAGGGTAATGGTTAGTGTCAACAGAAGGAACTGGGTGATCTCAGTGGGCAGTTTTTTAAAACTGAAGTGTAACTGAGGTACAGTAAAACCTTAAGCAAATAACCTGACACATTTTTACATGTCTATCCACTCATATAACCACCACCCAGATTAAGATGTAGACATTTCCATCCCACCAGATGGGATCTCATCTTCTCCCCAGAAACTTCTTTTGTGCCTGTCCCGGTTAATAATCCCTATCCCCACCCAAGGGCAACTACTGTTTAGATCTCTGTTGCTTTAAGATGGGTTTCTTCCAGTTTTGAATTTCAGATATATGAAATCACATACTCTTTACTCTTTCGTCTCTGAGTTCCTCCACTCAAATTGTGCATGTGAGATTCAACAATGACGTTGTGTCTATCAGTTTTTTTTTTTTTTAGTGTAATATTCCATTGTCTGATTATACCAGAATTTATCCATGCTAGTCTTGATGGACACATGGGCTGTTTCTTGTGTTTAGCTATAATGAAGAAAGCTGCTATGAATATTCTTGGACCTATTGTTTGACTGTTATTTTTTAAAAAAAATTTTAATATTTATTTATTGTTGACAGAGCATGAGCAGGGGAGGGGCAGAGAGAGAGGGAGACACAGAACCTGAAGCAGGCTCCAGACTCCGAGCTGTCAGCACGGAGCCTGACGTGGGGCTCGAACCCACAAACTGCAAGGTCATGACCCGAGCCGAAGTTGGACGCTCAACTGACTGAGCCACCCAGGCGCCCCTATTGTTTGGTTGTTATAAGCACTCGTTTCTACTGGGTACAACCCAGGAGTGGGATTGCTGTGTCATGGGGTGTACCCTTGAACAGCTTGAGTAAGTACTGCCAGATTCTCTTCCAAAGTGGTTCCATCATTTTAGAGTTTGATGTTCTTAAGAGTCAATGTCATCAAAGGGAGTTGGGTAATCTTCATGATGTCATCATCCATGATGCCCCATCTGCAGTGAGGAAACTTGTCAGGTGGCCAGAGGCCTTCTGTCTGCTGGCCAGGCCCCGTTTTTTCCTGGCCTGTGCTGTCTAGACCCTGAGAAAGTATGGCTCTCCAGCTCCTTTTCAATATTCCTTATCAGTCACCAAACCTTCTGTTGTGACAACACTGCCTGGCTATTGGCGAGCCAGAGTGTCCAGGATTCCAGCTTATCTTCCACTGGAGCCTGTTAAATCAATGTCTTCCTTGTTGAGAGGCACCCCAGGCTTCTTATAGACATCCACGCGACCTTCTGGTCTTATCAGCAACTGGCATGCGCGTCCTGCATTGGTGGGTCATTTCCTGACGAGATTGCTGGGGACCTTGGCCACAGATGGCTCTCTCTTCCATGGTGTGGTGATGTGCCTGCATTTGCATTGCAGGGAGGTGTGTGGGTGACAGTTTCAGACCCCTTCCCCAGACTCTAGGGTGCATCTTCTATATGGACTATGCGCTGATTACAAAATTCATAGAAAGTGTGAGTTGAAAGGGATCTCAGAGGTCATCTAAACCCACTCCCGTGCTATATAGGTGGGGAAACTGAGGCCCAGGAGGTCTGACTTGCCCAAGGTTGCATAGCTTATCCCCTGACGACTAGCCTAGGTTCATTTTTCTGTGGCAGCCCGGTGGTCCAGAAGGTTGTCTGGACACTCAGACTCTGGGTTCTTGGCAGCTGCCGCTGTTTGCAGGAGCCGCTGCTGTTTGCAGAGACTCTCCTGGTTAAACATGGCCCTGTGTTGCTCCCTGTTGCTGCCCCACAGCTTCTTGACCTACAGCTGGGCTGCCTCTGTGGACCCACCTCTGTAATTAGTTCCTGACTGCCCCAGTGGTATTGGTTGGAGAGGTTCTGTTGAGGTCTACTTGCGGCAGCTCTAGAACACATTAGGGGTCTCCTAAGCACTTGTCATTTTGCCTGTGTTACTGTCACACCCACCCCTGTGAGTTCTCAGGCCTGGCAGCATTCTCTCTGTTTCAGAGATGAGAAACTGAAGGTCCAAAGACCACTAAGGGTTTACTCCAGGTAATACGTATTAGATGGGACTCTGCCCGGTCAACCTGCACAAAGTCCCTTGTTCTCTGAGGCCTGGTTAGAAGGCTATCTCTTCCATAGAGCCTTCTGTGATGCTTTCTCTAGCAGACAGTGCTCTCTCTCTCTCCTCTGACATTCTGGGCCCTCTCTACCTCTCTTACAATGCTTAGACACATTGCCATGGGATGTTCTTGTAAATTCATTCACTCAACATTCACTGGGAACATCAAGGTGAAACTCATGGTTGGGTAGGCAGAAAGACAAGAATCCTGAATCTGGCAGACACACAGATTGATGCTTTGTTGTTGTACTGGGATAGTGATGGATACAGAAGGAGGGAGGGTGCAGGTGAATCATGGGATGATTCCTGGAGGAAGTTACACATCTTATGCACAGGCTTTATCGCATCTTTGTACACCTCTTTAGGGCAAGGACTCTGTTTTCACCCCCTTGTGCCCCGGATTAGCCTTCCTACCTCCATTTTCTCTACCCTCACCTGAGAGCAGACAGGTAGGAACTCGGGGGGTCTTGCCCTCCTTTTCCAAGCCCAAACATTGCTGGGCTAGGGGCTAGACACTTAGGGAGGGACTGTGTACTTTCCCAATCCAGTCATTTTCCCTTTGGGTGTCCCAGCCACATCCTAGCCCTGGTCCCCCAGCCCTGGTCACGTGAGAAAGGCCAGGGAGGAGCCAGTCTTTTGGAGGCTTCCAGGCCCTTGGAGAGAGGTTCTGTCCCTAGAAGAAGAGGTTGGCCTGCTCAAGGAGCAATGGGGGAACAGTAACAGGCCTTTGGGTGAGGGCAGTGAGCAGTCTGTGGGGCTGGGAAATATGTTAGTTAAGCTCTCTAAAAGTAAAGGCTGGATGGTTGATGGGGTATAGTTCAGGCAAGTGATTTGCTGGGAAAGTGCTCTCAGGAGAAACTGGATGGGGAGGCAGACAGACAGAAATGTGGTTCAGTTGTTTTAGCCTCAACCTATTCCCAGGGGGGCTCTGGAGTGCAAATGGCACCATAGTCATCCCACCAGGAGACGGGGATCTGGCAGCCATTGGACTATGTGCATATGCACTAGGGGAAGGGGAGAGCTCCCAGGCATTTCTGGTTCAGGCAGCTCCCACTGGTGAAGGACAGTTCCCAGGGGAAGGTGAGCTGTATGTGCCTAGCAGCTGGGGGATGGATGTACCCCGCAGGTATGGGGACCTGGGGGAGCGCCAGCAGTCTCTGCTACAGAGGCTGCTAAGACAGCGATGCTCACGGAGAGATGACCCATCTGTATGGATTACTGAGCCCCTCATACTCATCAGCTCATTGAAAACACAGAACTCTTGCAAGGAGGGTGGGATGAGGAGGAACTGCCCCTTTCCTGAGTCCTTGACCTTTCTGGGCCTAGCCTGGGACCCTGGGAGTATTCTTTCCAGAGCTCCATAGGTCAGGCCTCTAAGGAATGGCCTGGGGAGTTCTGGGCTGACATCTCCCCCTAACACACTCAGAGGAGGGAGCCTTAGACCCCCGCTGGCCTTGGTGCCTCTTACCTAAACCTGCCCCCTCTCCCGCCAGCTCCCGCCCAGGCTCAAATCGTCCACGCGGGCCAGGCATGTGTAGTGAAGGAGGACAACATCAGTGAGCGCGTCTACACCATCCGGGAGGGGGACACCCTCATGCTGCAGTGCCTTGTCACCGGGCACCCTCGGCCCCAGGTAAGCCCCACCCTGGCCTCGCACGTGCCTCCCCTGCCCTTACCTCCTCACTCTGCGCCCCACTCTGGGCCCAGAGCTAGAGAAGAGGCAGCAGGAGCTGGGGGTAAGAGGTGGATGTTGGCCAGTAAACCCAACACAGAAGGCTGGGGCTAGGAAATAGCTGGAAAATGAACGCGGTAGGGAAGGGCTGGAGTCTGTGAGCTTATTCACCTGAAAACATCGATGACTGAGGGAATAATTCAATGTCAGTTGTTGAATTCTACTTCATTCCCATTGTATCTGTTGTGCAGATGCTTCCTCACACGCACCTCCAACCTCCGTTTGAGGGAAGACCACGTGCCAACACTGTGCTAGGTACTTCCTCCAGTGTTTTCTTGTTGGAGCCTCACGACCATGCTGTGAGGAAGACATTAGGGCATCCACTTCACAGCTGAGGAAATCAAGGCTCAGGGAGGTTGAGTAAACTCCCAAGATCACACAGCTCCTGTGAGGGTGGAAGCAGAATTTGAATCCAGAACCAGCGTCCGCTGTAGCTTTAGCGCACCTCCTCCCCGTGTGTCCATCTTTGGGTTGGAGGCTCCAGGAGTTACCAACAACATATAATACATTCTCTCCTTCAGGAGGCTTCAGGTAGGCAAGCCCCACATTCTTGATGGTAAAAGCCTGAAAGCAATTAGAAAGCAGCAGAAGATGAGTAAATTTACCAGAAGCCAGGTAAATTTTGTCACAGACCATGTATATGGTTCCATCAGAAGCGTTGGCCAGTTCTCACCAAAGCTGGTGGCAAGAGGCAGGAGCCGGGCTGGAGGAATGATGGAATTTGCTGGTGAGCTGCCGTGGCATTTTAAGAGCAGCAGAAAATTTTTCATTGGATCCTAGGGAGGACAGTGAAATGCAAAATAGTTTTTTGGGATAATCTTGGGAAGAGGGATGGCTTTGATGGGTTTGGCCTTGAGACCAGCAGATGGACAAGGAGACCCCTAAAGACTCAACCTAAAACCATTATCACTGCTCGCTTCTTCTCAAAGTTTTGTTTAGAAGTGACAACAATGCTGCCAGCCTTCAGGTTGGTGTTTGTATCAGGTGTGACATCGGGATGGTCCTCCCTAATGCAAGTGAGGCAGCTGGGCCATCTCTCCCTAAGGCTGCACTGGCCATCTGCGTGTGTCCCCTTGTGCATTGCGTTTTTGAGTCGTTCGTGTCTGTGGCTGTGCGTGCACACACTCTTTTTTCTACTTCCATCCATGATTTCCTTGTTCCTCCTGCTACCTAGGCTCAAACCCTTGGGCTAATATTTGACTCTGCCTTCTCATTCCCCACATCTAGCCAGCCTCTGAGACCTCTGTTTTTATGTCTCCCGCATGGGTCTTCTGCTTCTATTCCTCATTACCTCTGGAGGCCAGACCTTCAGTCCTATCCCTTGGACCACTGCAATAGACTAACTGGATCCCCATGCTTCTGCTTCTGTACCCCATTCCCAGAATCATCATCTTCAAACCTGCTCTGTCCTATCACTCCCCAGCTCAGACACCTTCGATGGTTTACCTATTACCTACCAGACCCATTTCAGGCTGCTAGGGGTGGAAGTGAAGACCTCCCATAGGCTGGCCCCACCTGCCTTTCTGCCTGTGTGACCTCCACTGCCATCCTCCTCACACCCTGTGCTCCAGTCACACTTGCCCAAGTACACCCTGTTCATTCCTGCGTTAGCCACTTCTGCTCCCTTCTCCTGAAATGCCGTCTACCTCCTTGTTTGCTCAGTTCATTACAACAAATATTTATGGAGCACCTGCTATGTGCCCAGCACTGTGATGGGTCCTAAAGATACAGTTACAGTTCCTGTTGTCATGGAGCATCCAATCTAGTAGGGGAACAGGGAAGCAGCATCTCATGGCCCACTTTGAGGTCAGGATGGGGGGCTGAGTGGGCATGGAATTCCCCACTCCAAACAAGTAGCAACAGAGAGGGAATCTTGAGGGCCAAAATGAAGGATCTATAGCAATGGCAGTGAGCAGAAGGTGAAGAACTCCTTGGAGGGGCTTGGACTGCGTACTCACCTCAGGGATAGTAGTATTAACACACACATGGGGGATATAAGTTGAGGCCACAGGTCCATCTATGCTTGGAAGTTAGACCTAGACTCTCTATCTAAAGCAGGAAGCTGGACAAGGGCATCACCTGTGAATGGGGACCAGAAGAGCTCTGTCCCACATCCTAGAGTCACAGCAGGGATCAGATTCTGCTTCAGGGCATGGGTATAAACAGAGTCACCCACGAAGGAGCACAACCCTTAGGCTGTCTGTGTCTTGCACTATCCAAGTGGTGAGGAAACCCTAAGCTGAGAAATTAGTATAAAAACTAGTTGGAACCTGTGAACCTATGTGTCTTGGGCATTGGGAACCATAAAAGCTATACCACAGACAGGCCTGTGAGGGCCTAAGTGGGACTTCTGTGGAAGAAAACTCCCATGAAATGCAAGCCTGTGGAGTAAAGTTTCCAAACACATTTGAAAATACACTGCCAGGAGAGCCAATCCATAGACCACCCCCACCCAACAAAAAAAAAAATTGAGCAATCCACATCTGAGGAAACAGAGATAACAGAACAATCTGAAAGGATCTTTAAAATAAATATGATTAAAGTGTTTCAAGAGATAATGAAAGGAATATAATCCACAAGACAAGAGATTATACAACCCGATCAGTTAGATATGGGGGAAAAAAACAAATAGAAATCCTAGAGATAAAAATAACACAGTCTTTTTAAAAACTTGGCCTCTGTGCATAGAGATAGCTAAAGAGAAAATTAGCGAATTGGATGATAGATCCAGGGAAATCAACTACAGTGTGGTCTGGAGGAGACAAAGAGATGGAAATGTGGAAAGGAAGCTGGGAGGCATGGAGAATAGAATGACAAGCTCCAACATAAATGTAGGCATTCTGGAAGGACAGACTAGAAAAAACTGAGAGAAGACGACATTTGAGGAGGTAAAGACTGAGAATTGTGCTGACCTGAAGAAAGGTACAAACCCTCAGGTGGATAAAACAAAGCAAATCCAAAGCAGTTTCTAAACACATCCCATCTAGATAAACACAGTAAAACTGCAAAATGTCAAATGTAAAAGAAAAGATATTCTCATGGCCTTGGTTTCTCTCCAAAGCACCCTCTGACCTAAGTATGAATTGCCTGAAATTGCCTATAGCCTTCTGCAGGTTTTGTCCCCTCTACATCCCTGAGGGAAAGGTTGAGGGTGGCGGGGGGATGACAGTAGCAACAATGAGGCCTGCAGTGACGCTTCTCTGAATGAGAAGGTTGCCCTTCACCCACTTCTCCTGAGCCTTGCTGTTTTTGTGCCCTATTCACCAGCATCAGGCACCTTGCCCTGTCTCAGTAATAAGCAATTCTCCCCAACTTTAAGATGGAAACTTCCCTACCCCATCCCCCAGTCCTCAAGACTCAATCATCTGGAACCGATCAATTTTTCTTAAACGTCTGGTACCCTGAGGAGTAGCTCCAGTTTCTTGTGTGATCCTCAATAATTTCCCACAATTTAGGGCAAATATAATAATAGGAATTTGTGGAATGACTAATATGGGCCAGGGGCTACCTCACAATGACTCTGCAAAGTGAGTATTATGCTATATGATAGTTACAGTTATCTATTGCTGCATAACAAATGCTCTAAAACTCAGGGACTTAAAACAATAGACACTTAGTGTCTCACAGTTCCTGTGGGATCAGAATCCAGGAGCAGCTTAGCTGGCCAGTTCTGGCTCAGGGTATCTCAGGAGGCTGCAGTCATTTGAGAACTGACTGGGGCTGGAGGACCCACTTGCAAGCTAACTCCTGTGGCTGTTGACCTGAGGTTTCCATTATTTCCCTGTGGACCCCTGCACAGGGCTGCTCGTGACAGCCAGATGGCTTTCCCCAAGACGGAAGTCACAGTCTTTTACAACCTGGTCTTGGAAGTGACATACCATCATGCCTGCTGTGTTATATTGGTCACACAGACCAGCCCTGGTACAAAGTGGGAAGGCACCACAGAAAAGGACTAGAGGCAGGGATTACTGGGGCCATCTTGGAGGCTGGCTACCTCAGAGACCTCTTTCACAGATGAAAAATCTGAAGCTGAGAGAGGAATAGCCTACCCAAGGCTACTAAAAATTTTACCAAATTCTTAGTCTTACAGGCACTAAGGCACTAAGGCACATGTAATCCTCCCAGTAACCTTAGGAGGGCATAATGTTCTCTATTTTACCAATGAAGAAAGGAAGGCAGGAAAGGTTGGGTAATTTGCCCAAATCCATGCTCTTAACCACTGCACTACACAGCCTTATTTAAAGCCTCCTCCATCCGACCCCAGATTTCCCAGGCTCTTCCCTGAGGCGTCCTACCCCATCTGTGTATCCCTGGGAGTCTGTCTGGGTTAGTTTCCCAGGCCCGGGTGTGCCCCCCGCACCCTCACTGCCACGTCTGACCGTGTCCCACCCTGCCGGTCCAGGTGCGCTGGACCAAGACTGCGGGCAGCGCATCCGACAAGTTCCAGGAGACGTCAGTGTTCAACGAGACGCTGCGCATCGAGCGCATCGCACGCACACAGGGCGGCCGCTACTACTGCAAGGCTGAGAACGGCGTGGGCGTGCCCGCCATCAAGTCTATTCGTGTGGATGTGCAGTGTGAGTTGGCGCCGTGGGTGCCCCCGCGTGCTCAGCCTGGGAAGAAGGAGGCGGGTGGAAAGGAGGCTGAAGAAACAATAGCTCCATGGAAGAAGACAGTAGAGACCTTCTTATCTCTCCCGGACGAGAGGGGCATATCTGCTGTTCCTCCAATGTGCATCATCCTATACAATTCACACATATCCGTCCGTAATCTGTATGGACCTTGCAACGTCCCTCTAAAGTGGTCAGGGAGGGGCCTCTGGGTGGCTCAGTCGGCTAAGCCTCCAACTCTTGGTTTGGGCTCAGGTCATGATCTCACTGTTGGCGAGTTCAAGCCTTGTGTGGCTGTCAGCGCAGAGCCCGCTTGGGATTCTCTCTCTCCCTCTCTCTACCCCTCCCTCCCTCTCTTGCCCTCAAAGTAAATAAACTTAAAAAAAAAAAAAGTTGTCAGGGAGGGCAGGACAGTTTGGATTATACTCTTTTTCACAGATGATAGGAGGTACCAAGGGTTTGTGTTTGTGACTTGTTCACCTGCAAAGGTGCTCTTGACTCTGGTCCAGTGCCCTTCCCACAGGACCTCATATCTCTGCTTTTGTCCCAAGGGTACCTCTGAATCTTCCCTACCCCCACCACCTACATAACCAAGCACCCCTCAGTCCTTGCTGCTGGTTGAATGAGAAGCCCCTAGTCCCTACCTACCTTCCATGGAGATACCCCATTAACCCCAAGAGGCTATTTTACTGCTTGCCACCTGCCTCTGTGCTCACCCAGGCTGACCCTAGGTACCCAGAAACCGTAGAGCCAACCCAAGGGGCCTCTCTGGCACCATCTTAATTTCTGCAATGATTCTACCCATTAACTATGCCTCACGCCCCCCGGTGAGACCCCCAAGTGGTGACCACTGGAACGTTAGACCCTTCTGTCTCCCATCAGCCACCCAAGGGCCTGCCAAACCCTGGGGCTGAGGATCATTTTTTAAGTTATTGGTGCTGGAAGGGGCTGGCAGACATGGCTTAGGTGTCATCAATGCCTTACCTCCACCCATGGCCTTTGTTATGACTTCTGTCCAAGGGGGCTGTGCAAGGAAAGAGTGACGGGATGTTGGAATGCCTCTTGTGGGATGTTAGACTGTGGGTTGTTGATTCCTGTGGTTCACAACACTGGCTGTACATTAGAATGTCTAGGGGCTCTTGTTTTGGTTTAATGTTTATTTATTTATTTTGAGAGAGAGTGTGTGTGTGTGAACAGGGGAGGGTAGAGAGAGAGGGAGAGAGAGAATCCCAGGCAGGCCCTGTGCCATCAGTACAGAGCCTGACATGGGGCTTGATCCCAGGAACTGCAAAGATCATGACCTGAGCCCAAATCAAGAGTTGGACGCTTTACTGATTGAGCCACCCAGGCCCCTCCTAGAGGATCTTATAAAGAAAATACTGATGCCTGGGTCCCACTTCCAGAGATTCTGATGTAATTGGGGGTGGGGCCAGCATCGGGATTGTTTTCATTTCTTTTTTTTTTTTTAAGTTTATTTATTTTTGACAGAGAGAGAGAGAGAGAGAGCGCGAGCACAAGTGGGGGAGGGGCAGAGAGAGCAGGGGTTGGGGGTGGGGAGCGAGACACAGAATCTGACTCAGGCTCCAGGCTCTGAGCTGTCAGCACAGAGCTCGACGTGGGGCTCGAACCCACAGACTGTGAGATCATGACCTGAGCCAACATTGGATGCTTAACCAACTGAGCCACACAGGCGCCCTGGGATTTTTTCTTCAACTTTTTTTTTTTTTTTTTTTTTTTTATTGAGGATTAACTTACATCCAATAGAGTTAACTAATATTTTTTTAAATGTTTACTTTTTAGAGCGAGAGACAGAGTATGAGTGGGGGAGGGGCAGAGAGAGAGGGAGACACAGAATCCAAAGCAGGCTTCAAGCTGTCAGCACAGAGCCCGATGAGGGACTTGAACCCACAAATCGCGAGATCATAACCTGAGCCGAAGTTGGACGCTTAACGAACTGAGCCACCCAGGCGCCCCTAGAGTGCACTAATCTTAAATGTACAGTTCAATGAATTCTTATGTGTATGCCTATGTAAACACCAACCAGGTCAAGAGCATTTCCAGGACCCCTGACAGTTCCCTCATGCTCCCTCCCAGTTCAGTAATCTCCTTAGAGGCAATCATTCTTGTGACTTTTGACACCATCAGTGAGCTCTGCCAGGCTTTGGTATTAAAAAAGAAAATCTCCATGTGATTCCAGTTTACCAGTGAAGAAAGAGGCCCAGAGAGAGAAGGGACTTAGGCAGGCCACACTACAAATTAACAGGTAACCTTGGATTTGGACAGTGCCCTGATTTCCAGTGTGCCCTGCTTCCTCCATCCCATGATGGGAGGGTGAAGGTAGACACCCCCATGCAGTTCCTGTGAGGGACAGCTAGGAAGCCATGAAGTCCATTCCCCTGCCTCTAACAGGTTGGTCAAGCAAGCAGGGCTGGGACGCCATCTGACTCTCCGGAGGCATCCCTTGAGGGTGGCTTAGCTTTCCTGGGGGGCTGCCAGGAGCCCAAGCCCCCCACCATGGGGGTCACCCAGCCCTGACCTCACTGGGGCTGTGTCCTTGCAGACCTGGATGAGCCTGTGCTGACGGTGCACCAGACAGTGAGCGATGTTCGAGGCAACTTCTACCAGGAGAAGACGGTGTTCCTGCGTTGTACTGTCAACTCCAACCCGCCTGCCCGCTTCATCTGGAAGCGGGGCTCCGACACCCTGTCCCACAGCCAGGACAATGGGGTCGACATCTATGAACCCCTCTACACCCAGGTCAGGATGGACGGCAGCTGGCCTGTCTCCTCACGGCTCCCCCCACACTCTTCCTTGTGCACCCAGCAAGGGAGGGGAACATGGGGACTGAGGCCTCATGATCTGGTGTTCCAGGGGCTGCCCTGACTCTAATGATTCTGTTCTGACCTCAGAAGCATGCGTTCTGATTGGGCTTCAGAAAACTTGGGCCAGATGAGATCAGGACAGAAAGGTCAGGGAGCAGTGGTGAGGACAGCAGAGTCCCCAAGGCAGCGTGTCTTCCTGGAACATCGCTTGTTAGAAAAGTCACCCCCGAGGGGTGGATGTGTCATCCCTGCATGCACATGGTGGGGTGGGGGGCTCCTGGGCAGGCACAGCAGGAGTTGGGGGGCAGAGAGATGACTGTGCTTCCCATGGGTCCCCTCCAGTCCCAGGAGATGGTGATGAATCTGTCCTGCCAGGGGAGTCTTTCAGAGGTGGCTATCCCTGGTGGCTGTCAAAGCTCCCCATGTGGACGTGGCCTGTGGGCCAACCCCATGTCTGTATACGTTGTAAGACAGGGCAGGATTCCTTCCTTATCCTCCCTTTCCCAGAGCAGGAAAGCTGAGGCGTGGTCCTGGCTGTGTGTACCAGGACATCGCATCCAGAGACGCTCAAGCTCAAGCAGAGAGTGCAGTATCCATCCCAGGCTCAGGCTCCCTGGGGATAAATGGTGTGGAGGTTGGAAAGATAGGAATGAAAATAGGAATTTGCTTCAGCCGCTGGTGCTGGGTGAATGTGTGCGGGATCCCCAGAGACCCAAGCAGGCCCCTCAGCCCAGTGATGTGCTCCTGCCCTAGGGGGAGACCAAGGTCCTGAAGCTGAAGAACCTGCGGCCCCAGGACTACGCCAGCTACACCTGCCAGGTGTCTGTACGCAACGTGTGCGGCATCCCGGACAAGGCCATCACCTTCCGGCTCACCAACACCACGGGTACAGGACTGCCCTGCCCATGCCCTTTGCCCACCTGGCTCACTCCCCAGCCAGGAGAAAGTGCCCCACCCCACACAGGACTCCAGGCACGTCACCATTAGTGCGTCCCCTCCTCCTCCACGCCTGCTCCCTGACTTCTCCCCTCTCTTCTCCCTCTAGGCCTTCTCCAACCCCATGGTTTCCCTGGACCCCACCCCTCCCCCAGCCCTGCCTCGTGGTCCCCTAAGACCCCACCTCCTTGTCCTCTTAGCACCACCAGCCCTGAAGCTGTCTGTGAATGAAACTCTGGTGGTAAACCCTGGGGAGAATGTGACGGTACAGTGCCTGCTGACAGGCGGTGATCCCTTACCCCAGCTGCAGTGGTCCCACGGGCCGGGCCCGCTGCCCCTGGGTGCCCTGGCTCAGAGCGGCACCCTCAGCATCCCTTCAGTGCAGGCCCGGGACTCTGGCTACTACAACTGCACAGCCACCAACAACGTGGGCAATCCTGCCAAGAAGACCGTCAACCTGCTGGTGCGATGTACGTGGGTCCAGAGGGGTGGGAGGGAACTCGGGAGGCAGACAGCATCCCTGTCCTCCAGGAACTGCCAGTGACCTAGGAAAGGGGCCTGTCTGCTTCCTTTTCGGGGATGAGATATGCCGAGGAGGCGTGTTCCAGGCACTGTGATTTCCCCGCAACTCAGGTGTCTGCCCGCGGGCAGCAGGACCACGATTTGTAGAACGTTTTATTTATAATCTCCTCTCCCAAATATCATCTCAACAATGGAAGAAGGGAGAAGGGCTGGCGTTGATTACCTACATTTTTTTTTTAGATTGGGAAACTGAGGCTGCGAAAAGCTAAATGTGGACATTCCAGTCTGCAAGAGAAATTTCCTCTCTTCCCGTACAATGGTTTCTACCTTTTTATTTATTTATTTATTTATTTATTTATTTATTTATTTATTTATTTTTATTATTTTTTTAAATGTTTATTTATTATTGAGAGACAGTGAGAGATAGAGCATGAACATGGGAGGGGCAGAGACAGGAGGAAACACAGAATCCGAAGTAAGCTCCAGGCTCCGAGCCGTCAGCACAGAGCCCGACGCGGGGCACAAACCCACAAACCGCGAGACCATGACCTGAGCCGAAGTCGGACGCTCAACCGACTGAGCCACCCAGGCGCCCCTGGTTTCTACCTTTTTTTTTTTTTTTTTTTTTCCAACATTTTTTTTTTAAATGTTTATTTATTTTTGAGACAGAGAGAGAGCATGAACGGGGGAGGGTCAGAGAGAGAGGGAGACACAGAATCCGAAACAGGCTCCAGGCTCTAAGCTGTCAGCACAGAGCCCGACGCGGGGCTCGAACTCACGGACCGCGAGATCGTGACCTGAGCCGAAGTGGGCCGCTTAACCGACTGAGCCACCCAGGCGCCCCTCTACCTTTTTAATGGAGTTAAATGAAAGTAACATACATTTGCACATACCTCATATGCAAATCTTTATTAGCAAAGCGTGTCAGTGAGTCTGAAGGTAATTAGTAAATGTAAAAATGATACAAAACTTGGGGGCGCAAATGAAGTACAAACACTTCCCTTATGAAACTTCAGCCTCATTAGCTGCTCCGTGTGATCTTGATTTTGCTCATGTGCTTTACAGAGAGAACTTTAAATTCTTCTGACTTAGGAGTAACCTTAGGTTGTTTGTTTGTTGTTTATTTGAAAATTTTAAAGATCTCGGCTTGATTCCAGCTCTTTAGCACTTGAAAATAAAGTACAGCTTCTGTCAAATTCAGTGGAGAATCTTCTGATGAAATGGACTTTCCTTTTGTTCTTCCCTCACCAACCAGTCTCTCTCTGACTCTTCTCACAAAAAGAAGCTAGCTCTCAGTGACTTTTTACTCAACCAGAGCAAGAAACACAGTAGCCAGATTGTTGCTGATGACTATTTCTTCCTCTGATGGTTCTTCTTCTGTCAGATTAGTTTTCTCCACCTAATTACATTCGGGGCCTTTAAAACCTGGGTTCGTGAGGTTGCAATTTACATCAGATACTTACGGTTACCTCTTAGGGTGACATACAGCCTGCTTTGCCCGGGCCAGTCCTGGTTCATGGCCATTGTGCCACGGACCTATTGAATCAGCACCCAAATATTAAGAATGCTGTCTACCTCTTGGCTACGTCAGACAATATTCAGGTTTTTCTTTTTCTTTCTTTTTTTTTTTTTTAACATTTAGACTTTTCAAAAAAGGCTAGACCTTTCATTTTTCCAAACTCTGTGTTTTTATGTAACGTCATGTAAAATTATCGTATTAGGCTTTCATTATAAAAATTACACAAACTTATTGCAAAGACTCAAACAGGACAACAGGATAAAATGTGCAAATTAAAATTTCCCCTCAGTTCCACTCTTTAGATAGAAGTACTAGTACATTCTGGCACATCTTTCCAAAATTTGTATTTTGCATATTCAAGGTTTAGAAAAGAACAAAAATAAAGCAGCACAGCCGTTAAGAGCGTAGGCTGAGTCTGAATTCAAGGTTGGCTACTTCTTCGGGCAAGTTCCTTAAACTGTCTGAGCCTCAGTTCTGTCCTTTGTAAAATGGGGACAGGAAAGTGCCTCCCTCAAAGACTGTGGGATGGGTTAAATGAGTCAACCCATGTAAAGGGCTTAGAACAGTGCCTCTCACATAGTGGATGTTCAATCAACAGTGGCTAGAACAATTACTAAACCTACTTTTCTGCAGCCAGCTTTTTTGAACTTTTCAAAATGCATCTGAACAAGCAGAACAATTTCCAAGTAAAGTGATGGTTTCTCTTGGGGGTGGGATGGGGTTGTAGCCCCCAGCCTGCAGGGAGGGCTGGTTCAAGGAGAGAAGCTGGGTCTGGATGGGGGTGGGACATAGAGCCTTGGCTTTGGGCCAGCCCCAGCCACCCTTCCCTCCCCATCCACCTGTAGCCATGAAGAATGCTACGTTCCAGATCACCCCAGACGTGATCAAAGAGAGTGAGAACATACAGCTGGGCCAAGACCTGAAGCTGTCATGCCATGTGGATGCGGTGCCCCAGGAGAAGGTGACTTACCAGTGGTTCAAGAATGGCAAGCCGGCACGCATGTCCAAGAGGCTGCTGGTGACCCGAAACGACCCTGAGTTGCCTGCCGTCACCAGCAGCCTAGAGCTCATTGACCTGCACTTCAGTGACTATGGCACCTACCTCTGCGTGGCCTCCTTCCCAGGGGCACCAGTGCCTGACCTGAGCGTCGAGGTCAACATCTCCTCTGAGACAGGTGGGCAGCTGAAGCAGCATGGGGTGTGTGTGTGAGGGAGCTGGAGAGGCCCATAGAGGGGAGGTGGGGACAGTAGCTTGAAAAAAGGAGGCCACAGTGAGGGGAACACCATTTGTTCATGTTGCACACATTTATTAAGCACCTATTATATGCCAGGCATTGTGCTAGGCTCGGGGGTAGAGTGGTGGGCAGATAAGCTCTGCTTACATTGAACTAAGTGGGAAGGCAAACGTTGTTCAGATAGTCTCACAGATAAATATATGACTGCAAACAGTGATACGTGAGTGTCAGGAAAGAGTTTCCTCAGAATGTTTGATCTGAGATCTGAGGGAGGGGCAGGTTTTACTAGGCAAAGGAGAACAAGGGAGGGTGGAAGAGAAAGGCAGGCCAAAGAATCAGCATGTGCAAAGGCACTGGGGCAGGTAAGCGCATGGGTCATTTGGAGCACCCAAGGAGAGTGCGACTGGGAGAATGGAGTGAGATGTGAGAGAGTGGAGGGGCCAGCAGGGGCAAGATCATGCAGGGATTTGGGTCTTTATTCCGATAATAATAAATAAGAATAATGAAATAATGACTAACATTTATTGAGTGTTTACTATGTGTTCTGATGATTTCATATTGATGTCATTTACCTTCATGGTTTACCTTATGGGATAGTTTATCATCAGTTTTGAGAGATGAAGAAACGGGCTCAGAGAGTTTAAGAGACTTACCTAAGGTAACAAACAATAAGTGGTGTAGCTGGGATTCAAACTCGAGCAGTCTGACTTTAGAGCCACACCTGAAGGGTTTTCATTTTATGCATGACGGAAGTTTGGAAGGGATAATTTCCAAGAGAGTTTCTAGAATCTTATCTCCAGCCCCTAGCCCCTTGCACTGAGGAGCTGGCTGACTTTGACTAAGCCTCTTTAATTCTCTGGGCCTCCGTTTCACCTCTGTGAGACATTGAACCAGATGGCCTCGGAGGTGCCTTCGAATCCTGACTTTTGCACAGGGAGACGACTTCGTGTCCGGGGAGAGTATCCCTTACAAGGGGATCCCATAGCTGGGATACAGGACGAGAGAGGGAAGATGAGGTGGGAAAGGCAGAGACGGGAACAGGACCCTTGGGTTTGCAGACGCGAGGAGTTTGAGTTTTAACCTGAGGGCACTGCAGCCTCAAAGCGGGGAGACAACAGCCCTTTAGCGTGTGAGGGCACAGAAGGTTGGGGAGCTGGGATGTTTTAGAAACAGGGAAATCAACGGGGCGCAGGGCCATTTCCTCCATTTGGCTCATCAGCCTGATGCCTGTGGCACGGAAGCTTTTTAAGGTCTTGTGGAAATGATTCAGACCTGGAAAAAGAAATTAATTGGCTCCAAAATACAAAGAGAAAACTGTAAAATTAAAGCCAACACATGTATAAATGTTTACAGAGTATAAATTATGCTAACTAGATAACTGGACCTCAGCTTGCCTTGTAGAGTTATTTATAATTCATATTTGATGTCGGACATTTTAATTTGGTCCATGTCATGTGGGATGGGACCCATGGAAGTCTTTTAAATTTTTTTTTTTTAACGTTTATTTATTTTTGAGACAGAGAGAGACAGAGCATGAACAGGGGAGGGTCAGAGAGAGAGGGAGACACAGAATCTGAGACAGGCTCCAGGCTCTGAGCTGTCAGCACAGAGCCCGATGCGGGGCTCGAACTCACGGAGTGCAAGATCATGACCTGAGCCGAAGTCGGCTGCTCAACCAACTGAGCCACCCAGGCGCCCCCATGGAAGTCTTTAAAAGACTCTCCAGTTGGGTGATGTGTTGGGTTGGATTAGGTTTGGCAGTGAATAACAGAAAATCCCGAAATGCTACTAGTGGCTTAAATGAGGTAGATGTGTACTATTTTTTCTGGTAAAAGTGAGCAGTCTGGGCTGGAATAATGGCTCTGCTCCACCAAATCCTCAGGGCCCCAGGCTCCATCTTGTCTTGTTACCCTTAGCGTGCACCGCCTTGTCCACAGTGGCAGTACCAGCTGCAGCCATCAATCTGCATTCCAGCCTGCAAGGAGAAGGAAGGGAAGAGGGGTACAGCCTCTCCCTGTGAAGAACCTTATTTTCTGTCACATCCCATTGGCCAGAATTTGGTCACATGGCCACAGCTAGCAGGCTAGGGGACATCATGGTTATTCTGGCTGTGTGCCCTGCTAAACTCCAGACATTCTATTACTTTGGGAGGAGGGGTAAGGATGTTGGAGGACCGACTAGCGATCTGTAATAGCACTCCAGAAGACAAGATGGAAGCTTTAATTAGAGCAGGGCCAGTGGGCAGGAGAGAGGGGGTTGAGGGAAGGCATCCTTTGGTAGAACTGTTTAAAAGTGGAACCCCCTTTTGTTGGGGTAAAGGGAAAGAAGGAATAGGCCAGGATGACTTCAGCCCTTTTTCTGAGTTGGGAGACCCTCGGGGGTGCAGGAGGTGGGGAGAATGGGGGGAGGCGAGTTGTGCTTTGGAGATGCTGAGGGATCTTTGGGACATCAGGGATGCGCGAGGGAGGCTCCTAGGGGGAGGGGAGCAGAAGCCTCACGGCAGAGGCTAGCGGGGAGCTCTAACCTTGCTCCTACCCGCTTCCCCACCGCAGTGCCGCCCACCATCAGCGTGCCCAAGGGCAGGGCCGTGGTGACAGTGCGGGAGGGCTCGCCCGCTGAGCTGCAGTGTGAGGTTCGAGGCAAGCCGCGGCCGCCGGTGCTCTGGTCCCGCGTGGACAAGGAGGCAGCGCTGCTGCCCTCGGGGCTGCCCCTGGAGGAGACTCCGGACGGGAAGCTGCGGCTGGAGCACGTGAGCCGCGACATGAGTGGGACCTACCGCTGCCAGACGGCACGGTATAATGGCTTCAACGTGCGCCCCCGCGAGGCCCAGGTGCAGCTGAACGTGCAGTGTGAGTCCCATCGCCCCACCTGGACCACATCAGAGCTGTCCCTCCCGGTTCGCAGCCTGGCCTGCCCCCCTCTTCACCCCTTCGTACACTCCAGTCCAACCAGCCTCCGCCAAGTACTGCGGATACCCCTAACACCTTGCCACCCCCGTGTTCTAAGGTGGGAAGTCTGACCCTTGTCACACTTCCAATACCAAGTGCCCCTCACCCCCATCTGCATTCCCAGGGACCCAGTGAGCAAAGAATAACTGATTTTGACAGGTAGACACGGGAGTTTGAAAGACTCTCAAGGGAGCACGTTGTGTCTGAGACTATAACGATGAGAGTTAACTCACCTTGTGCCAAGCACTACTCTAAGAGCATTTTAATGCATGAACTTATTTAACCCTCCACAGCCCTATAAATAGACTCTATCATTCCCTTATTTTTACAAATAGAGAAACCGAGTCCCAGGATAAGTAACTTGCCTAACGCCTCACTAGCTAGTTAGAGGCAGGGCTGAGATTTGAACCTAAGGCAACTAGCTCCGGGGATCATGCTCTAAACCCCGACGTTATGCTGCTTTTTCGCTACACGGTAGGGTGAGGGGACCCTTTGAGGCAAGACTAAAGGCCCAGTCTGGGAAGCACGGCTGGAGGAAATGGCCGGGAGGGGGGTGGGTATCTGCAGGTCAGGGAGTTCTGAGCGTGGCCATTGTGTTATGTTGCGAGCGTGTATCCGCTCTGAGATCCTTCCAGGCTGCGGGGTGCGGGAGCAGGGTCGAGTGCGTCGCTTTCAATGGGGCCGCTCCTCAAACCCCACTCGGCCCCGCTGACCGCCGCCCCCGCCGCCCCCACCCCCAGTCCCGCCGGAGGTGGAGCCCAGCTCCCAGGATGTGCGCCAGGCGCTGGGCCGGCCCGTGCTGCTGCGCTGCTCGCTGCTCCGAGGCAGCCCCCAGCGTATCGCCTCGGCTGTGTGGCGCTTCAAAGGGCAGCTGCTGCCTCCGCCGCCGGCTGTCCCCGTCGCCGCCGAGGCTCCCGACCACTCCGAACTGCGCCTCGACGCCGTCACCCGCGACAGCAGCGGCAGCTACGAGTGCAGCATCTCCAATGACGTGGGCTCGGCCACCTGCCTCTTTCAGGTCTCGGGTGAGCGTCCCGTGGGTCCCGCCCCACCCAACCACGCCCACCTGGGACCAGGCTCCACCCCAACTCCAGCCCCCGCCCACTCCCGGACTGGGCCGCGCCCCTTTCCAGTTGCTCGTACTGGGTTCAGGCCCCTGCCTTCCCAAGACCCGCCCATGCCGGGTCTAGGCCCCGCCCATGCCGCCCGGACCTAACCATGACGTCGTTTACAGCCAGATCCCCTCCAGACAGGCTAGATCCCTTCGCCCACGCCCACTCCAGGTGTAGATCGTCTCAAGGTCCGCTTGTACGTGTCCTAAGCCCCCCTCCCCCCGCCCCCGTTTTAGCTCAGCCCCGTTCCTTGGCCTCGGACAGCCCTGCCTGTCTCAAACCCCTCCTTCCCCGGGTTTAGGCTTCTCCCCTCCAGCCCCTGGAGCTCCAAGTTTGGGCCCTTCCCTCTAAAGACCCGCCCACACCACGCCTAGGCCCTAGTTGCCTGACGCATAGGCTTCACCCCTTCTAGCCTCGTCCAATCCCAGCTCTCCATTTCTTGCTTTTTTTTTTTTTTTTTTTTGGTAGCAGGTACGCTCCAGCCCCACCCACACCAGGTTTAAACCCGCCCACTCAAGTCCTGGGCACCGCCCCATCCCAGCCATCACGTTTCAAGCCCCTCCGCTTTAATCCGTGGCCCCAGAAGCTGCGCGTGGGGGACTCCCTCTTTTCGTGACCGCAGGCCCAATATGAGGGGCCAGAGCTGTAGCTTAGAGGAGAGAAGACGACCCTCAGCAGCCTCTCTGGAACGTCGTGGGTGGCTCTAGTCCTGCCAGCACACATTTCCTGAGCTGTCACCCCACAGATTCAGGCCCCTCGGTACCCAGAAATCCCTCTCAGCCCATCTCATCATCAAGTCACTCCCGGGTGGGCTGTTTGGGGCTGCAGGCGGGCCTGGGTGAGTCAAAGGGCTGAGGTGAGGGCCGAGGGGAATGCATAGTGGCCAAAGGAGTTGCTGATCCCCCCCCTCTCTTCATGAGGGAGAGTTGGTTCCCCACCACTAGACCTGGTGGCAGCACCCCAGGAGGAGAGCCACAGTTGTGCCTGTGCCCTTCTGCACCCCAAGCTCTCCCAACAGACCCTACTGACTGGGTGCCCCTTTAGTCCTCATTTGGATTTCCTCACTCAACAGCAAGGGGCCAGGACGGGTCACTTCCCAGCCCTTCCCCACCCCACCCAGCCCTGCCAGCCAGAGGCCCCTGTGACATTTCCCACCTCCTTCCCCTCTCCCCTGTTCTCCCATACTTTCCTTGTCTCCCCACCTTTTTGTCTCTCTCTGTCCTTCTCCTTTCTCTTCTCTTCCTTGTACCTCAATATCCTTACCCTTCTTTGTGTCTTTTTCCCCATCCTCTTTCCTGTGTCCTCTCTAATATCCCTCCCCCGTGTCTTCCCAAATTTCTCTTTTCTCTGGCTTTTCCTTGGCCTTTCCTCTCTGTTCTCACCAATACTACCTCTTGGAATTCCCAATCTCCCTTTTCTCCATTTCCCACCTTCCCTGTGACTGCACCTCATTCTCCCAATCTCCTCCTCTCCCACCGTCTCCTCTTGTCACTATATTCCCTTTCTCTTTGTCTCCCCATGCCCTCTCTCTGTTCCTCGCCATCTTCCTCTGTCTCCCTTTCCGGCACTCCCTCTCTCTGTATCTCTCCCCATCCCCCACCCTCCCCGGCCCCACGCCCCCATCCCCATCCTCTCAGCCAAAGCCTACAGCCCGGAGTTTTACTTCGACACCCCCAACCCCACCCGCAGCCACAAGCTGTCCAAGAACTACTCCTATGTGCTGCAGTGGACCCAGAGGGAGCCTGACGCTGTCGACCCCCTGCTCAACTACAGACTCAGTGTCCGCCAGGTGGGCCAAGGGGGACAGGGGCCCGGGTGCAAGCTGACCCTGGGAATGTCCATCAAGCCATGGGAAGGGGTTGGAGGCAGGGCCTGACCCCCTTAGAGACAACTCTTCAGACCTAGAAAGTGTTCTGGACACAGCAGCAGAAACTGGGAGGCTCTAGGGACCTGCCCCCTCTGGACTCCTGCTCTGGGCACAGGCTTGAGAATTGAGCTGGGTCTGCTGGATTCAGACAGGAAAAAGGGCAGAGCCACCAGCTGTGTTCCCAAAATGTAGAATCTGCTCTTGGGTCAGGAGCTTAAGGTGGGGTGTGGGGTCAGTCTTGTCCACAGGATCTCTAGAATGCAAGGCCAGAGCTATGCGGATGTTTTGTATAGTCTCCTTCGGTGTAGTTCTGCCCAAGGGGCATTAGGTGTGGAGGGTAAAAGTGTGGCTCTGGGGCAGACTGCCTAGGCTAGAATCCAGCTCTGTATGAGCTAGGGCAAACTGCATCTGTTTGGCCTCAGTCTCTTCATCTGTAAAATAGGAGTAATTATAATGTTCCACCTCATAAAAGTGTTATTTTGAGGAGTAAATGAGTTAATAATGGCAAATTACTCTGAATAGCGCCCAGCACACTTTTGTTGTTCGGTACGTGTTGCTATCGCTTACTAAGACAGCTCTAGGAGGCAGGCATAGAAGGAGTGATTGTCCTATCTCACAGATGGGGAAACTGAGGGTCTGGGTTCTTAGTCCTTTATGCTTTCTGCTCCCTGACACTGCCCCCACCCCACCCTCCAAGTCTCACCAGGGCCTGGGCTGGTGCTCTGGTGGAGGGTGTGGCCCGCTGGGCATCTGGGAACTCCCTGTATCTACAGTTGAATCAGCACAACGCCATGGTGAAGGCCATCCCAGTGCGGCGCGTGGAGAAGGGGCAGCTGCTGGAGTACATTCTGACCGACCTCCGTGTGCCCCACAGCTACGAGGTCCGCCTCACACCCTACACCACCTTCGGGGCTGGTGACATGGCCTCCCGCATCATTCACTACACAGAGCGTAGGTGGTGGTGGTGGTGGTGGTAAGGGGGGGCCCATCCCATACCCTGGGGACCCCTTCCAACCTCACCACATGGGTCCAGAGCTTGGGTCCCCCCACTGTGTCGTGTTCTACTCTGTCACCCCTCTGGACCCCAGTCCTGGTTTCGGGAACCCTGTCCCCTGGTGCCAAGCCTGGGCACCCTCTGTGCAGTCCCACACCTCAGTTCTGACTTGGTTTTCCTACTTTGTTTCTCAGCCATCAACTCTCCCAACCTGTCAGGTGAGACAACTCCCTCCCACTTCTTCTTCCCTTTGGGGACACAAAAACTCCCGTGGTGGGAGGAAAAGACCCTGAGAGATACTCAGAAAATGGGTGGAGGCCAGCAGCTGGAAGGAGAAGCCAAGGGGAACAGGGCTGGGCTTGGAGACATGTATATCCAGGATTTATTCTGGGGCTTACAGGTGGTGTGGCGGGGGTAGGGGGGTCAGGGGTGGGAGACGTCTTGAACTCAGGGCCTTTCCTCTTCAGCCAGTACCATTTACGGTCCTTAAAAGAAAAATAGAGACCAGGCTAATCCACATCCCCTGTTCTCTCTGGCAGGGGTACTTAATCTGAGACCCAGGAAGCTGCTCCCCACAAAGGATCTGTGTATAGATAGAATTCAGGGGGGTCCGTGATCCTGGAACATAGAAGGGCATACAATTACTTCTTCATTTTCCCTAACTTCTAGCAGAAGTTTAACATCTCCTTCAGTGATGAACGTAGGCGACAAACCGCAGTAGTAACATCACTACCTGTGACTTTGTCATCAGTACAAACCTGGTGCTTTCACATCACCTTAAAGTTGTTACAGCTATTTCTAAATATCATTAACATTCATTAGAACTTCAAAATCACAGCAGTTATTAGACCCAACACTAGATCTTGTTATTTAATTAGATAATAAAGAAGCCCACTTATTATTATTATTATTATTACAACACAGATTTGTTTTTTAAATATTTTGACAGCTGTATCTCAACATAATTGATTTCCTTTGTAACCCTGTGTATTTCATTTTATGCATCTAAAATTATTATTCTGAGATGGAGTCCTTAGCCTTTACTAGATGACAGAGGGTCTGTGGTGCACAAAGGTTAAGAAGTTCTGTTCTGGGAACAAATTTGTCAGGGGCCCAGTTGCCTGGTTTCTCAAGCCCTGAGATCCTGGGTCCACCGTTTGGATGCACGGGACCTGCCTTGGGGTGGCCAGGGAGGGCAAAGCTGGACCAGGGGACCCAAGGAGCCTGACCCTCTTTGTCTCATCCCCACCCTCACCCCAAAGCAGACAACACCTGCCACTTTGAAGATGAGAAGATCTGTGGCTACACCCAGGACCTGACAGACAACTTTGACTGGACACGGCAGAACGCCCTCACCCAGAATCCCAAGCGCTCCCCCAACACCGGTCCCCCCACTGATATCAGCGGTACCCCTGAGGGTGAGGACATGGCCTGCTGCAAGGAATGAAGGACAGCATCAGGGAGGGGTCTAGTGCCAGGGAGGCCAGTCTGAGGTGGGGAACACAGCCCTTCCCTCAGGGAGCCATAGTCTGAGGGGGAGACACAGCCCTGCCCTCAGGGAGACCCAGTCTGAGGGGGAGACACAGCCCTGCCCTCAGGGAGACCCAGTCTGGGGGGGAGACACAGCCCTGCCCTCAGGGAGACCCAGTCTGAGGGGAGACACAGCCCTGCCCTCAGGGAGCCCCAGTCTGAGGGAGGAGACACAGCCCTGCCCCTCAGGGAGCCATAGTCTGAGGGGGAGACACAGCCCTGCCCTCAGGGAGACCCAGTCTGGGGGGAGACACAGCCCTGCCCTCAGGGAGTCCCAGTCTGAGGGGAGACAGCACCCTGCCTCAAGGAACCCTAATTTGAGGGGGAGACACAACTCTGTCCTCACGGGGATTCGGAAGAAGAGAGAGTACAGTAGAGCTCAGAACTGGCCCAGACTCCGGTGCTGTGCTGAGGCAGGGAGGACAAGGTGCCATGAGGGTCAGATGAAGTCAAGGCAGTGAAGGAATCAGAGGGGAAGAGGCCTGTGTGGGGTGAGGCGGAGGCTGCTGGTGCATCTGCCCCTTCCCAACAGGCTACTACATGTTCATTGAGACATCAAGGCCTCGGGAACTGGGGGACCGAGCCCGTTTGGTGAGTCCCTTGTACAATGCCAGCGCTAAGTTCTACTGCGTCTCCTTTTTCTACCACATGTACGGGAAGCACATTGGTGAGTCGGAGCACCAGGTGGTCTGCCCAAGCGTTGCTGGGGCTGGGAGGAGAGAGGGAGTCCACAGGAGGCTGGGTATTGGCCCATGTGAGGCCTGGGCTTCCCAGCTTAGCTGAATCACATATCCTTGGAGGGGGTGTGGGCAAGGGAGGAAGGCAGAGCCAGCTTGTCTGAGGTTTTGAGATGATGAAGGCTTCCTGAGTCTGCAAAGAAAATGGCTCCAGCCGGACAACATGCAAGTCTTGGAGGAGACGGAGAAAACAGGTAAGAGGATGCATGTATTGAGTGCCTGTCAGGTGCCAGGTGGCCTCCTGGGAGCTCTGTCTCCATGGTCTCATTATCTCTCACAACCAACAGGTGAGGGCGGTGTTACCATATAAATCAGAGAGGTTAAGCATTTTCCCCGAGATCACACAGCAACCCGAGTTGTCTTCCTCCTCCAAACCCTAAACACAGAATTGGGAGGGTGCTGTTTTGTGAGCAATGAGGGGAAGTCCTGCTTCTTAAGTGTGGGTGTACATTTGCCCTTGGAAAGAGATGGTAGGAGAGTCACGTTAATCAACGAACTCATCATTCAGCCGTCACTTCCAGAGCTCCTGCTCTGGGGCCAGGCATCAGGTGCTGCTACGAACAGGACCGACCAGTTCCCATCCTTGGGGCACCCGAAGTCAAGTGGGAGAGACAGGCATTGAACAGCTAATTGCAGCAGATAAGATTGAGCGGCCACTGTGACACATGTCCACAGCAAGACAGGGGCCAAGACAGCTGGTAACAGGGACTGACTGTGGGGGCTGAGTTATGGAAAACTCTGCTGAGGAAGTGACAGTCTTTAAAATTTTTATTATTTGTTTGTTCACTTATTTAGGGGACAGGCCATGTATTTTGCATGGGTCAAAGGTACAAAAGGTACATAATGAGAGCCCCCTGCTCGTCTCAGTCCTCCTGCTGCCTAGAACCCTTTCCCACAGGCAACCACTGCACTTAGACTTGGGGGCAAGTTTCCAGAAACGCTTTATGCCTACAGAAGCCAGTACATGTGTGTTTGATTTTGCCCCCTTTTATACACACTGTTCTGTGTCTTGCTTCTCCCTCTGAACTGTACATCTTGGGAATCATGCCTTATCAGACCACAGAAAGTTTCACAGTAGAGGAAGTGACTTTAAGCAAGGGTAGACCTAATGGCTCTTTATGGACAAGTCTCCCCAGCTAAAGTAGTGGGTCACGCTGAACTGATTAGCCAGGATGGGGTAGGATGGAAGGTTCTGCGTCCACTGGGGCCTCCAGACCATCCACCCAGACCAATGCACTCGTGGCTGGGTCTGGAATTTGTGGGAAGATTCCTGTGGGGTAGGTGGGTTGGGTGACCAGCCCTGCGCTGCCCAGGCCTGTCGTTTCCATTTGGCTCCTCATTTGGCCTTCCTGAGGAAGACTCTGTAAGCATCAGATCTGGACAGGAGGACTTTCCAGTAGGGATGCCATGGAGGGGCCCCCTGTCCCATGTCATGTTACTGCCCTGCCCTGCCCTCTTCATCACCATACTTTCTAGGCCTCCAGTACCTGATCCGGTCCCTGCCTCCTTCTCTGACCTCATTTTCTGCCACTCTCCCCCTTGGCTCCTACTCAGCTTGAGCACACTGGGCTCCTTGCTTTCCTTTAAATACTCAGGGCAGGTTCTTGCCTTAGAGGACTTTGCTCATGATGTTCCCTGGACTGGAACACTCTTCTCCTCCCCTCATTCAAGGTCTCCTCCTCAGAGAGGTCCCTGAAAGCCCCAACTAAAATACCTCTTTATTCCTTTCCCTGCATTGTTATCTTTATCATGCCCATCACCAATAGAATGTAAGCTCCAGGAAGGCAGGGGTCTTTGTCTTATTCACTGATGTATATCTAGTGTCTAGAACAGCCCTTGGCACGTAGTGGTGCTTCATTAGTTGAATGAATGAATGAGAGGGAGGTCTGAGATTCATGAACCCAAAGTAACTTCTAACCATGAGGCTCTATGAAAGTCCTTTTTCAGTTGTGAGGATAGTCATGAAAGGTTCTTCAGTCAGCATTTAATTATTGAGAACCAATACCAGTTTGATGCAGACTTTCCCTCAAAGAGTCAAATGAGGAGGAGATGTTAATCCCAGTAACTATCACACCACAGAGCAGAGAGTGGTCTGGGCCTGGAGGGCTGCAGTTGAAGGACCCAGGGTTCACAGGACACATAGAGGGCTCCCAACTCAAGCCTAGGAAGACTTCTTGGAAGAGAGGACATTGCAAGAAGGATTTGGCCAGGGGAATGTGGTAGGGGAGGGAGTCTCAGGCAGCTGGAAAAGCCTGAGCAAGAGCCCAGAGGCTGGAAAGCTGGGGTATATCTAGGCTCCAGCATGTAGTCCACTTTGGCTTTGCAGGAGGCAAGGAAGATAGGGAAGAATGAAGTGAGCAGGCCCACCATTAAGGGAGGCTGAAGGTCTTGGGCCCTGGCTGATCCCTGTGAAAGGCGGTCCGGAAGCCCCCCGAGCAGGGGAGATGCTGGAGATGAGGGGGTGCTCAGGGGAGAGGACAGAAACCCAATTTTTGTTTAAGTAGTAAAAAGGAGGGGTTCCCCCATTAGTGTCCTGGGGGCAGGGTGGTGGAGGAAGAAGAAAAGGTGGAGATTGAGGGGGATAGGAACAGGGGGAAGAGCTCCAGGACAGGGAAGAGAGAAAGGCCCCTTTGGAGCTGGTGAGGAGCCTGAAAAGTATTGGGGCTTGCCTCCTGGCCCCCTGGAAGCTTGCTGCAGCCCTGTCGTGGCCCCATCTGTCGGTGAGGGTCCCCACCCAGGCCTAGCTCTGCTGCTTGGGAGGGGGTGTTTCTTGCTGTCCAGTTCCCTCCTCTTCCTTCCTCTGCTACCCCACCTGGCAGCTCTGGGCACCAGCTGTCCCCAGACCTTGTGTCTCGCTGGCTCTCCTCAGTCTAAGCCAACTCCTTTCATCTCAGGCAGGTAACATTTGGTGGCTCTCCCCCACCGGGGGTCTGTCTATCTGGTGTCACAGATGGTGTGCCTTTGTCTGTGGGCAGAGCCATGGAAATGCCAGCCACCGGGCACTGTCTAAGATTGATTCCCCTTCCCTCTGAGCCAGGTCTTTCACATCACTGGGGGCTTGAGGTGGGCCGGAAGAGCCAGGAAGGGGCATGACATCGCCTGGGTGCTCTTAGCCAAGCCATGATTCCCTCCTTCTTTTCCGGGGCTCCCAGCACCTCCAGAATTCCAGGCCTCTGTGGCTGTGGGCAATGGGCCTCAGCACCCTCCGTCTAATGCCCTCAAAATTGTACTTTCACTGTGCTTACCATGGCTGTGTAGCACAAATACTAACATCTCTCTTTAAAGAAACTCACTGCTCTTGTCCTAGCTTTGTCCTAAGCATCAGTATTAGAGAAACTGTGAGTTGGAAGGACTGGCTTTATTCATTTCTTAAAACATACATATAAGTATTGAAAATTTTAAAATTTTAAAGTCCATCCCTATGCCTCCAGAAATCATCCCATGTATCATGCCCTGCCAGGGGTATGCCCTGTGTGCTTTGGGAATCCTGCTTTGTGCTCAGTCGTAGGCCCTGCTGCCCTGGGATAACTCCACTGTTGAGAGGAGGAAGGGGTGTGTGTGTGTGTGTGTGTGTGTGTGTGTGTGTGTGTATGTGTGTGTATGCCAGGGTGGGGGGAGGATTAGTTGACTAGAAAGGAAGGGGAGAGGGGCACCTGGGTGGCTCAGTTGGTTAAGTCCAACTGACTTTTGGCTCAGGTCATGATCTCACGGTTCATGGGTTCAAGCCCCGCGTTGGGCTCTGTGCTGACAGCTCAGAGCTGGCCTGGAGCCTGCTTCGGATTCTGTGTCTCCCTCTCTCTCTGCCCCTCCCCTGCTCACGCTCTGTCTCTCTCTCTCTAAAAAATAAATATACATTAAAAAAAAAAAAAAAACAAAGGAAGGGAAGAAATGAACGAAAATGTGCAAGTTGTCCTGATGAATTGAAGCCCTGCTGCTGTCTTCTCTTTCCTGTGTGGAGGTCCCTCCCCCGGGAAAATGGGACAGTGAACCAGTCTGGGATGGTGCTGTGGGCAGTGGCAGAGAGGAGGGTTTGGGGAATGTGGAAGGGTAGGGGTGTCCTTGTCCAGACCTCACTGCCCCCCCTCTTCATACCCACCACAGGCTCCCTCAACCTCCTGGTGCGGTCCCGGAACAAAGGGGCCCTGGACACACACGCCTGGTCCCTCAGTGGCAATAAGGGCAATGTATGGCAGCAAGCCCATGTGCCCATCAACCCCAGTGGGCCCTTCCAGGTGAGTCACCGAGTGTGTGGGCCCCCGAGGTTCTCCCAGCCCTTGGGCCATTGCTCTGACCAGGGAGCACTTAGGAGGACTTCATGCTCTTTCTGGGGAGCTGGGGAGAAACTCAGGCAGGGTAGGGGGGGCTTTCAAGTGGACTGAAGGGAAGGGATTGGGGGCTCTGCCTGGCAGAACACCCCTAATCCCTGCTCTCTGACCCCGCCCCAGATTATTTTTGAGGGTGTTCGAGGCTCTGGCTACCTGGGGGATATTGCCATAGATGACGTCACGCTGAAGAAGGGAGAATGTCCCCGGAAGCAGATGGATCCCAACAAAGGTGCCAGATGGGAAGGGATGGGGGAGCCGAATCTATGGGGAGCTGTGTAGGTAGGCACCTGTCCGTATCAGGAGAAGGTGCTGGTGTCTGAATGGTGGTTCAGAGTGACTAGGTGGTGGGATGTGTGCGTCAGTGACTATTTGAGCAGGTGTTGGTGTGTTTGGTACCCACCTTGGGCTCCATGTTGGCTCAGGTTATGGGGCATATGTAGGGCAAGGAGAAGACTAAACTCTGCCCTCCTGTGAACTTACTGAGTTATTTACAGTACCCGAGTGCCTCCTGTGTCTGCGTCCAGGTATGTGTGGGTGCAGATGTGAACGTGTGCCCCACCCCCCAGGGCCAGGTGTTTGTAGTTATAACAGCTGGAATTTGCTGAGTGATGACCATGTACCAGGCAAAGTACAAAGCCCTACATGTATCTGATCTCATTTAATCCTGATGACAGCCCTCTGGGGTAGCACTTACTATTAGACTCATTTTACAGATGGGGAAACTGAGGCCCACTGAGGCCAGTGAGCTGCAGAGCCAGGATTTGGACCCTCTCAGGCTCAAAGTTAACCCCCACCCCACGCCACCAGACGTCTGTGCTTACAAGTATGTCTGTGCACAGTGAGGGCAGTGTCTCACTTTAGGTCCCCCAGAGAGAGGGGGAAGCCTGCTAGTCCCTGACATGCTGAGCTGATCAGAGCCCTGGCCTGTCTCCCTTTTCTCTCCTGTCACAGTGGTGGTGATGCCAGGCAGTGGAGCCCCCCGCCAGCCCCACCCACAGCTCTGGGGGCCCATGGTCATCTTCCTCTTGGCGTTGCAGAGATGATGAGAGCTGCGTGGCCCCCCCACCCGGCCCCTGGCACACCAAAGTGTCTGCATCGTACCAAAGACTGACCCCCGCCAGCCGGGGTGCCCAGGGGCAGGGCCGGCCCGCCAGGGAGGGGGCCTGCATTGGCTGCGAGGATGATCAGAGAACAAGGACAGAGGCCCGGCGCTGAGGCCCTGGAGACAGTCGTTTGACACACGCACACACTCACACACTCACACTCACACACACAGAGATATATTAAAGCACAAGTTTCTATCCGACCTGCCAGCACCTTCTTTTCTGCGGAGACAAGGGACTCGCCCGAATGGCGTCCACCACCCCAGAGACCTCGGCGCCACATAGGCCTTGTCCAACTGCACCTGTGGCGTGTTTCTGACCTTCCCACATTCCTAACTCAAGGCTGAGCCCCGGCCCAGTGGCTTTACCAGACGGGAGCCAGCAGAGGAGCAGACTCAGGAGCCCCACCCTTGGCTGGACTCTGGGACTCCCTGGGATGGGGGAGGCCTGGGTCAAAGGAGGCCAGGGGGTACTTTGTGAGCTCTGTGAATGTCCCCGTGCAGGTGACGGCGAGGGAGGTCAGGCACCTGTTGCACGCACCTCTGTTTACAGGGCGAGAGCTGGAAGGTGGAGATCCCAGGTCACCCTGATCCCTTGACCTGTTCCTTGGACGTCATATCTCACCTCGATGTGCCCCTTTGAAGGGACCTAGCACAGGGTCCTGGGCCTGGGCAGTCTGAAGACTGACACCTTCCCTTCTACCCCATCCAACCCCCACCCCACCCTACGAGGAGCTGGATTCCTGAGAGCACAGTCCCCACCCTAGTCAGCTGGCCTGAATTCAGCACCCACCTGCATCTCCGAGGAGCCAGGAGGGGTGGAGGCCGGCTGTTTTCTGGGGTGAGGCTTGACTTTGAGAGGGGCAGAGGAGAAAGCCTGCTTTTGTGAGTTTGTGCCCCCATGGCATTTGGGAATAGAGTGGAAACTTCATTTCTTATATACTTGGCATGAAGGAGTGCCCTGGATAGGAGGGTATACATAGAGGGGGTGCCCCTGCAAAGCACTGTCTAGTTGGCTGTTCCCTTCCCTGCCCAGGGTCAGTGAAGGGGTGGGGGGTGTGTGTGGTGGTTTGTAGAGCAGCAGCAGAGGGTGGGGCAGTTGCTGGCCTCCACGTTGCCTGGGAGCCGAGCTCATGCCCTGATCCATGAAAGGGCTCCCTGTCCTTGGGTTCTGGGATAGGAACCTAGATGGGCAGGGTGGAATCTAGACCAGTCCTTCTCAACATCACCCGTGAGACCCCATCCAGCCGTCTATGGGAGAGATGAGGACCAGCTCTTTCCAGGGTGAGCCTTCACGCTTGCGTACGTGTGGCTGTGTGTGCACGCACATGTGTGCACGTGCGTGGGCCGATCTGTGTCTGTGTAGCACTGTGGGGACGTCTCTGGGCAGCAGTGTGTGCGAATATGAGTCTGCATGTGCAATTACACATATCTGTCTGTGAGGCCGGGTCTAAACCCTGTCTCAGTGAGTGCCTGTGGATGTCGGCATGCACGTCCGCCTTCAGGAGGGACACGAGTGTTTGTAGGGGGCTGGTGGAATATACCACTTCTGGCCCTAGTCTGTAGTCTCAAGCTGCCTGCCACCACCTGAATTTCTACCTTTCGTCCCCTCTGGATGGCAAAGAGTTTACAGATGACCCTATTGAAATGCAAGCACCTTTGGTGGGGGTTGTCACAGGGATTCACCCGGAGCATTCTGCAGGGACAGTTGCCCAGAAGGGGCAGCACTGCAATGCCAAGAGGCAGGCAGGGGACCAGAGGACAGGCCTGTGTGATCATCATCACCCACAGCTGGCAGGGGGCTGGGCCAGGCCTGGAGCAGGGCCTTCTGACGCCTGACCAGCCCGGCTGCCTTCTTGGCCCAGCCGAGGCCTCGGTCCGAAACGAGTGGCTCCAGGTTCCCAGAACACACTTCCATCACGCCGGCTGGGTATTGTTCCTTAATTGTCCCATCTGTGCAGGGTCTGCTGCCCCAACTAGACTGTGAGCTCCTCCTCTGAGCCTTCCAACCTTCTCCCCCACCCCCGCTCCCAACCTCAACGCCCAGCACAAGTGGGCCTGTTATGGAAACCACAGCGGGCTTTGCCCAGTGGGAAGGATGATATTAATCGGTGGTTCCCAGCCCTGGCTGCAGAAGAGAACCACCTGAGGGTCTTTTAGAGAGCCATGATGCTTGGGTCCTACCCCCAGAGGTTCTGATTTGATTGGACTGGTGTTCAGCCTGGCATCAGAAATGTTTAAAAGCTCCCCAGAAGAACCCGGGAGTGGGAACCAGTGGCCTATCACCTGCCAAGTGCTTCCTTTGTGCCCTTGCTGGGGTGGGTATGGAGATCCAGGGATGAAAAGCACCAGGTACTTCCTCCTTGGGACACTGAGGTCCTGGGTCCTCACGTGTGGATGGGTGAGGCTGGTGTGTGTGTGCGTGTGTGTGTGTGTGTGTGTGCATGCAGGCAGGTCTGCAGGGAGTGTGGGTGTCAGTGTGTATTAGCATTAACAGTGTGCGATGAGAGCACTTAGAGTGTGCCAGTCAGTGTGTGTGGGGGGAGGGCGGGGGGAAGATGGGGTCTGCAAGGAAGGAGTGTCTTTGTGCATCTGTGTGTGCCTGTGATTCAGCACCTCTGTATCAGTGTCACTTGTGCTGTGTGTGTCTTTGAGTGCCTGTGGGTGTCAGCACCGTTGTGCTGGTAGGTGGCCCATCAAGACCCCCAGCCCAGGGGAGACCAGGCTGGCAGGATCCAGTGCATCTCCCCCTGGGGCAGTCTCGCCCTCTGGGTCAGGGTGGCTGAGGCATTTTGTGGCCTTAAAACAGGGAGTCCAGGGTCAGCCCTCATGGTGTTGGGGTTTGTTCAGCCCTGTTGCCCCTGATTTGATGTTTTGGGGAGACCCCTAGGGCCAGGTGCTGTACAGTTAGGAGAGGGGAAGTCTCAGCTTGGCTGTCCTGCCCCTGGGACCACAGACAGCCCTCCAGGGTGCCCAGCTAAGCCTGCGGACGACACGCCCATCTCCTGGAATGCCCCTCCCACTTGCCTTCTCCGGTATATTCTGCCACCTCTTTCCCTTTCATTCTTTCTCCCTGTGCTCGCTGGCTCAGGCTCTCATGGCCAGGGTGGGCCTCAGAGGTCTGAGCCCCTCACCTTGTAAATGGATAGGAGCAGGGGTGGGGGGGGGGCTGGCCCAAGGTCACATGGCTAGTTGGGGTGGAGCCAGCCTTGGAAGCCGTGCTCTACAGCCCCGAGGGTGTCACACTACTGGCCACTGCCTCCTGCTGGCAGCCAGACTGCCCTGTCTCTGGGTGCTGGTACAGATGTGACTGGGCACCTGCTCTAGGAAAGGTGCTCCCTCCCTGCCCCAAATTCTGGCCTCTCATCCCAGGCCACCGCCCCTCCCACCCCAGATCAGGCCTGGGTGCCCTGTGAAAGCTGCATCCCTCTGCCCACCCAGGCTTTAGCTACTGCCCAGGTTCCCAGACAGAAGGGACTGTTTCCCCTCCCTGCCCTCTGTCTTCACATGAGCCTGGGCTCCGAATGAAGGTCAGTGTGTCCTTGTGTCCTCATCCTGTGGACTTACCCCTAAGGACCAGGAGGGCAGGGGTGAGAGCGTACAAATTCTTGTATTTTCTTCTCCCTGGATTCGAGGGGGTTGGGGGGGGTGGTTTCCAAGGTCTGTCCCAAGGAATGGGGTGAATGAGCCTGCACTGGGGAGTCCCTGTGGGGCCCCTGGTTGAGGTTCTGGGCTCTGGGGAGCCCTCCTCATTTCCACAGGCAAGATAGCACGCCCCTTTCTGTTGAGTCAGTGCTATGTGTGAGGCTGTGTGTCTGTGAGGGTGAGGGTGGGGGGGTGTGCATATGAATGTGTGTGAGGGAATGTGTGTGTGAGGCGTGTGAATAGGTGTGAGGGTATGTGCTGGAGTAGAAGGACCACTCTTTCCTAGAGATCCCTGGACCCTTAGAGCTGGAAAGGACCTTAGAGACCATTTAATCCAGTGCCCACACTGTACAGGTGAGAAAGCTGAGGTCAGAGAGATGGCACTTGTCCACCATCACCCCTCCCTCATGTCACCTGCATTCGTTTCCCAGGGGCTCCGCTAGACGTGCCCTCCCTCCTGGCACCTCCCCACCCCCCACCACCTCTCCCATAATCACAATCTCAGCTCGACTCTGCAGGGCCCTCTGCCCCTGTGGCCTCCAAGCACCCTTCCTGCCCCAGGTAGCCAGTTCACCAAGGCCTTTATCCCCAACCCAGAAGGGGCAGGGGAAGGAGGGGACTGCTCCAGCCTTGAGGCCTCATAGACTTGAGAGAAAAGCCAACCCCTCCATGCCCAGGCTCACCCCACCACCAAGGTAAAAGCACAACAGGAGACCCTCATTGGGTGAAAGGTATTGGGGTCGTTGTAGTCACACGACCCCGTCCTCACCCCTTTGCCTTGCTCTCTGTCTCCACCCCAGCCTCTGTCCCCCCCCCCCTTTGTTCCTCTTTCACCCCCAAGCCCCCCGAAATGTAACCTCTAGTTGCGGACGCGGATGTTTCAATAAATAAAGCTGCAGTGTTCTAGTGCTTCGGGTCCGGCTGTGTGTGGGGCGGCAGGTGGGCCGGGAGGGGGCGCTAGTGAGCTGCTGGGGTTCTTTTCAGGTCAGGGTGAAGAGCCTTTCTCTTTGCCACCTGCCGTTATGGGTCCTCCTCTGCCTCCCCGACAGTGGGAACCTACGTTCCGGTCTCCAGCCCAATGAATTCAGTGTCCTCATTGATTTATTCCTTCAAGAAACACTGGCCAAATACCACCTTCGTGGAAGCTTCTGCTAAGTGGGGGAGATGGACACGAATCTAATCATTACACCAGGAAGCACATCATTATCAATACAACTAAGGCTGTGAAAGAAAGTAAGAGCATGTTCTTATTTGGGTTGGAGATTCAGGGATGACTTCTCTAAAGAAGAGGCATTTAGGAGACACCCAAAGAATGATTGGGGTTGGCCTACCAGGGCAGAGGGGGTCTTCCAAGCAGAGGGAACACAGCATGTGCAGGCCTAGAGAGCTGAAAAACCATAGAAGGCTCAAGGAAGGAGGAGGAGGATGAAGAAGGAGGAATAAAGTTGGTCAACCACCGTATGAACTTGGCTTTTTGCTTCTCGGCACCCCGGCCTACCGTCCCTCCTCTGCTCCCCTACCCGATCCCCTCACAATCCTCCCCTCACAATCTCTGGGTTCCTTCCTGGCTCCATCAACCCCACTATGCTCTCCAATTGGTGCTGCCTCCATCATTCACCACCAATGAGCTGCCCACTTGCCCCTGAATCATTTTGTACCAACCTTGTCCTTTTTCCCAGACCCTCCCAGAATCCTAGAATTTCAGAGCTGAGAGGTCCTTAAAGGTCACTTAATTTCAACCATCTATCACTGTTTTCCTTAGGAGAAATAGCTTGCCTACATCACAGGGGCAGGAAGTAACGAGGAAAATTCACTCTCCTGTGCACACTTGTGCAGTGACTCCAAATCAAGGGCATGGGTGTCATGATACAAACTACAGCAAGATCAAGCAAATGACAGGAAGAGTCTCACATTACTTGGTTACAATGACTCAGGTAAGTAGAGCAGATAGTTTCACTTCCATGCTCCAGATGGGGAAAGTGAGGCTCAGAAAGGTGACAAGACTAGGGGTTCCCTATCCCAGCTTTATCAGATCATATCTGGGATAACTTGGGATTATTCTTCTAAGAGCCGAGGACCCACCACTTGGTTAGGTTGGCTCATTGTGTACAAGCAAGAGAGAGACCCACTGTAGCTCACTCAAGTACAGGAGCATTATTGTAAGGACATACATAGTGAAGGGGACAGCCACTCTCAGAAATCCAAACACAAGAGGTGTGAGAGGGATGGGATTCTTGAACCAGATGGCATTCTGGATTCAAGGATGACCTAGGAGTTTATGACCCTTCACCTGTAACAATGGCCACAGATCCTTATCCTACCTATAGAGGGGAAGTCTAATTCCCTTCTTCTTGAATCTGTATTAGTCTTAGTGACTTCTTTGGCCAGTAGAATATGACATTGTGAGATGAAGATGTCTTCAAGGCCCCTTAGGACATTCTCTCTGGGAGCACTGAACTACCACATAGGATGTCCAACTCCCCTGAGACCAACATGCTGGGGAGACCACATGAAGGGCTCCAGTTGACTTTCCCAGTAGGGCTCAGACTTCCAGCCATCCCCCTGTTCCCTCAAAGCACTAGCTATGGGAGTAGAGCTGCCTTGGACCATTCAGAACGGACCTTCCACTAGCTGAATACCTTTGCCAACGCCACAAGAAACAGAAGACTCGTCGAGCCAAGCTTTGCCCAAATTCCTGACTCACAAAATCAAGGGATATAAATAAAATAATTATTATTTAAAGCCCCTGAGGTTGGGGGTAGTTTGCTACAACAGCAATAGATAAGCACCCTGGAGTGATTCAGCCACTTTCCTTTCTTCACTTTCCACTTGGCCCACATGGTTCCTCTCCTGACTTTCCTACATTAGCCTCTCCAGCTCCAACTGTCCTTCACAACTTTCCAATGGCAGCTCCCCTTCAGTCCCGATCACTGACTCAGCCTCTCTAGAGAAAGGGCCGGCTGGACTGGCCCACCATTTTGTGCCTAGTCATAAACGCATCATTGGGCAACCAGCTGACTGGCCACCCTGGGGTCAGCCCTGGTCTAATCAGCTGGGTAGGAGGAATCATGCATATAAAACATGACTGCCTATGGCCTGCTGCTTCTAGAAAGGCTGAGACTTGGCCCCCTTCAGAGGGGCAGTGGCTGGCAGGCACCATAAATGTACCTCCTTGGTCCTCCCCTCTGTCATCTCTCCTCTGATGACCATCTGCTCCCAGGGCCACAGTTGTACAGTGTGTAAACTATGAAAGTGACCCCATCCAAGGGCAAGTCCTAGTGTAAACTATACAGGTAGGTCAGGTAACTTACAGGAACAGTGAGTGCCCTGTATTAGACTTATGATAAGGCAGATATATTTATTTTTGTGTTTAGAGATGGGGAAACTGAGGCTCAGAAAGGTGCTGTGGTTACCCACGCTCATCAACTTAGGAAGGGGGAGAACCCGGAGACAAAGCTAGAGGTTTGACTTTGGGTGCTGTGTCCATTCACATCAACCAGATTCCCTCCTCTTCTTCCTCCCCATTTGGGGTCATTCTGCTTTTCTCACCAGCTCATCCCCAGGGGCTGGGAGAAGCAGGGCCCTTTTCCATGCAGCCCTCCACTTCAGATGGAAAGTGTTCCTGGTCCTGACTTTCTATTTCTAGCTGCCTGACCTTTTTGCATATGTCCTTTGTGGAAAGCTACTATAACACCTTTTTAGAAGGAGGTTGGGTATAAATAAATCCAAGAAAAAAGTCGAAACTCTTCTCCTTGAAGTCACCCCAACCCTGAGTGGAAGCATCTCTCCATACTGCTTCCCAAACCCCCTGCTCCTAAATTCATCTTTCCTGAGCATGAGGCCCTGGCAGCACCCAGCATGTCTCCCTGCCCTGAGGTCAGCTTGGCAAGCCCCCCAAATGCAAATCTCACCACTGAATCCATCACCCTGTCTCTTTAGCAGTTTTTGGTCTTTAAAAATGTTTTGAGCCTTCCATTTCCCTCAGGCCCCATGAGACTCAGCCAGAGCTCAGCTGAGTGGACTCAGCACTTTGCAAGGCCTCATTCCATCTACACAGGCTGCCCTAAGTGGAATCCTGCTCTCAGGGTCCCCATCCCCCACCCCCCCAGAACCACCCACCAATCAACTCTCCTCTGCGAGGCAGTGAGAAAAAGAGTGAAACATGAGTCAGAGAGGCCCAGAGTGCCAAATGTCCCCACAGTGGGTGTCTCGGCTGCCATTTAGAGATGTCCATAATACATTGCTGAGACAGAAGGGCAGATAAGGAAAAAAAAAAAAATAGGCCTAGTACTATTTCATTTTTTCATATAAAAATATCTGTGTGTATAAGTGTGTGCATTTTTTTAAGTCCAGAAGAATATTCACCGGATTATCTGTCGTTATCTCAGCAATGAAATTTCAGATGCTTCTGACTCACGTTTTTAGATTTTTCTGTATTGCCTGAATTTTTTTATATGAACAGGTATTATTTTTAATAACCAGGAAAAAAACCTATTTTCTCGAGAAAAGCAAAGCCAGAAGTCATCAAGGACTACAGATTAGAAATAAAGGTCACTTTCTGTTCTTAGCATTATTTTTATAACCATACATCACAGAGATGGGGAAAGGGCTTTGAATTCAGGCCTTGGAATCTTTTCCTGCTGATTGTTCAAATAAAAGTACACAGACAATTGGGAGGAAGAAGGAGGATGGGGTTGTGTTGACCAGGGTTGGAGGGGGGCGTAACAAGCCAAGTCATGAGGAAGAGAAAGCCCAGGCAGAGCTAACAACAAATGCTAACGTTGGAGGTATGCCCGACACCGGTGTGCGTGGGGAGGGGTGCAAGCATGCACGGGGGCTTGCATTCCCGTGCAGGTTTGTGCATGCCCTCTTTGGGACACCTGTGTCAATGGCAGGCCCTGTGCAGCACTGGTGTCTCCCTCCCTCTCATGATTTTAATGAGGCCTCACTCCAGCCAAGGTGAGTGTGTGGGCGAACGTGTCACATAGTGGGAAGCGGGAGGGCTGTCTTCGGCAGCCAGGGGAGGGCCTGGACGGAGGGGCAAGATCTGTGGCTGGGTCCTTTGCAGGCTGCTCCTCAATCCTCCCCCCACCCCTGCCCCCCATCGGGCAGACAGACCCCCTTGGAAACTCAGACTCATGATCAGAAGCCTCCAGGCCTCTGCTGATCGTTGCTTCCACTGGTGAGCGGCAGAGAGAAGGGATTAAGGGAGGTGGAAAGTCACAGAGCTGGAGCCCACTGGAAAGAGCGCTCTGAGGAGAGACAGGGATGCCTGGGCCCAAATTCCGGCTTGCAACCTGGAATAAGCGGACCCATCTGGCCTCAGTTTCCCTGTGAAATGGGGGAGGTGTGGGAGGTTTGAACTTGAACATTCTTTCAGGCCTGGGATTTAAAGAAATGAGGGGTTGAGGTATTCCTAAGCAATGCAGAGAAAGGGGACCCCCCACACACAAAAGAAATGGAAACCTCAGTGACATAGCCCTGTTTCTGTTTGTGGGACTGAGCATCTGTCTGGTCTCTGTCCCCCTCCCCAGCACTGAGGCCACTGGGAAAGCTGGTCAATCTGGTCTCTCCACACCTCAGTCCCTCAGTTGGGTCCCACCCCCGCCTAGAGGTGGGCAGGTGGCACGAACGAGCCCAGCTCGAGCCCTGGGAGTCCTGGCCAGGCGCCCTGTGGTGGTGGCGGGGCGGTGGGTGTGGGCGCAGAGCCTGACCTTGGCGGCTGAGGGACCGCGACAGGGAAGGGGGCGCAGGGCTCCTCGCCCAGGGGCGGGCAGCCTGCTGAGCGCCAGCAGTGCAGGCCTGGGAGATGAGCGGGATTGCGGGGGGGTTCTGGCTGAGTCCTGAGGCAGAGGGGTCTTGGCAGTGTCGGCTGGGTGTCAGGATCACCAGAGACTGAACCAAAGACAGAGGAGAGACACACAGTCTGCAGAGAGGATGGCTGTAGGGTCCTGGAAGACTGCAAGCCGGCCTGGATGGTGGGGGTGGCAGCTACTAGGACAGGCAGGAGGGTCCTGCTCTCCATAGATCCCAGAGACATCAGGAAAGTCCTGTTCAATCTGGGCGGCGAAGGGGGGCAGCCCTGTAAATCCACAAGGTTCCCAGAAGGTCGCTGGCCAGCCCCAGACATCCTCTCCTGGAGTGAAGGTGAAGGAGGTGGGAGGTGGGGTCTCAGAGATGTCGCTTTGCTCCCTTTACCCTGAGTCCAGAGATAGGGACAAGATGAGGTGCTGTGGGGTGCAAAGTGCCCCTTTCCCTCTTTGATGGGAATTTGAGGCCCTTTTCTTTGTCTAAAATTTGAAGAGCAGAGTAGTTTCTAGATGCTATTCCCCTGGGGACTCTGGCAGGAGGGGTGTGCTGCATTCTAGCGACTTCTGGCCTGTGGAATGGTGATGGTGGGGCCGGGGGCGGGGGTCCAGGTCTCTTCTCTCAGTTCAGATCCCCAATCTCTGGTGGGTAGGCCTGGCTCTGAGGAATCGGTGCAGCCTCTCCTGTTGGCCTGGAATGCCCCCTGCCCCTCGGGCCTGCTTGGCACAGGGCCACACCTTGTATTCATGAGCAAAATATATATATATATATATATATATATATATATATATATGTGTGTGTGTGTGTATATATATATATAGCTATAGCTATAGATAGACATATAGATATATAGATATAGATAGACATGCCAATATATAGTTAGATATAGATATAGACATATGATAGATATATAGATAGATAGATCTAAAGAAAGTGAGAACAGATACGAGACGCCAGTGCCAACTGCATCTCGTATCTGTTCTCATTCATTCATCAAATTCATTCATCAAACACGTATAAATACATACTGTGTGGAAAGCACTGTGCCTCGTGCCAAGGCCCCAGATTTCAGGCTGTTCATGGTCTAGTGGGAGAATAACATGAGTCTAGACATTCAAATCCAACAAACTTTTGTGAGCGCCTGCTCTGCCCAGACACGCACCCAAACTGAAAAGCAAAGAGCACCAATGACATTACATTTGGTGGGCCATGGGTCGGCCCCCCGGCTCCCTCTTCCCCCAACTTTGTCTGAGCCCAGGCATATAGGAAGGAGGGAGAACAGTGACAATGGCAAGCGAGGGCCTGACCCTCAAAACAAATCTTTGCTTTAGGTTCTAATGGGAATCCTGCCTGCTGAAGTGTACATTCTTTTTGTTCTTGGGTGTGATGGGGAGCGGTACCAGCATCTCCCCCGGGGACCCCCTTCTGATGCCTCTGAAGAAAGGCTGTCAGTCTCGCACCCTCCGGGTAGTCAGCTGGCTCATTTCCTTTGGGAAGCAGAGAATCGTGTGAATGGTTCTCACCCCGTACCTGGCACACAGCGAATATGCCACAGGAGTTTGATAAATGGATGAAGAATCGAGAAGTATGTGGTAGACTGTGTTTTCCAAAATTGGCCTCAGTAATGTTCCTGGTCCTGTATTATCTCTTCCAGAACCTGACCATCCCTCATCAAAAGGTGGAACTCTTGTCTCTCTGACTGAAAGGTGGTTTTGTGACCGCCTCTGCCAAAAGAATGTGATACGGCTCCTCCTGGGTCTGTTTCTCTGGATGCTCACCCTGGGAACCTATCTCTATGCTGGGGGAAAGCACAGGCCACGTGGATGGACCCCATGAAGGTGCTCTGGATGGTGGTCCAATAGGAGGTCTCAGCCGATAGGCAACATCGGCTCCCAGGCACATGAGTGAGTGAGCCTCTGGTCACTTCAGCCCCCATCCTTCACGCCACCCTGGCTGGCGCTGGGTGGAGTAGAGATGGCCTGTCTCCACCAAATCCTGCCCAAGTTAGAGATTCCCGAGCAAAAGATAGGTTGTCATTGTTTTAGGCCGCTAAGTTTTGGGGTGGTTTGTTATGCGGTGAGAGATAACCAGAACGATGTGATAGATTTTAAATGGCCACAGATTCTCTGCAACTCTTCCCACCAAGAGATGGAGTCTCCTCCCCAGCCCTCAAATCTGGGCTGCCTTTGACCAGCAGAATACAATGGAAGTGATGTCACGTGATTTCCAAGCCTAAGCCTCAAGGGCATCGCAGCTTCTGTTTGCATGCTCTTAGTGCCTGGAGACTCCGTGAGGAGGAATGAGCTATATCCTCCTAGATCCTGGAGACAAGAGGTCCAGCCCACAGGCAGCACTGACCTCCAAACACGTAAGTGAATCCATCTGCAACCATCCTGACTGCGGCCACACCAGGGGTCCTAGGTCAGAGCCCAGTCCAAATCACTGACGCCCAGTCCTGGGCGTCAATGAAACGGTTCTTGTTTGAAGCCACTGCGTTTGTTACACATCAACGGATAATACCTGATAATAATACCAGCTTCTAATTTCTGAATCAACATGTGGAACCGAGAGGTGTTTTGGGTGCCCAGTGCTGCGTGGGGATGGAGGTAGGACACAGGATTCTCGGCTCTAGGAGCTGATGGCCTCGTTGAGTCACGGGGAAAATGAAGTCTCACACCGGAGTCAGATCCCTCGCTGACAGCTCAAACCCATCCTCCCTTCATCATGGGGATCGCATCGTGGCTCAGCAGCACGTGGCTACCAGCTGCGCCTTGTTTCCTAGCCTCCTCTGCATCAGGATTTGTCACATGACCGGGCTGTCTCCAATGGGATGTGGGAGGCAGTGGTGGAGGCCACGGGGGGCCAGAGCCTATAAGGACAGTGGGGCTGTTTTTCCTCCCTACGGGAATAAAAGGAGCCGGTCTCTGCTTTTCGGTGACGAGAGCCGCTCACCACCCTAGCCAGGATCATTGAGAAAGTTCTAATCCTCTTATTTATGCTTTGCGTTCTCTGTTGTGGGAGGTTAGCTTTATCCTGTTTCCTACTGCCAGCCTCTCCTGCGTCTTATGTCCAGACTAGAAGCTGGGGGCTGGGGTTGGGGGAGGCGGGGGGCGGTTCCTTCCTTAGACCGTGAGCTCCCAGAAAGCAAGGATTTCTGTCTGTTCTTTTTGTTCACAGCTATGTCTCCAGGCCAGTGCTGGAAACGGAGCATGACAGATAGATGCTTACTAAGTATTTGTTGATTAGATGAATGAACCAGGGAAGGAGAAGTATTTCCTAGTAATTCTGGAAGCTTCAAAAAGGCTTAGGTCAAGGGCCTCAGACGGAGACCCCCTGAGGGCAAGGCTCCCTGCACTTTCTCAGGCTGAGAGCAGATCTCTGGGAAGCTGAGACCAGTGCAGGGCAAGACTCTTGGCTGTCCCTCCTTGGCCTCCCAGCCCCCTGTGACGTGGCAGTGGCTATGGCAGGAGCCACAGATGGCATCCAATGATGCCAGAGGGTGGTTAAGCACCCTTGGAATGAAGCTTAGCCTCATTACAGCTTGTTTGAAAGAAGAGCCAATTAGGGAAGCAATTTTCCTTGAGCAGTCTGAAGAATGGAGTAAAACGATACCCAATCAGACAGGAAGCCAGCAGCCCCCACACCTCAGCTGGCTCTATGGAGGCCCCCTGTCTGCCCCCTCGCCTCCTAGGAGTGCCCCCACCCCACCTCCCAGTCACCTGGATAGAGCCAGTGGGTAGAAAGGGGCAGTCGAGCCCCACCTGATGCCTCAGGGCTCCAAAAGGCGTCTTGACCGATCCCCTCCCCCATCCAGCACTCAACTAACTTAACTTATCGTGGATATGACCACTCCCAGCTTCTAAGAGCCTCATGCTCCTGGCACTAGGAAGTTCTTGATCACTAAGTGTCCTCTTTGGGGCTGTGATTTCTTTTCATCATATTCTTTGTGGGGAAAGAAAACAGGAAGCACACTTAGGAGAGGCTCAAAGGCCCCTTCAGAACCTCCCTTCTCCATCCGGGAAGCCCTGTGCCTTCTGTCACCAGCAGATGACAGAAAGATGGTTTCCTGGGACTACTACATCAGCCAGGACTTGATGGGGAGCACATGACAGAAACCCAGCTTAAATGATTGAACTAAGGCAAAAGAAAAAAATGGGGGCGGGGAGATTTGTGGGAAGGATTTGGAATATCTCTCCTAATCAAAGGACAAGCATGAGAACCTTGGGGACCACTGGAACCCGGGACTCAAACACTGTCACAAATTCTCCCATTTCTCTCTGGTCTCTACTCCTCCACCTATTGGCCAGAGTCTTTCTGACCCTCCTCCACTCGGCAGGCACCATGGCTCTTCCTCGTGTCCCACAGCATTTCCGCCAGGAGGTGCTGAACCTCTCCCAGCTCCAGTTTGAAGAATCCCAGGGAAAAATTCTGGCCCAGCTTTGAGCACGGGCTCAAGCCTCAGCTGATCATCGATGGCCAAAGAGTGGGAGGCATGATAAATGCCCTCTACTGTGGTCAGCTGGACAGGTGTGGGCAACTCCCCCAAAGAAGGGGGAGGCCAATCCCAGAAGGAGGCTAGGGCTGGGAAGGCCATATAATAGTTCCCAGTTATGGGGACACAGCTGTCTCCTTCGCTCACTAGGTACCCAGCATCTTGTCAAATAGTTTATCTCATCTCTATTTCTTGAAACAAGCATGAGACAAGGTTCTAGTATCATCCATGATATACAGATGAGGGCCCTGAAGCTCGGAGAAGTGAAATAACTTGCCTCAGGTGACGTAGCTGTTAAGTGAGAGAGCCAGAACTTGAACCCAAAACTTTTGGTGGCATAAGTCGGGGAGGGAGGGAGGTCCAATCCATATAAGCTAAAGCTTGGACACGTGAAGTGGAGCTTATAATACCAGGCAGGCTGTGCCATGTGTCCAAAGCAGAGTCTACACAGAGCTGAAGGAAGCCAGACCCAGGGGGCAGAGTTGAGCAGGCACCAGCAATCAAGGTAGGCTTCTTAGAGGAGGTGGCATTTGCCAGCATAGTAGGACAGTTTGGATTGCTCCAGAAAGAGCACGCAGACGAAGAGGCACAGGTGCTGGCAGTTGGAAGTTGGGCTGCTGCACCACAGTGGGTAAGGGTGAGGGGACATGCATGGGCTCAGCAGCATCTGTTTTCATCGGCCAAGTCAGGGGGCTGTGCAGCCCAGGTCAGAAAGGTGGGCTGCAGAGGCCCCGTGAGCAGGACTGGCAGTAGAATATTGTGACCTTTTTTTCGGGTTAAAATGTCCTTATTTTTTTCACAAGAAGTTTTAAAATGTGTGTGTGTGTGTGTGTGTGTGTGTGTATTCAAATTGTTACTTAAATTCTAGTTCGTTAACATACAGTGTAATATTGGTTTCAGGAGTAGGATTCAGTGATTCATCACTTACAACAGGCAGTGCTCATCCCAGGTGTCCTCCTTAGTACCCATCACTCATTTAGCCCATCCCCCACCTACTTCCCTCCATCCACCCTTAGTTTGTACTCTATGTTTAAGAGTCTTTTATGGTTTCTCTCTTCCCCCACCATATGTGCTTTGGCTTTGTTTCTTAAATTCCACATATGAATGAAATCATGTGGGTATTTGTCTTTCTCTGATTTATTTCACTTAGCTTAACACTCTAGCTCCATCCACATCACCACAAATCGCAAGATTTCATTCTTTTTGATGGCTGAGTAATATTCCATTGTATACATATGTATACCACATCTTCTTTGTCCATTCATCAGTTGATGGACATTTGGGCTTTTTCCATAGTTTGCCTACTGTTGATAGAGCTGCTATAAACACCGGGGTGCATGTGTCCCTTTGAATCTGTATTTTTGTATCCTTTGGGTAAATACCTAGTCGTGCAATTGCTGGGTCGTAGGGTAGTTCTATTTTTAACTTTGAGGAATCTCCATATTGTTTTCCACAGTGGCTGCACCAGTTTGCATTCCCACCAGCAGTGCAAGAGGGTTCCCCTTTCTCTGCATCCTTGCCAGCACCTAATGTTTCTTGTGTTGTTAATTTTAGCCATTTTGACAGGTGTGAGGTGGTATCTCATCAGGGTTTTGATTTCCATTTCCCCGATGCCGAGCGATGTTGAACATATTTTCACATGTCTGTTCACCATCTGAATGAATGTCTTCTTTGGAAAACTGTCTGTTCATGTCATCTGCCCATTTCTTAACCAGATTATTTGGGTTTTGGGTGTTGAGTTTGAAGAAGTTTTAAAATGTTTAACTGAAGTGCAGTCGACACGCAATGTTACATTAGTTTCAGGTGTACAACACAGTGATTCCACAAGTCTGTACGTTATGCTGTGCTCACCACGTGTCACCATACAGCCTTATTACAAGACCCTTGACTGTATTACCTATGCTGTGCCTGCCGTCCTCGTGACATTCATTCCATGACTGAAAGCCTGTATCTTCCACTCTCCTTCTTTGCCCATCCCTGCCTCTTGTTCTGGCAACTATCAGTTTGTTCTCTGTATGTATGGGTCTGTCTCTGCTTTTTTTGTTTGCTTGCTTGCTTTGTTTCTTCGATTCCACATATGAGTGAAATCATATAGTATTTATCTTTCTCTGGCTTATTTCACTTAGCGTAATACCCTCTAGGTCCATCCATGTGGTCACAAATGGCAACGTCTCATCCTTTTTTTAATGGCTGAGTAATATTCTAGTGTGTGTGTGTGTGTGTGTGTGTGTGTGTGTATACCACATCTTTATCCATTCATCTATTGATGGACACTTGGGCTGCTTCCATAATTTGGCTCTTTTAAATAATGCTGCAATACATATAGGGGAGCACATATCTTTTTGAATTAGTGTTCTCATTTTCTCTGGGTAAATGCCCAGTAGTGGGATTACTGGATCATATGGTAGTTCTATTTTTAGTTTTTTGAGGGACCTCTGTTTTCCTCTCTTCTCTCCACGGGCTGCACCGATTTACGTTCCCATCAACAGTGCTTTTTCTCCACATCCTCTCCAACACTTATTGTTTCTTGTCTTTTTGATACTAGCCATTCGGACAGATATGAGGCGATATCTCATTGTGGTTCTGATTTGCATTCTCCTGGATGAGTGATATTAAGCCTCTCTTCATGCGTGTCATGGTGAATTTTAAACAGACATGCTGACAAGAGGGAAAAAGCATTTCTGGAAGATGGGTCTCAAATATTTATTGAGCACGGCAATCCACGGCCTGGGCTAAGGGGAGGGACAAGGCCGTGGGGGTTGGAGTCTCTGCCCTCCCTGCACCCCGCCCTGAGGCAGCACAGGGCTTAGACTTGGAAGCAAGGCTTCTATCTAGCTGGGCCGCCCTGGAGGAGCAGCACCTCACACGGTGTTAGGCACATAGTAAGTGCTCAACAAAGTGGGGTAACCATGACTCAGCCTAGGTGGTGACAACTCCTCTGTCAGCCTGGATGTTCGACGGGGTCTGTGCCAGAGGGCACTCTGGACAGATCAGGCAACGCCCTCTTTGTGCCAGTGCCTTTACCACTCCTGCAGAAGGTGAGTCCCGAGAGCACACTCTTTGGTGTGCTGTTCCCCTGCACGTTGTAGGGGCTCACTACAGATCAATCTACAAGGTAAGCCTCACAATCGCCACTTTACAAATGGGGAAACGGAGGCTCCGAGAACTAGAGGGACTTTTGTCCGGGCTCGTGCGGCTAGAAAGTGAGGGAATCGGGTTCTGCTGATTTCCCAAAGCCATTTTCTCAACCAGCAACCCCAGCTGCCTCTGAACTCGATGGATAGTAGCCAGGCAGAAGAGGGGTGGGGGCAGGCTTCTGCCTCCCCCCTCAGACTCACTGAAGAGAGGTTTTTTCACTTCCCCTCTACCCTTACTAGGTCCTGCTCAGGACTGGGGCCAAAGGACACAGGGGACCTGCAGAGGTCTCGATGGCTTGGGCCCGTGCATACCAGCCACTTCCCTGGGAGTCTGAGGGAGGCGGCCTCAGCAGCAGGGGCAGCCTGCTAATTAGGGCGCGGTGTTCATGATTCACTATTCCGAGATGTCATTTTCTAGACTTGGGGTTGGGGTGGGAGTGGAGAAGGCACACACGGAGTTGTTTTTAATTACATTTGGTTTGCTAATTTCTGATAGAAAATAAATATTTACCGGGAGCCATATTTCTTCATTTCACGCCGGCTGACTCCTGAGTTTATCGGGAGCCCAAACAGGCACCTCCCGCTCACCTCCCGCCCCCACCAAGTCCCCAACCCCCCTCACCACCCCCCCCCTCACTGGATTCACACACCAGAGCAAGAAGGGAGGGCAGGCGGACAGGGGGGAGAGATGGGAGGGAATGGAGAGGTGGAGGGGGGCCCGGCCTGGCTTCTGTGGGCGGCAGGCCCACTCTCCAGTGTGGACAGAGGGGAAGGGGGCCAGAGGAGGAGGAGGAGATGTTCACGTAGCACAGGGCGGGGCTCGAGCTGGAAGCCTGGAGGCTGGGGTGGCCCTAGCTCTGAGCCAACCAGCCAGGAGCACGCCTGTTTCTACTTATCAAGATGATCTCTAAGGACACTCCTACATCCTATGTGTGCTAGGTCTCTCTGAGGACTAGCTTTGGGGGACTTTTTGGGGATGGGGATGGAAGGAAGCTTTGAAGGGCCGTCTTGTCCACTCCTTGGCCTCCAAATGGGCCCCTGCAAGGGAGAGGGAGCAAGAAGCCGGGAACATGGGGAGGAGGGAAAGGGAGTGAGGGTGAGTCCCCTGGTGGGGGTGGGGATAGGCAGCCTCCAGAAAGCAGCGTCATCTGCCTTTCTCTCTGCTGAGGGTTGAGATCTTGGGGTTTGCAGGGGACACCTATAAAGGGGGATGTCTCCCTGATGGTGGAGAAAGGAGAGGAAACTAGAGACCCCTTAGCTGAGGGCTGGGGGCCTCTGCAGAGTGGACAGTTAGAGCAGGGCAGGCTTTCTCAGCCTCAGTACTATTCACATTTGGGGCTGGACAGTGCTTTGCTGTGGGAGGCTGTCCTGTGCAGGACAGCCTCCCACTGTCCTGTGCATTGTGTCCCTCCCTAGTGCCTCTAACCTACTAGATACCAATAGCGCCCCACCCTGCTAGCTGTGATAACCAAAAATGTCTCCAGACATTATCAAATGGCCCTTGGTGTTTGTGTGTGTGAGTGCAAAATTGCCCCTGATTGAGAAGCACTGTTGGAAAAATCTTGGGTGGGGAAGAAGCCTCAGAAAGAGAGGAAAGAGCTCTTGGGGCCTCTGGACTAAGAGGTGTTGGGGTCCCCTGAGAGATCCAGAAGAGATAAGGAGATCTGGAGGCTAGAGAATGGAGAGGCCCCTGCCCCCAGCCTGGTTTCCAAATCCATGTTAAGCCATGATTTTTTTTTTCCAATTACATTTCAATTTAGCTCAATTACTTTTCCATTATTGTTCAAGCGACTCGGTTTTAATTGAAGCTGCTGGTTCTTATCTCTCTCATTCCCCTACATACAAGAGGGGAGGGAGGAGGAGGGTTGGGTTAGAGGAAGCCCACACTGGTGGAGTTCTGGGGGCAGTGGGCACCCTGAACAGAAAGATCAAGGCCTTGAGGGGTGGGGGCACACCCAGGAGCTCTCTGGGGCACTCCAGAGTGGCCAAATAAATCTGCAGGTGGGCAGGGGTGGGTAGGCGAGGAGGACAAATAAGGAAGAAAATTATCACAATATTCATCAAGTACTGGACATTGTTGTAGCTAAGACCAGTAAGGTATATGCTATTATCATACCCATTTTACAGATGGGAAAACTAAGGCACCGGGAAGTTAAAAAGTTGCCCAGAGTTGTACGCCTGGTAAGTAGCAGGGCTGGGAGACAATCCAGGCTTCTGGCTCTTGAATTTAGGTGCTTAACCCCAAGCTATACTCTCCCTCCTTCACAGTTATACCCACTGGCCTCCTACCAGCCCCAGCCCCAGCCCCATCTCCCTGACAATCCCTCTCTCCCAAGCTATGAGGCTCAGTTCCCTCTAGGTTGTTTGACATTCCATCTGTCTCTAATTCCTCCTCAGCCTGCAAGGGCTGGCCTTCACTACCTCTTCCAAGAAGTCTTCCCTGATTGTCCCTGCCCAAATGTACTTCCACATCCCTGAACATTGCCCATCATGGTGAGGTTGCAGGGCGGTGGGGGTGGAAAAGGCAATAATTTGGAGTTGGACAGATCTGAATTAAGTCATCTATGAGCTGTGTGATTTGGGCAAATCACTTAAGCTTAGTGAGCCCCTGTTTCTGTGTCTGTAAAATGGGTATTAACATACATCTCTTGGGAGCAGGTGATCTGAGGATTAAAGTAAAGGTGATGAAGTATGTAAGATGCCAGGAAGGGGTAAGAGGCTTAAGCAAGATAAGGGTTTTTCTCAGTGAATCGTAATGTTGGCCCTGAGGCACAGGTATAGCAGGGATCAATCTCCCCTTCACAGAGCAAACAAATGAGCCCCAGAGATGTCTTCAAATCCTGCAGGGAGCTGGAACAGAAACCGTGACTGGGATCCCCCACTTAACCCTGAAAGTTGTCAACCTATGTATGGCAGAGGAGACAAAGGATAAGTGTCCACAGCTGTGAACCTTCTGAGCCCATGGGGGTGAGGGGCTTGAGATCTTACTCTTCCCTGACCTTCCTTGTTCTGCCTGTGAACCCAGTGAATTCACAGAGGGACTGCCCCTGTGACTCTGAGGGTGGGTAAGTGATAGAGGTGAAAGTAAGCCCCCTGCCTTACAATTGTAAGCCCCCTGCCTTACAATTATGGTTTGTCTGTGTTTTTCTCAGTTAAGAGAATGCAACTAGAAGGAATAGAATATTAGACTCAAAGTGGCTTTAAATGGTTTTCCAGCAAAAAGTCTGAAGTGGGTGCTTTCTGGGTTGATCAATGACTGGGCTCTTCACAGATTCCTCTGTTTTGCCACTTACAGCATTTTTCATAGCCTCATGGTCACAAGGTGGCTGCCAAAGCACTACATCACAGCATCCCAAGACAGCATCCAGAGCTGTCTGGAAGGAAAGAGAAGAGAGTCCCCCTCATCCCCTCTTTCCTTTCACTGAGGTGAAATGTCTTTCCCAGAAACTGCCCAGCAGATTCTCCCTATGTCCCATTAGCAAGAACTGAGTCATATGGTCACCCCAGCTGCATGGGTAAAGCCAGTCTCTGGAACCATTACCCCAAGGACATACCCTTTGGGGCACCAGCTTGATGTAGGGAGAGTCCCTTGGGAGATCTTGACCTTGACTTCTGTACCCTTCATCTTGCGTGTTCCCTGAACTGAAGCCCAAGTGAGCAAATAACCTCAGGATAAGCAGCTCTGGCCCTCACCTGTCTGGTTATAAGCTTTCATCTCAAAATTGGCTCTTTCCTGCTGCCTTTTTGTCTTTTTTGAAGATTTTAATTAATTTCTTAAAATATATTTGCCCAATATATTTTTTAACGTTTACTTATTTTTAGAGAGAAGGCACATGTGAGGAGGGGAGGGGCCGAGAGGGTGGGGCAGAGGATCTGAAGAGGGCTCTGTGCTGACAGCGGAGAGCCCGATGCGGGGCTCGAACTTACGAACTGTAGGACCAGTCCCACCAGAATCAGGGTTCTCTGAGAAGAGGAGGAGGGGAAATGGCTGCAGTGTAGACCGTCAACAGCCAGAGCCACAGTAGTGATCATTACTGCTGAAACCAGAGGGACAGGCACAGGGGACTACAGGAGGCTTGCCTGCGAAATGTGCCTCTTTGCCTGTGCTTGGAGATGTATCAACGTTTTCCTCAACAAGCATTTAATTTTTTTATTTTCAAACAACAAACTCACAGAAGAGTTGGAAGTATTCTTCAAAGAACGGTTTACTTTCTGAATTATTTGAGAATGAGTTGCACACCTAATGTCCGATCCCTTCCAAATACTTCAGTGAGTATTTCTTATACACAAGGGCATTCTCCTGCATTCCAAAATCGGGAAGTTAAAATTGATACGTTACCACAATCTGATCCTCAGACCCCGTTTAGGTTTTGATGACTATCCCTGTAATGTATTTTATAGCAAAAAAGATTCAGTCCAGAATCATGCATTGCATTTAGTTGTGATGTCTCTGACATGTGAAGCTTTCTTCACTCCAAAACTGTTCTCTAATCTTTCCTTGACTTTTGCAACTTCAACATGTTAAAGACTACCAGCCAGTTATGTTGTACATTGTCCCTCAATTTCAATTTTTTTCTGTTTCCTCATGATCAGATTCAAGTTATACATCTTTGGCAAGAAAGAGTATCAAAGAATTGATGCTGTGTTCTTGCACCCCATCAGGTTTCAACATATACCATTTCTGATGATGTTCACTTCCAACATTTTTGAACGTATGCATATAAGTCACAGCCTTTGACTCCAGAGTGTCCCACAGGTGCTGTCCAGATCTGCACGCATAAAACAAACTGAGGCCAAGGCAACCTTGTGCTAAATTGCATGTTTTGGGCAATTCCATGGTTTATTCATTCATTGTGGAGAGCAATCAAGGAGGACTTCAAGGAAGAGATCAAGAACGGCTTCCAGGGAAGGGGAGGATTTGGCAGGGTCTGAAGGGAAGTATTAGAAGGTAGGATGGAGAATGTACGAAAAGGCTCAGAGCTGAAAAGAGTAAAGCATATGTGACAGAGACAATGTCCTGTATTGCTGTGTTGTTTCTCTCGGGCCACAGAAAGACTACATTTCTCAGACTCTCTTGCAGATCAGTTGGGCCATGTGACTGAGCCCTAGACAACAGAATATGGATGAAAGTAAGGAACATTGCTTCCAGGCTTCCCATAAATCCTTCTGCATAATCCTCCACTCTCTTTCTTCCCCTTGGAGATTGAAGTTTGCAGATGGCAGAGAACCTGGGTCCCCAAATGATTGTATGGGACAGAACTGTACCTCTCCCCCACTGCCGATCACATCAGATTGTGACATGAGTGGGTAATTACCCTTGTTTGTGATAAGCCACTGGGGTTCGGGGGTTATTACAGCAGCTGGCATACCTTGAGCAAGATAGCATGTGATGGGAGACATTGAGGAAACCAGTCTGGTTAGTACCGAGTCATGTGGAGATGTGTGAGACATGATAAATCTGGTTTATAGCGGGGCCTTGAATGTCAGGCTAAAGAATCTAGAATTATTTTCAGTAGCAAATAGGGAGCCACTTAAGGTTTATTAGTTGGGGAAAGACATGAAAAAAGTAATGTTTAAAGCGGAGGTGGTTTCTAGGATAGCTTAGGTTGCAGTGAAAGGAGCAGAGAGGACATTTAGAGGCTCTTGTGCTCATCCAAGAAAGGGATGGTACTAAATAGGATTAAGTTCAGATCGACAGAAAACCACAAATAACGATGGCTTACTCGAGGTGAATATGTATTTCTCTCACATAAACAATGGCTGCCATTGTGATGGGTTCCCTAATGGTGCAATTTCAGACACCAGCAGAAGGAGTTGTATTTTTCTTTCTTTATAAAAATCTGGGTTCTGATTCTGAGGAGACAGAGTAAGCATACCCTCCTTTCTCTCTCCCATGGCATGGAATGATCAATTCTGAATTCAGAAAACCAGTTTCAGAGGATTCTGAAAATAAATGGTGGCAAGTCGATTAAGGAAGCATTAGAAGTTTTATCTCTCTGGTATTGCCCACTCTGGACTTAAGGGCAGCCTAAAACTCAGAAGTGCACATTGGGTGTGGACAGAAAGAGCTCCGTGAGAAGCTTTCTATCTCTGGATGAAGGAGTGGAAAAGGGGACCCCTACGGGTATCGAGAGTAGGAGAAGTCCCCTGTGTTTTAATTTTTACCTTTTTTTCCCCTGGCCCCAGCTCCCACAGTGGTAGCAGAGGTGAGGGGTGCACAGTGATGGCAGATTGGGTCAGCAGGGCAGATGCCTACATCTCTGAAAGAGGGAAACTCTTATCTCTCACCAGAGTAGCTGTGATCCCGATAGCAGAAGGTGAATCCCCATTAATTTTTCCTTTGTCCTCCCATTACTTGGTCCAGAGGCAGTAATGGAAGGAATGCAGCCAAGTGGGGAAACTAAAACCCCAAATTTCTGTCTGGAGGTCTGGGAAGGCAGGCTCCAGGGATCTGGCAATAGGGTGGATCATGGAGAAGAGGGGGAGTCAAGAGAGTAATCCCATCAAGTTGTGTGTGAATTCCAGGCCTTGCCTCTGAGCCGTGTATGTCTGGATCTGATCCTAAACAGCTTATCCAGGCTTCAAGAACTGAGCTACAACACAGATCAGACTATCCCAGGCTGACAACTGGGTGTCACACACATGGGACTATCCCTCAAAGCACTACAAGTGCTTTGAAAACCAAACTGACTTTGGGCCTACAGCCCACAGAAGGCATATCAGAACTTGCAATCTAAACCCAATTTGATTGGTTACCTGCTAACAGAAGACCCAAATATACTTCTTAAGATTTATTTATTTTTCTTTAAAAATTTATTTATTTTTAGGAGAGTGCAATGGGGGGAGGGGCAGAGAGAGGGGGACAGAGGATCTGCAGTGGGCTCTGTGCTGACAGGCAGCAAGCTCGATACAGGGCTCAAACTCATGAACTGGGAGATCATGACCTGAGCAGGTGTCAGACACTCAACTGACTGAGCCACCCAGGTGCTCCCACCTCTTAAGATTTAAACAAGACCCAACATGTCTAGGATAAAATCCAAAACTTCTTGGCATATGAAGAATGAGGAAACTCTTAACTCACAAGTGAAAAGCAAAGCAACAGACACCAACCCCAAAGTAATACAGATGTTGGATTATCAGAGACTTTAAAGCAGCTATTATAACCATGCCTCAAGAAGTTAGGCTGAACACTCTTGAAATAAATGGAAAGGTACAGAGTCTCAGCAAAGTAGTAGAAGATTTAAAGAAAAACCAAGCATAACTTTTAGACCTGAAAAATACAATGACTGAATTAGAAAATCACTGGATGGGCTCAATAGCGGAGTGAAGATGACAGAGGAAAAATGAAAGAACGTGGGTGATCAATGGTTATTTGGTTTGAACAACAGACAGAAACAAGTTTCCTTAGAAAAGTTGAACAGAAATTGAGGGATCTGTGGGACAGTACCAAAGAGTTGAACATCTGTGTTAATGCATGTTTAAAAATGGAATTCAAAGCATGGTTTCTGACCTCAGTGAATTAAACGAAAAGTTCATAACAGAAAGATAATTGGAAAACCTCCAAACACTTGGGAATTGAACAACACACTTCCAAGCAATTCATGGACAAAGAGGAAATCCCAAAGAGAACATGTTTTGAACTGAATGAAAATGAAAACAAAATACATCAAAATGTATGGTGTGAAGTTAAAGCAGTGCTTAGAGGAAAATTTGTAATATTAATTGCTTATATTAAAAAAGAAGAAAGCTCTCACATTAAGAATCTAAGCTTCTTCCTTAAGAAACGAGAAAAACAGTGCAGAAGAAGTAAATAATAAAGATCAGAGCAGAAATCAATGAAATTGAAGCCAGGAAAACAATAAAGAAGAATCAATTGAATTAAGATCTGGTCCTTTGAAAAGATCAATAAAATTGATAAACCTATAGCTAGATTGACAAAGAAAAAACCAGAAAAGGCACAAACTACCAGTACCAGGCATAAAGAGGTAATGTCACTACCAACACCTAGGCATTAAAATAATGAGAATACTGCAAATATCTCTATGTCCATGAGCTTAACAGCTTAGATTCAAAGGTCAGCAAATTATGGCCCATGGCCCAAATCTGGCCCATCTCCAGTTTTTGTAACCAAAGCTTTTTTGGAACATGGTATACAGGTATGAATAGCCCCCCTGCCAAATTCATGTCCACCTAGAACCTCAGAATATGACCTTAATTTGGAAATAGGGTTTTTGCAAGTGTAATTAAGATGAGGTTATAATGGACCAGGATGGGCCCTAAAATTTAAAAAAATGACTGATATCTTTATAAGGAAAGGAGTGGAAGATTAGGATACAGAAATACAGCGAGACACAGGGAGAGGCCACAGGAAGAGGTACAGATGGGAGTTACATGGCCACAAGCCAAGGAATGCTTGGGGCTGGAAAAAGCATGATTCTCCCCTCCAGACTTCAGAGGGGACATTGTGCTTTGCACTTCTAGCCTCCTGAACTGTGAGAGAATACATTCTTGTTTGAAATCACCAAATTTGTGCTATTATGTTACGGCAGCCCCAGGAAACGAATACAACAGACAGGCTCACTCATTTATTGATTGTCTCTGACTGCTTTTACACTACAATGGCACAATGGGATGGTTGTAACAAAGACTGTGTGGCCCAAAAAGCCTATGATCTTTTCTATGTGTCCCTTTACAAAAAAATGTTTAATGACTTTTGACACAGATGAAACAGAATAAGTCCATAAAGGCCACAAACTACCAAAATGCACCCAACAAAAATAACCAGAATTATCCAATATCTGTTAAACAAGTTGAACTTGTTGTTTCGGTTAAAAAAATTTTTTTTAAGTTTATTTATTTTTGAGAGACAGAGCGAGAGAGCGCAAGTGAGCAGGGGAGGAGCAGAGAGAGAGGGAGAGAGAATCCCAAGTAGGCTCCTTGCTGTCAGCACAGGGCCCCACAGGGGGTCGATATCACAAACCCATGAGATCATGACCAGAGCTGAAATCAAGAGTCGGATGCTTAACCGACTGAGCCACCCAACCGCCCCAAACAAGAAGCTGAGTTTGTAATTTGAAAACTTGCAAAAGAAATCCCCTGGAGGGTGCCTGGGTGGCACATCTATATCTATTTATATATAGCTCTACGTGTTATTAAACTTTTGTTTGTTTTTCTCCTATTAAAAAGAAAAAAAGAAATCTTCTGGCTTGAATGGTTTCTCGAGTGAATTCTAACAAATATTTAAAGAAGAAATAACATCAGTTCAACACAATCTCTTCCAGAAAATAGAAGTGAAAAGCTCCCAACTCATTTTATGAAGGTGGCATTACCCTAATGTCCAAACAAGATGAAGACAGCAGAAAAGAAAACTACTGACCAATATCGCTCAGGAACAAAGAAACAAAAATCTTAAAGAAGATACTGGAAACTTGAATACACAATAGCTATGAAAATAATAATATACCATGACCAAGTGGAGTTTATCCCAAGAATGCCAGACTGGTTCAACGTTCAAAAATCAATCAATGTAATCCATCATATTAACAGACCAAAGAAGAAAATCCACATGATTATATCCAACTGAGATAATAAATGTATGCTGTTTTAAGCCGTTGAGTTTTGTGATAATTTGATACTCAGCAATAGATAATTAATCTTAGCACGTTCTTTGTTCCTCCTGTATTTCTTTCCCCACTCATCTCACGCCCCCAGGGAAAATATTTTAGTAATCATTAGATAACCACTAACCTGAATGTATTGTTTATCTTTCTCATGCGTTTCTTCATACTTTTACTCTTTTCTCTTTATACTTTCACTTATATGCATATACCTCCAAACCAAATGTGGTATATTTTACCATATAAGATTTACACAAATGTTTTTTTTTTAATTTTTTTAATGTTTGTTTATTCTTGAGAGAGAGAGAGACAGAGCGTGAGCAGGGGAGGGGCAGAGAGAGAGGGAGACAGAATCCAAAGCAGGCTCCTGGCTCTGAGCTGTCAGCACAGAGCCTGATGTGGAACTCAAACTCACGGACCATGAGATCATGACCTGAGCCAAAGTCGGATGCTTAACTGACTAAGCCACCCAGATGCCCCTACATAAATGTTTTTAAATTTTGTATAAATGAGGGATGCTTGGGTGACTCAGTCCGTTAAGAGTCTGACTTCGGCTCAGGTCACAATCTCACAGTTTGTGGGTTCGAGCCCCGCGTCAGGCTCTGCGCTGACAGCTCAGAGCCTGGAGCCTGCTTCGGATTCTGTGTCTCCCTCATTCTCTGCCCCTCCCCCGCTTGTAGTCTCTCTGTCTCTCAAAAAATAAATACACATTAAAAAAATTTTTTTAATTTTATATAAATAGTATGACCTTGTATTCTGCTGCTTATTCTTAATATTGTTCTCCGATTCACCCGTGTTACATGTGTAGGCCTTGTTCATTCATCCTTCCTGCAGTATCATATTCTACAGTAGGATTATGCCACAGTTTACTTATCCATTCTTGTATTCATGACATCTAATTTGTTTCTAATTTTTTTTTTTTTTTTTTTTGCTTTTCTAGTGTTGCTGAGAACCTTCTTGTACATGTTTCTGTTTCTGTGTGTAAATGTATGGGAATTTCTCTAGGCAGAGGAAAAGCTTGGTCTAATCCTTGGGTGTTCTGGCTTTTCTTTTCCCAGAGTCCATAACGGAGGGGTTATTCACAGTCCAAGCTGAGTGTGGGGTGTGTGTGTGTGTGTGTGTGTGTGTGTGTGTGTGTGTCTGTGCTTATGAAGGTTGGGGAGGAAGAGTCATAACATAACAAACAACAATGACCATGAGTCACTGAGCCCTGTCTGTGTACCTGAACTATACTTATCATAGAATGTCTCCACTGGAAGGGGCTTTAGATGCATTTGTAGAACTTCCTGGGAATCCCTGTTTCTCTCAAACACCTGTCTTGCCCCACAGCTCCTTTCCTACTCCCTTTCCAGTCCAGATCCTGCCGCTTTTGTCAAGAGCTCAAGAGAAGGCATTAGGAAGCAGTCTCTGCCAGCAAGGCAAATGAAAGGCTCAAAGCCCATCGCGGGGAATCACGACGTGGGCCCTGCTCTGACCCCTACTCTACACTGCCTCGGACAGGCCCCACACTCCCCCACCCTCCCGCCCCCCTCCAAGCTGCCCTTGCCAAGGAAGACAGGCTGGGAGCGCTTATGCACAACAGAGCTTAGGGTGCAGGCAGGCACTTGCTGGTAGGGGTTGTGCGGCCAGTGGGGCAAGATGCGTTCGGGCTGGGGAGTGCTTCCGCTGGGTACAGGAGAGGGAGGTCTGTCTGCACAGAGGACACCACATCTGGGGCATCCCGCCTGAGGCAGGGAGGGGATGAAATGGCCTGGGGGTGGCCTCTCAGCCCCCACAGGCCTGTCCCATCTCAGCCTGCCCCGGCACACACACACCTCTTCCCCATGTAAATCATCCAGCAGCCCGCTGTTGACAAGGGCAATTTCCCAGCATTCGCTCTTGGCCCAGCTGCCCTGTCGCAGCCTAAATGTTTAGACAGGAAAAATTCACGAAGCCCAGGCCCCAGGCCTGAGGGACAGCACAGCGCCAAGAGACTTTTCTACTCCAAGTGCATCCAGGGTCTGCCCAGCTCCTGTGGACTGGACTGAAGAGAAAATACTGAGGAGCCCTGGGTCTGGGGGAGGAGGCATAGTGCCCACCCTCAGGGAGCCCTCCATCTGAGGGAGGAAGCACTACCCCCCCCACCGACCCCTGCTCTCAAGGAGTCACTGGTTTAAGGGGGGAGGCGGATTCCCTACTCTTGGGGAGTTACCAGTCCAAGGGAGGAGGCGTGGCTCCTCTATCAGTCTGAGGGAGCTCCCAGTTTGGTCGGCTGTCAGTTCTGCACAGGTAAGGACTGGAGATGCTACGGTATGAAAGACCTCTGATCGTAGGCCTAGAGGCCCTGGGGACTCTCGTAGCATGGGAGAAACCATTGATTTCTGCTTTTGCTGGCAGCAGACTTGAAATGGCAGGAGAACTGGAGGCAGACAGCAGGAAGGACTTCCTACTGAGAAATGAAGGGACTAGAATGGTGGGCTTTGGTTCTGGGAGGGATGTGCATCCTCCCCGTCACCCACCCGGCATGTCTCTCTCCTGGCTGGACACCTATCCTTTGAGGCTCAGGTGCCATCCAGTACGGATGCAGGGGCCAGACCACCTTTCAATTCTTCACTCTGAAGAAAGTCCTGTCCTTTTTTTTTTTTTTTTTAATGTTTACTTATTTATTTTTGAGAGAGACAGAGACAGAACGTGAGCAGGGGAGGGGCAGAGAGAGAGGGAGACACAGAATCTGAAGCAGGCTCCAGGCTCTGAGCTGTCAGCACAGAACCTGATGCAGGGCTTGAACATATGAACTGCAAGGTTTCACCTGAGCCGAAATCAGATCCTTAACTGACTGAGCCACCCAGGTGCCCTGAAAGCACTGTCCTTGAAGGCGAACCGAACCTCACACACACACACAAAAAAAACCCTGCCCAGGTGATCAGGAGAAACAGACCTCCTCTCACTCCCCAGAGCACTGCTGCCTCAGCAACAGCACCCTAATGGAGAGGACCCCCCTCCCCACTTTCCTCCACTGCCCCTAGCAGAACCCTGGCTGTCATCAGGAGGCCTGGATTCAAGTCCTAGCTCTGCTTCTGGTTTGCTGCATGTCCCCTGGCAACTCAGTGAACCTCTCTGAGTCTCATTCATCACAGGGAGAGGAGAGCCCCCCACCTGGGACTGTTGTGGGGTTAAAGGCGATGCCACTGGTGAAAGCAGCTGGTGGGTTGTAAGTCATCACATAAGCACAATGGACTATTACTACATTTTAATTGTTACCGTGCACCTTACTGTGACGGTAGCATCCTGGGTCCCAGGGTGACACGACAGGCTACCTACCCTCTGGGTTGCAGAGTCTAAGGCAGGAACAGGGACCCTAATGTATGGATTCCTCTTAATAGCCAAGGCCCATCTTCAGGGAGCCAGTTGGAACCTGCTGGGCCCCATACCCACCAAATTCATGCAGCCCTGCCAGGTGGCTTGTAAGGCCCGTGGAAGCCACGTCAATCTGCCTGTTCTGCCCCCTCCCCTCCCCCAGGCCCCAGGAGCTGACAGCCCAGAACACTGAGCATTAGCTAGTCACTGTTTCTCTTTCTAAAAAAACACAACTCTATTAAAATAACAGCGTGATTTAGTTAATTATTCTCCATAGTAAGTGGGCAACTGTAGGAATACAATTCATCCAGCTCCCTGCTGTCTGATTGAGTTTCCTAAAATCTTACTTTGCTGTTGTCACTGCATCCCCTCCCCCAAGAGTTTTCCCGTCCTCCCAAGATTACATAAGATAAAGCCCCAAATCCTAGGTCTGGGATTTGGGGACCTCCACCAGTTTGGGCCTTCCCTACATTCTAGCCTCACTGACAGGACTCTACACTTTGGATAAACTAGGCTGTCTATTCCCTGTCCTTGTCTCTGCCTCCTTTGACTGAGCCTCTTTAAGACTGGTCAAATCCAGCTTCCTCCAGGAAGACTTCTTTGATTGCATAGTCCAGAGTTTCTTGAAGTGGACTTGTGCCATTGGCATCAGAATCACGTGAAATGTATGGGAGACAGGGTGGTTAAAATGCTGATTCATGGGCCCCCACCCCAGATCTACTGGACCAGACTCCCTGGTGGGAGATGCTGTCTGAAACTTCACTCATTTAACAACCCCCAGCCCTGCCCTATCATGCTTCACCGCCCCGGCCCTTGGTAACTAGCTGTCCTGCTCTGAAACCCTGTCGTACTTGGACACGGGTCTCTCTTTTTTTTTTTTTTTAATTTTTTTTTTAATGTTTATTTTATTTTTGAGATAGAGAGAGACAGAGCATGAATGGGGGAGGAGCAGAGAGAGAGGGAGACACAGAATCGGAAGCAGGCTCCAGGCTCTGAGCCATCAGCCCAGAGCCTGACGTGGGGCTCGAACTCACGAACCGTGAGATCGTGACCTGAGCTGAAGTCGGACGCTCAACCGACTGAGCCACTCAGGCACCCCTGGACACGGGTCTCTTGCCTAGAAACATCACAGGCAGGAACACGACAGACTAGACACTCCAAGAGGCCCTCTGTCTATAAAACACTCAAATCACAGTAAACTGTATGTAAGGACATGGAGTTTGGGAGATGTAAGGGGGGGAAATCTTAAAGACTGCCCTGAGGGAACATGCTGATATCACTCTACAGCAGGGAAGGCAGAGAAACTCACCAGATACTCTTGCTTTAAGCAGGGACTCAGATGGCCAGTCCTCTGGCTTCCAGCAAAAGCTGTTGCAAATCTTCTCTGGAGGAAAATATTCCAACTTTATCCCAAGACTCCCAAGGATTAGGGGTAAGCAAAATAGAAAAACAAAACAACAAAAAACCTCATGGTCACAGTTCACCAAACATTTATGAAAATGAGCCACCATGAGTGAGAGCCAGCAGAAACCATAAGCAATGGATGTGAATTCCCAAGGAATTCAGATATGAGAATAATTAGACACTGATTACAAAATAATTATGCATAAAATACATTTAAAAATATTTTTTAACATTTATTTATTTTTGAGAGAGAGAGAGAGAGAGACAGTGCCCGCCGAGCAGGGCAAGGGCAGAGAGAGAGGGAGACACAGAATCTGAAGCAGGCTTCAGGCTCTGAGCTGTCAGCACAGAGCCCGACATGGGGCTCGAACCCACGGATTGCAAGATCATGACCTGAGCCACCCAGGTGCCCCTGCATAAAATATTTTTTTAATTAAAAACAGAATGGCAAAGGGGCACCTGGTTCAGTCAGAAGAGCATGTGACTCTTGATCTCAGGGTTGTGAGTTCGAGCCCCACATTGGGTATAGAGATTACTAACAAAAATAAACAAACTTTAACAAATGAGTATTTAAAAAAAAGTTGAATGGCAAAGATACTCATGCAACCAAATTCTAGCAATGACAAGGCATATTTTTTAAAGGACTGAATAGACCTCATATTAAAGCAAACTCAGTGGATGGGTCAAATAGGAGATGAGACGCAGCTGAAGGAAGAGTTAGTGACGTGGGGACTAGAGCTGGAGACTTCGCTGTGATTGCAGCACACCAAGTCAGAGAAATGGCATATGGAGAAGGGTGGCAAGGTGTAGGAGACTCACCGGGGTCCCAGAAGAAGAGAGGAAATGGAGAAAAGGAAATATTTGAAAGTATAAGGGCTGGAAATTTCCCATTTTTGATTAAAAATATGGATTCATAGAGTCAAAAGGCACAAGGAAAAGCAGGATAAATAAAAAACGGCTGCACGGGGGCATCTGGGTGGCTCAGTCGGCTAAATGTCCAACTCTTGATTTCAGCTCAGGTCATGATCTCTTGGTTCATGGGATCGAGTCCTACATCGGGCTCTGCACTGACAGCACGGAGCCAGCTTGGGATTCTCTCCCCCGCCTCCTCTTCCTCTCTCCTACTGGTGTGTGCATTCTCTCTCTCTCTCTTTCTCAAAATAAATAAATAAACATTTAAAGGAAAAAGGCTTTACCTAGACCACCTGGCAGGGCTGCATGAATTTTGTGGGTTTGGGGCCCAACAGGTCCTAACTAGCTTCCTGAAGACGGGGCCTTGGCTATTAAGAGAAACTCATTGTGCAGAACATCAAACAGAAAAAATTCTAAAAGCAGCCAGAGAAAAAAGACAGATCTCATGTCAGGCCCCCTTATAATGTCAGTTCCCGGCAGATGAGCCTGGCCAACCTCTGCAGCCAGACCGAAATCCCCTAAGGCCCAAGCCTCTGTCATCTGTGAGCCCTCGGGTACATTATTAACCTCCGAGTCTCTGGTTTTCACTGGTGGAAGGCTGAGGGGGTGTTGCAATATGGAGGGGAGGAGCCCTGGCTTCGGAGTCAGGTGGACCTGGGCTAAACTCTGGCTCTGCTACTCGCTGCCTGCGGTCATCTTTCTTGTCCCGGGGCTGATGCTCACATGTAAAGGCATTGGCTTGTGCGCTGCTGTGGAAGTTAAAAAAAAAAAAAAAAAAAAAAAAAAAAATGAAGAGCCAGTTCACAAAACACCCAGGTGAGGATTCTCGTTTTTTACAAGATTTACTTAAGTTCTGACTCTGTGCTCGGATATTCCTCACACAGTCTCTCTGGGAGCCCTTGTGACATCCCTGTAAAGTGGTCATCCTCTGGGGAGGGGACTTCAGGGGCCAGGACATGAGAAAACCACCCCCCCCCCTCAGCTCATGGTGTACTTTTGTTGTTCTCCCCGCCCCCAACCCCACCCTCATTCTCTCTCTGACACCAGCACACATTCTGATGCACTTCATACATGCCTTTGAATATGCATGTCTATTCTCGTTAAATATGTAGTGTTCGTTTGCCTGAAAACGTGGTTCTAATTTCCATAAATGATATTGTGCTCTGGACCTTCATTCTGTTTTTTTTCCCCCCACTCAACACTACACTTTTAATACCCATCCCTGTGTCTGTCTGTATTCCTAGCCTGTTGTTTTTTATTGCACTTTGGCATTCCATAGTGTCCCCACTTCACAGGTGAGGAAATGGAGGCCCAGCGGGCTCAGATGACCTTGCCCAAAGTCACACAGCCAGTAGGGAGCTGTGTCAGAACCTTGGTCAGAAGCCTTGGTCAGAACCTTCACAGCAGGCTTCTCTCCCTTCACAGAGGTAGCGAGAGGTGCTCATTCTCTTCTCATTGGGCCCCCCTGACCTACCTGCTCCCTGCAAGGGGAGGTTCCCCCACTGAGCCTCTGCTGGCCTCCAAAATACCTCCACCGACCTCCACAAGGGCTCGTGGGTTCTGAAAGGCCCCATCCCTCCTTCTTCTAAACCTCTTCAGTGGATTTCTTTTACAGTATTTAATTGAGCATATCTAATTAGGTAATATAATTTCATTTATTTAAATAGGTAATACAACTGCATGTTTCAATATTCAGAAGAGAGAAGAGGGGATACGGTAAATTCTCACTCTCTGCTGACCCCACCCCCTAGTTCCCCAACTTGGAAATACTCCCTGTTACCAGTAGTCATGACTCTCATCAGAGATATTTTGTCCTTACACAAAACTCTGTGTACATGATGTTCCCACCCCCCTTTCTTATGCAAATGCAAGCATACTCTTTATATTGTTCGACACATTATTTTTGCCGCTCCAGACTGTATGTCGGGGATTGTTCCACATCAGTACTCTAATATATCAGCTTCTGCTTCTTTACGGGTGTGTGGTATTCCGCTGTGTGGATGCACCATTACTTAATTCAACTAGGTCTCTATTCATGGACATTGTTCAATCTTCTGCTAAATAAACTGCTGTGAACATCCCTGGGCACATGTCATTCTCATGTAGGTGAGTGGACTGGATATTATGAAGCATTGCTCAGACTCCTTTGGGATCAGGCACCCGTTCCCCCGGCTGCTGGAGCGTTGGCTGCTAACAGCTCACACACCTCTTCAGACGCAGCCCTCCACCCAGCCCTCCACCCTCACCCAGGGCTTTGCCCCTCCCGAGGCATAAACATCTGCTACTTAATCCTTAAGGCCCCTTTGCCTCGGTTTGGGACTCCTGTGCTCCCAGAGTTCCTGTGAGATCTGCAGGACAGTTCAACTCCTTCCTCTGCCCATACTGCTTCCCTCACTCCCCTGCAGGTGTTGTGCCCAAGAACATTCCCCAGCCAACCTCCCGCGTGCAAATCTCTGTCTCAGACACTGTTTCCAGGAAACCCAGTCAAAGACAGAAAGTCTGTTTGCAGGATAAATTCCTAGTTAGGGAATAGAAGGACCGGTGCACTTGTAATTTGGGTAGCTTTCCACGTGTTTTCAAAGGACAGAATAAAAGAATATGCACAGAGCTGGCATGCAGTAACTGTCCCTTCCACCTGATCCAGAGTAGAAGGCGCTTTTGTGCAGATGGTCACATGGGATTTTCCAGCATCCCTCTGCAACGGGAAGGACAATCTGAGACCCACCCGGCAGCTAAGGAGGCTGGGCTGGAAGGGGGGCTGCTTGTCCAAGATGACACAGCTGGAATGGCAGAGGCAGGGTCATCCTGGCTTATGCCAGATGTGGGGATGCTGAGATGTTGGCTTCACCCAGGGAGGGACTGGAGGGAAAATAAAGATGATAAAGGGTGCAGCTGGGGGTGTAGGGAAGGCAGAGCTTGTAAAACCTCCCAGTTAGGGCTCTGCCCTTCTCAGATGCCCCAGAGGGCCCAGTGGGACCCCGCCCTCCCTCTTCTGGCCTGACCTTCGCCCGCCCTTCAAGCTCTTCAGGCTACTGTAAGCTGTCAGATGCCCAAGAGAAACTGATTCAGACTAACATGAGAGCCACGTGCAACCTCTCCCAGAGCTACTCGAATGTCTGAGTTTTAGACTGTACAAAAATAGCTTCAGGCACTCACATCATCTTTATAGCCATTTACAACAGCCCTGGCTTACATCTGGACCCTAACAGCTGGATTTTGGCATGTGCCCTCAGCCTGGAATGGACTTCCCATCTCCTCTACTCCCGCCTTCACGTGTCCTCCTCGTCCTCCAACCTTCAACCAGGCACTGCCTCCCTTAGGAAGCATGCCCCATCTTCCAGGGGGTTGCTCCCCACCCCAGACCTCAATAGCCACTGCTGGCACCCAGCGCTACCAATTGTTAGTGTGTTCCCCCCAATTCCCGTGTTGAAGTCCGAACCCCAGTACCTCAGAATATGACTTTATTTGGAAATAGGGCCACGGCAGATACAATTAGTTAGGAAGATGAGGTCATACTGGATCGGGTGGGCCCTGAATCCAACGTATCTAGTGTCCTTATTTAAAAAATGCCATGATACGGGGCACCTGGGTGGCTCAGTCGGTTAAGCGTCTGACTTCGGCTCAGGTCACAATCTCACGGTTTGTGAATTCGAGCCCCGTGTCGGGCTCTGTGCAGACAGCTCAGAGCCTGGAGCCTGCTTCAGATTCTGTGTCTCCTTCTCTCTCTGCCTCTCCCCCACTTGTGCTCTGTCTCTCAAAAATAAGTAAAATGTGGGGCGCCTGGGTGGCGCAGTCGGTTAAGTGTCCGACTTCAGCCAGGTCACGATCTCGCGGTCCGTGAGTTCGAGCCCCGCGTCAGGCTCTGGGCTGATGGCTCAGAGCCTGGAGCCTGTTTCCGATTCTGTGTCTCCCTCTCTCTCTGCCCCTCCCCCGTTCAAGCTCTGTCTCTCTCTGTCCCAAAAATAAATTTAAAAAAAAAAAAAAAAGTTGAAAAAAAAATTAAAAAAAAAAGTAAAATGTAAAAAAAAAAAAAATTTTTTTTTAATTTTTAAAAAAAATGCAATGATAAAAAACTTAACCCAGTTTAAAAAAAAATGCCATGAGAAGGGTGCCTGGGTGGCTCAGTTGGTTAAGCAACCAACTCCTTTTTTTTTTTTTTTTAATTACGTTTATTCATTTTTGAGGGGCAGAGAGAGACAGAGCGGGAGCAGGGGAGGGGCAGAGAGAGAGGGAGACAAAGAATGAATCTGAAGCAGGCTGCAGGCTCTGAGCTGTCAGCACAGAGCCCAAGGCAGGGAGGGCCTCCAAGAACCATGAGATCATGATCTGAGCCCAAGTTAGATGCTTAACTTGACTCAGCCACCCAGGCGCCCCTAGTGACCAACTCTTGATCTCTGCTCAGGTCATGATCTCACGGTTCATGAGATGGAGCCTCATGTCAAAGCTCTGTGCTGACCGCATAGAGCCTGCTTGGGATCCTCTCTCTCTGCCCCTCTCCCTGCTCTCTCTCTAAGTAAGTAAATTAATAACCAAAAAAAATTCCATGAGAAGAGAGACACATACAGAGGGAAGATGATGTGAAAATACCATCTACAGGGGGCGCCTGACCATCTCAGTCAGGGGAACAATGGAGTGTGCCACTCTTGATCTCCGGGTTGTGAGTTCGAGTCCCATGTTGGGGGTAGAGATTACTTAAAAATAAAATCTTTAAAAAAGAGAGAAGAGAACAAAATACCAGCTACAAGGGAAGCGAAAGACTGCCAGCAACCCCTCCCCTCCCCCCGAAGCTAGAGAGAGGCCTGGAACAGATCTCCCTCAGAGCCCTCAGAAGGAACTAGCCTTGCTGATACCTTGATCTCTGACTCCCAGCCTCCGGGACTGTGAGACAACAGAGCCCGTTGTTGCAGCCTCCTGGTCGGTGATACATTGTTACAGCAGCCCTGGCACACTAATGCACTCACTGGGCTCTCGAAAGGATGAGCTAAGGCATTCCTGGGGTGCTACAGGCGGGGTGCTATCACCCTCATTTAAATGGCAGAGGGCAGATGTGGACTCAGGCCGTCTCTGGAGCCTGTGTTTTTTAATCACTAGTTTCTATGTCTTGTAGTGGAAAGTTATTGGTGGTAATATTGAAAGAAGACCCGCAGTATTACTCCAGGCTGTGGACTCAGCGCTGATGGCTCCCAAGCACCACAAGGGAGGTGGGAATCTTCCAGCAGCCTCAGGGGTTCGCCCCGGCTCCTGGTCAGTAAGATGCAGGCCCAGGACCTGTTATCTCCTATAGATAGACACCACATCCCAGCTCCATGCGGGTGAGCACGTCTGCCTCCCGGCCCAGCTGCGTGTGCCCTGACCGGGGCCTCAGGGGGCCCAGGACCCAGCAGAGCGCTGAGCGCACAGCAGGTGCTCCATCAATGTGTGCGAAGAACCCACGTGTGGCTCTGATGCAGCAGCCTCCTTGGGTCTCATGACAACATTTCATACACCGCTCCAAGTATCGACAGAGTTCTCATCTCAGCCTGTTATGCGCCTGCCTAATTTTCCACTCGATTGACAGACTCCATTTTACTTAACTGGCCCCTATTGTGTGGCAATTGGATGGTTTCTCATCCCCTCCTAAACTAGGGGGCGGTACCAGGGAAACCCGAGCTATGAGCTTCCAGCTAGGGCAGTGGTGCCTTCTGAAGGAGCCAGCCCAGGAAGAGCATTCCTATGCCCATAGTGGCAGCTGCCAGCTGGGGAGAGGCTTGGGGACAGGCCTGGGACTTCTTGAGGCCCAATCGGCCTCACGCTGTCCCCAGTTCCCCTCGAGTCCTGTCCTCAGTCCCTGCTCACCTTTGCTGACTCTTCAAGACCACAAAGGACAGAGCTCCCAGGTGGCGTACCCCTACCCATCCCATCTTGCTCTGAGCCCCCACTCTCGGGTCCTCCCTGTGTCTTACCTCTTCCTACCCTTCTATGAAACAGAATCCTGGAATTCTTTCAGTCATCATCACTGAGCACCTACCGGGTACCCAGAGCTTATCCAGGTGCTGGTGCTTCATTCAGCCATCAACAAGAGACAACATCCCGGCTCACAAAGCTGACATTCCAGAGCAGAAAGATGGGCGGTAAACAGAGAAGTGAAACACCAGGTGATAGGCACTGGGGGAGGGGGCTGATCATTCACATGACATGGTCCAGGAAGGTCTCTCTGAGGAGATGAGCAGAGACCTGAATGAAGGGAAGGAGTGAACCATGCAGACGTGTGGAGGAAGGACTTTCCTGGCCAAGAGAACAGCAAGTGCAAAGGCCCTGAGGCACTGGAAACAATAAGGAGGCTGATGCGGCTGGAGTGGGCGAGGTAACACCAGGCACCAGGTATAGGGCTTTTAGACCTTTTTCACAGTATTAGCTTTTATGCTAAGGGAGATGAAAAGGCAAAGATGAGGCACTTGAACAAGCTTGTTTTAAAAGATCCGTCTGGCTGCTATGTGGAGAGTAGACTATGGCAGGGACAAGGGTAGAAGCAGATGCAATTCTCCAGGCAAGAGACAATGGTGGCCTGGACCAGAATGGTGGCAATGGAGCATATGTACACACACACACACACACACACACACACACACACTGCCCTCAAACCCCCCCTCCCCACCCCACCCCTGCCGCTGAGTAATTTTGGATCTATTTTGAAGTTGGGACTAACAACATTATCAGATCTAGAAGGAGTTTCAGAGATCATTGCACAGCCCCATTTTACAGACTATAAAACTAAGACTCAGAGAGGAGAGGTGGCCCATCTTTGTTACACACATAATCAGGAAGTCATACCTGGAATCTGGTCTCACCACCCTGCTCCTATGCTCTGCCCCAGCATCTCTCTCCACCTCTTGAGTGTTTCATTGTGTGTCCCCCCACACCCCCCATTTTGTCTCTCCCTGTCCCCAGCCTCTGTCTCTCTATCTCTGCAGATGCCTCAGCATTTATTTCCCCTCCCGTCAGGCACAATTTGGAACATTAATTAGTGATGAATTAACAACGTAAATCCCAGCAGTTGCTGTCACCTGGTGCCCATGGGCTCTTGGAAGGGAAGGGACCTTGCAAATCTGATCTTAATACCTCTCGCCTCCTCTCCTAGGGCAATTACTTCTCACATCATTTGTTTGCGGAGGCTGTGGCCACCCCCACCCTCCCAGCCCGGCTGAGGACAACAAGTTCATCTTTGTCAATTAATTATTGAACGGTTTATTTCTCACTGGGAGGTGATAAGAGAAGGGAAAGCCGCATGTTGTGAAATCATCACCGTAATTATACAGCCACTGCTGCAGCACCTGACATCACAACGCCACAGGGGCCAGTGGGCGGTGGGAAGAGAACAAAGGGCAGAGGTCCCTGGTGGGCAGGAGACCTGGCTGTGAGGCCTAAGGTCAGCCCCTCGGCTTCTCTGCAGTGTGGTTAGCAGACATACCCATATTAAGCTCTCAGAGTCCAATTCCAAATGAGGAGGGGGGAAGTGCAGGGAATTAACCATGGGGGCAGGCTCCTACTTCTTCATCTGGGGTGATCAGAACGCTAGAAGGCTAAGATCGTCTTTATAGTCCTTCCCATCTGAACTTAGGAGCCCCACAGCATACACAAAATATGGTAGCATAGTGGAGGGTCTTTAACATTTTAGCAAAAAGCCCTTAGAGTAGTCTGAAAAGCCCAGAGCATCTGTTCCACCCACATATAATCTGCCCAATTATATTTCAACTCATCTGACTGTTCTCCCCTTTGCTCACTCCACTCCAGCCGCACTTGTCTCACTGCAAATGCCTGGCACACCCTGCCCCAGGGCCTTTGCACGTGCTCTTCCTTCGGCCTATAGTGCTTTTTCCCCAGAAATCTGTATCCCTCTCACCTTCTGCAGGTCATTATCAACCACCACCTTTCAGTAAGACCCTCCCTGAGCACCTTATTTTATTGATTGATTGATTGATTGATTGATTTCTCAAGTTAGTTAACATACAGTGTAGTCTTGGCTTCAGGAGTAGAACCCAGTGATTCATCCTTATTGGATAAAGGATTAGTATCCAAGACCTGAGCACCTTATTTTATTTATGTTTTTAAATTTTTTTAAAGCTTATTTATTTTGAAAGACAGAGAGCAAGCATGCACATGCACAAGCAGCGGAGGGGCAGAGAGACAGAGAGAATCCCAAGCAGGCTCCAAGCCATTAGTGAAGAGCCCAATGCGGGGCTGGAACTCACAAACAGTGAGATCATGACCTGAGCCAAGGTCAAGAGTCAAGCACTTAACTGGGTACACCACCCAGGTGCCCCTCTGGGCACCTTATTTTAAATCGCAGCCTGTCCCACCCCCCAAAATGCCCTGACACAAACATTCTCTTTCTTCCTGCTTTTTTTCCAGAGCATTTCATCATTTTTGACATATAATGTGCCTGTTATTTATTTATTCTCTCTGTCTCTCTCTCTCTTCCCCCCCCCTCACTTCCTCCCTCCCCAAAGTACTGGGGTTTTTTGTCTGTTTCCTCCCCTGTCCCGTATCCCCATATCCTATCTGTGTCTTCTGTACTTTGAACAGTGCCTGGCACAGAATAAGTGCAGAGTTAATCATTCTTGAATGAATGAATGAATGAATGAATGAATGAATATTTGTGTGGGATGGGGCCTGAAAGTGGAAAGGACAGGAGTGAATTCCCTTTTCCAGGAACAGGTTGGCAAGGGCCATTGCAGCACCAGGAATTCGGGAAGATTCTTGGCGGTGAGGCGGGGGGCCTCTGCCCAGAGAGGAAAACTACTGGAAAAGCCATTTTAAAAGCCAGTGTTCCAGTTGATTTCATGTCTGTACATGCCTGGAGGCTGGCGTGTTTGATGCTACCCCTCCACGGGTCACACTCTGACTGGTCCCCACCCCTCACCCCTCCCCAGGGAGGGGACAGAAACATGAGAAGCCGAGGACACTTTGATTAACTCCCCAGCAAGAGTCTCCACGCGTGTGTCTCCCTTTCTCTCCAAGGCTATAATGGGGGGGCAGTGTGCTGGGGGCTGGGCAGGGGCATCTCCATAGTGTGTAAGAAGGTGGGGAGGTGGGGCTGCAAGAAAAGGGGAGCTGGGGAGCACGGTGGGCTGGGCTTTGCCCCCAGGAGGGGGTGGCGGAAGATGGGGTGGAAAGGTAATGGAGAGGTGGGGAGGGAGCAGCACGGCAAGTAGGGAAGGAGGCAGGCCTCACTCTGGGCCACAAGAAGCTGCAGTGAAAGAGCACTGGAGGGGGTGGACTGGGGGGGGGGGAGGGGAGGGCACTGACCGGATGCCCGAGGGCCCCTTGGGGACACCAACTCTTTTTCCAGGACCCGCTCCCCCCAAGCTCCTCTCTTCTCCGCCAAGCTGTGCTGCCTTCCCCCTAGAAACGAAGATGGTGATTTTTTAGAGCCAGTTTCCCCCCAAATCTCCGGAGATACCAGAGCTGCTGTTTCCATGGAAACCTTCCCCGCCAACCTCCGGAAGGAGGAGCTGGGCAGCCGCCCCCGCCCCCACCACCCCCACACTGCCCCTGCTCCAGCCTGCAGGGGGGCCCCAAGTTGAAAATAATACCCCCTCCCCCAGATTTTCCCAGCAGGGGCTCCACTTCTTGAATGAGGGAAGGCAGCTGGTTTGCTCTCCGGGCTCAGGCTGTTACATGGGGACATTCAGACCCACGCGAGAGAGAAATGGGGTTGCCGGTGGGGGTGGCGGGTGCGTGGGGGCTAGGGCAAGCTCTATCTTCTGTCATCATCCCCCTGAAATGACTGGCCAAGGGACCAGTCCCCAGGGAAGGGCCCAAGGGCAGGGCCTCTCCTTCCCTGGGAATCCCAAAAGATGCCATTTTTCTTTGGCTCTATTCATCTCTAGGGAGTTTCCTTCCCCAGATCCCAGTCCCACCTGAACTCCTCAGGGATCACACTGCAAACTGCACACAAAACAAAACAAAATAAAAAATACAACAACAACAACAACAACAACCCCCAAACTCTAACTCAAGAACAGAAGGAATTTATTGGGAGGACACCGCCTAGCTCCTTGAACTGATGAGAAGGCTGGAGAAGCAGGCTGAGAAATTTGCCAGAAACAAGAGAGGCTGGTGAAGGGGGCCAGCCGGAGCCACGCCCAGAGCTGCCCAGCTAGGGCAGGGGACGCTGCTACCTCTGCACACAGGCCACCTGTGGACTCTGGCACACCACAAATAATTTTAACAGTCCCTACTTCTCTGTATTGCTCTTTCCAGGTCAAGATCCTGGGCAAATGGATAGTCTGAGGGAGTTTTTTGGACAATGGAACTGTTTAGCGTCCTGATAGTGGTAGTTATATGAATCTCTACACGTGTGTTAAAATTCAGAAAACTGTATACTCAAAAACAAAAAGGAAAAAGAAAGGAGTCAATTTCACTGTTTGTTGATGGAAAAATGAAATCCTAGGTAAAAAAAAAAAAAAAAAAAAAAAAAAAACCCACATCATTTGACGAAGGTGGCTTGTAGGCCCGCAGGCCAGCTGCGGGGGCCAGGGGAGGGGGCCTGTCTGCAGCCCTGCGGCTTCCAGAACGGGCTAGGGCTCTGCCTCCAGGCCAGGGTCACACACTGGGGGACTCCATGAAGAGGTGAAGAGTTTGGGTGCTGGGCAGCTAGCAGATGGACAGATGTCCACTTCCCCAGAGGAGCATTTGGGCACTTGGGAGTTTCCCAGGAAATGCGACCACTGAGAAGTTTCCAGTTTCAGTCAGAGCAGCAGGTCTGAAAGAGGGAGGACAGCAGGTTCCTGACCCAACAGACACAAGAGAACCCAGTCAGCCAGATAAGCACACCCCCCCCACCCCCGCATGCAAATGCCAGACCAAATACACACACTCAGGCTTCCATACCTGTTTGTAAGCCCCCAAATCGCCAGTTCGGTCGGCAGGAGACTTTGGCCCCCGCGTCCCGCATGATCTTGGATAATAAATCCCTCTCCCCTCTGGGCTACATTACCTCCTCTGAAGAATGTGAGGTCTCTCCACAGCTCTGGCATGCTGAGCAAGGAGGCCCCAGAATTAATGGAATTGCACTCAGGAAGCCTGGGTTTCTGGTGTGGCCCCCCTCTGCCTCTGCCCTGGACGACAGTGGGATGGAGAGAATGACACATGACACAGAGAAACCCCTGAGGTCCCACTTGAGATGGAACACTCTTGTGCCAAAGGAGGAGCCCCTGGTAAAAGGGAGGACTCCCTCCCCCCCCCCCCCAACCAACGAGCAGGAATGCAAACTGGAGCAGTGCCTGTCCCATAGCCAGTGCCCTGGTGCTTCTCTGAGAGCCTGAGGGTGGTGGTGATGAGGTTGCTGTGCCTTCCCCAGGCTCCAGCCCAAGACAGTCTGTGTCCCCTGAGACCTAGCCTTCAAGGGTAGTGGACAGTAGTGGAGGGTGTTTATTAAGGAGCTCAAGATAGCCCAGCACCGGGCTTCACACACTCCAACTCAGTATCTCAGGGAATCAGGGAGGGCAGACTCCCTCAGCAGTGCTCCCCTGGCCCACACTAACTCCCACCAATTCTAACTGTGTCTAGGGTGAGAGCCTACTCTGGTTTCTAATCAGGAGCTTGCTAAAGGCTTATGGACTGTTCCTTCCCTGGAAAAAAAGCAATTCCTGACTGCTTAAGCTCAAGTATGGGGCCGTGGGAAGAGGGTGGGGTTCTCAGACCTAGAAGTCATGAGTGAGTTTCCAAGTTCCTCGCCCCTTCTGGAGCACCTCTCTCAGCCCTTGAGCTGTTTGAGGGACTGGCTCCCCTGCCGGCATCGCATGGATGTAGGAGCCCCCACCCAGCTCAGGGTGGAAGGGTCTAGGGAGGTTGAAGGCAAGGGGGACAGCTACAGAGTGGCTCAGTCTGAGGCTGGACCGAGTGGCCTGGTGTGGGGGCTGGGGTGGGGAGCGGTGGAGTGGGTGGGAGACACATAACCCGCCTGGTGCCCTCCCTCCTACCTTCACATGGCCTTGGGCTCTGCTCTCTCCCTGCTCCCCCGACCCTACCTGGATCCCTACTACCTGGGCCAGCATCCCAAGGAGGGAGATGGGGAGGGTGGGACAACAGGGGCTCTCTGAGCGGGCTGTCCTATCTGGCAGGAGGTAGAGGGATGGGCCATGGGGCAGCATAGGGCTTCCCCTGAGCACATGCACCAAAAAAGCTGAGCCTTTCCCACAATTTAAAAGGTCACGTGTTGACTTGTCTTGTTGTTAGGACTGCATGAGAAAAACCATGTGACAGTAAGACTGAGAGACACAAAGGATTGTCCAAGGGGGCTGCCTTTTTCTGGCCTGCTCCCCCACCTGCCTCCAGCAACCACAGGGCACAGCCATCTGGCTCCAGCGGCTCAGGGAGGGGGTAGGGGTCCTCTGACCTGGCGTGGAGACGCGGAATCTGAAACCGTGGACACCGGGGGAACGGAGAACGGACAAAGATGAAAACCCCACCGGGAGCCAACATTTACTGAGGCTTTTGTGGCGCCTCTAGCAATTTGAGATAAAAGGCACTTCCCAGTTCCTCGGAAGCTCCCGGCTTGTGGGAAGGCTCACAGAGAAGTAATTAGAATCCAGTAAATGCAGTTGGGGAAGGCGAGGGCTGGGGGTGGGGGCATCCAGGAGGGACATCTACCCCACTGAGGGAGCACGGGGGACATAGACGTGCGCCTGGGGAAGACACAGGGGGGAAGGAGGCAAGAAGGGAGAGTGAGGGGCACCTGGGAGGCAGGGAGGGGGAGAGAGCCTCACAACTAGACCTGCTCTGTATGAAGCCACCAGTGTTGACACAGCACCTCACATACGGCTTGCTCCCACCTGCTTTATGTTAGTCGGTTCTTGACACAGTGAGGATGATGGAAATGCTGTGTATCTGCACCATTCAGTCTGGGAGCCAGTAGCCACCTGTGGCTCCTGAGCGCTGGAAAGGTGGCCAGTGAGACTGAGGCGCCGGCTTTCGGTTCTAATTACTTTAATTACTGTAAATGTAAACTTAAATAGCCCCCTGGGCCTCCTGGCTGCTGGATTGGATAGAGCAGTATGGAGACCCTGGGATCCATCCCTGACGTTCTGTTCCAGGCGGGGAGAACAGACATTAAACAAAGACCTATACGGTCCAGTGTCGGGTTGCAATAAACGCTACCGAGAAAAATGGAGTGACAGAGTGACGTAGTGGGCTGTTGTTTTAGAAAGGGTGGTCGGGGAAGGCCGCTCCAAGACCCGGCCTGTGCAGAGACCGAGTGAAAGAAGAGAGAGAGCTGGGGTGGTCTGGGGAAGGGCGTGCCAGGCACAGCAAACTGCAGGTGCAAAGGCCTGGAGATAGGAGTGGGCTCGGGCCAGAGTGACTGCAGCCCAGGGGTGGAGTGGGGCTTGGGGTTTGGGGGGACAGGTAATGAGGTCTGAGCTGACCCAGGGCACAGAAGGGAGCATGGGTTTTATTCTGTCACATGGAGCGCTTGCCATCGCCAATGCCAACTGGACCAGGAATCGGGTCCAGTGCCTGGCCCCACTCTGGCAAACCAGCTGTCCACTTATTCTCTGCTTGCACATGGTGCTGTTTTCGTTGTGGATGAAGGAAACAGACCTGCTGGATGCGTGTCTCAACTCCTCCTCCTGCTGTCCGCTCCTGCTCTGACTCTGTGACTCTGCCCTGCACCCCCACCCAGCTGTTTCCTCTCCCTAGCTCCCTGCTTCTGCCTGCCTCCTGGCTGGTGTCTGACAGGTCTCTGTATGGTTCCAAGTCTCTGCTGGGCACACCCTCCCCTTCTGCTGGCTGAGCAGAGACAATGAGGGCCTGGCCCATGGGGGTGGGCAGTGCACCAGCCTGGGGTGTGATGGGGGGTGGGGGCGCCCAGCCTGGCTGCAGGGAAAGGCCATTTCCAGCAGGTGGGGAAGGGTGGTAGGGAAGGCTGTGGGTCGGGAGTCGTGTTCTAGAGGCAGAGCCAGGAATTGCCCGGGACCCCTCCAACAGGGTAGGCAAAGCAGGTCATGTCCCAAGGTAACTGGAATGGGACAATGTTTTCCCCTCTCTTTCCCAGCTCTCTCTCAGCCTCCACCCCAAGGAGACATGGGAGGCTGGGGGCGGAGTGCAGGGGGAGTGCAGGAGTTTCTAGGTTTGTGTAGAGAGAAATGGAAAGGTGGGTTGATTAGTTTTCTTGCTGCCCCCTCAACATATTAGTGCAACCTACTGGCTTAAGACAACATATTTATTCTCTCACAGTTCTGGAGGTCAGGAGTCCCAGATGAGTCTTAAGGGACAAAAATCAAGGTGCCAGCAAGGTTGCTTCCTTCTGGAGGCTCCAGGGGAGAATCTGCTCTTGCCTCCTGCAGTTTCTGGAGGCTGCCAGCATTCCCTGGCTTGTGGCCACATCATGCCCACCTCTGCTCCGGTCATCACATCTCTCACCCTCCTGGCTCTTTTATTTATAAGGACCCTGGTGATTACACTAGGCCTGCCTTGGGGAATCTGGGATAATCTCCCCACCTCAAGATCCTTAATTTAATCAGAACTGCAAAGTCCCTTCTGCCAAATAAGGGAACACTGACAGGTCCCAGGGGCTGGGAGGAGCACATCTTTGGGTGCCATCACTCAGCCTGCCGCAGGGGCCCCACTGACGGTATCCTACTGCGGTCACCAGGCTGTGAGGCCTCTGCAGCAGGGAGTCTGTCTTTTCTCTCCGCCGTTCCTGCCCTCCAGAGTTTGTGCAGGAGCAAAAGATCGCGTGGGCTCCTCTGCCTCTTCCTTGCGGCGATCCAGGGCAAGTCCCTTAAACTCTCCGTGCCTCAGTGTGCTTATCTGTAAAATGGAGATAATAATAGCACTGGCCTCAAAGGTTTTTTGGTGAGGATTCAATGAATTAATCCATATTAGATGCAGAGAACCATGCCTGGTGAGCTAAGTGCTGTGATCAGAAGTACAGTGCATAGCACACGGTGAGCATGTCAGCTGCCAGCATCATTATCACAAGTCCTGCTGTCATGCTCCGGATGGGGCCAGCCCTGTGATAGGCACGTGGGAGCTCCCCAAGAAGGAAGGAACACTGCTTGCCCTCAAGGAATTTACAATCTAATCGGGAATACAAAGGCTTGTAGAAACAGAATTTTTTTTTTTTTCCTGGAAGGATGCCTTCTAAAAATTCTCTCACAAACGTTTATGCTATTAAAGTTTCTTCATTGTGCATCTGTGATAATCATTAATGCAGTTTGCCAAGTTTTTTCCAGCTCTCTGCCTTCTGCCTTCTGCCAAATGGCTGAATTGGCACTTCATCGTGGGTGGGTGGGTGGGCTCCTGGTCCTGGGTCTGGTCCTGGTCAATGAGTGGGGAGCAAAAGTGCAAGGGCCTGATAGGCCCGAGCATTTCGTGACCGGGGCAAGATCCTCCAGACCTCTCTCACTCTGGAGTAGCTTGCCTTCAGCCCGATTCCCCCAGTGGCTATGAAGAGCGAGGCAGAGTTAAACTGGTTGTTTCAGGGGCATCTGGGTGGTTCAGTCGGTTAAGCGGCCGACTCTGGATTTCGGCTCAGGTCGTGATGTCACAAGTTCAAGAGTTTGAGCCCCACAGCCCACTTTGGATCCTCTCTCTCTCTCTCTGTCCCTCCTCCCCTCTCAAAAATAAATAAATGATGGGGCGCCTGGGTGGTTCAGTTGGTTAAGCGTCCGACTTCGGCTCAGGTCATGATCTCACAGCTTGTGGGTTCGAGCCCTGCGTCAGGCTCTGTGCTGACCGCTCAGAGCCTGGAGCCTGTTTCAGATTCTGTGTCTCCCTCCTCTGACCCTCCCCTGTTCATGCTCTGTCTCTCTCTGTCTCAAAAATAAATAAACGTTAAAAAAAAAATTAAAAATAAATAAATGTTAAAAAAAATAAAGTGGTTGTTTCAGCCCTTGTGATTTAACAGTTACTTGTCACCTCAGCATCACCTAGCTTCTCCCAACTGGTTCAACAACTGAACTGGTTTACAGAAAAGAGCCCAATCAGCACCATTATACTATTATTGGTGATTCCCCACTCAGTCATGTTCTCTGCACCAATGTATAGTTTACATAGTTATAATCCGTGAAGAATATCTATTTTTTAAAAATTTTTAAATGTTTATTTTTGAGAGAGAGAGAGAGAGAGAGGGAGAGAGCATGAACAGGGGAGGGGATAGAGAGAGAGGGAGACACACAGAATCCAAAGCAGGCTCCAGGCTCCGGGCTGTCAGCACAGAGCCTGATGCAGGGCTTGAACTCATGAACTATGAGATCATGACCTGAGCCAAAGTTGGACACTGAACCAACTGAGCCACCTAGGCACCCCAGAACATCTATTTTTTGTTAATAATTTAAAAAAATTGACATAAAACATTATATTAGTTTTAGGTGTACAACATAATAGTTCGATACTTGTATATATTGCCAAATGATCACCATAGTAAACCTAGTTAACATCTGTCGCTGTGTATAATTAGAAAAACGTTTTACTTGTGATGGAACCTTTTTTTTTTCTTTTTTTAATTTAGAAAGAGGGAGGGAGCATATGTGCATTTGAGCAGGGGAGGGGCAGAGGGAGAGAGAGAGAATCCTAAGCAGGCTCCATGCTCAACCCAGAGCCCACCGTGGGGCTCAATCCCACGATCCTGGGATCATGACCTGAGCTGAAATCAAGAGTCAGATGCTCAACCAACTGAGCCACCCAGGTGCCCTGTAATGAAAACTTTTTAGATTTACTCTGTTAGCAACTTTCAAACACGCCACACAGTATTATTAACTATAATTACCATGCTGTACATTACATCCCCCCACGACTTACTTATTTTATAACCAGAAGTTTATACCTTTTGACTCCCTCTACCCATATCACCTTTTTCCCACCCCCTGCTTCTGGCAGCCACCAATCTGTTCTCTATACGTATAAATTCAGGATTTTTGGTGGGTTTTTGTTTGGTCTGTATTTTTGTGTTTATAGATTCCACGTATAAGTAGGATCATATGGTATTTGACTTTCTTTGTCTGACCTTTCACTTAGCACAATGCCTTTGAAATCCATCTGTGTTGTTGCAAATGGCAAGATGTCCTTCTTTTTAAGGCTGAATAATATTCCATTGTGTACACACACATTTCCTTTGTCTGTCCATCCATCGATGGATGCTTAGGTTGTTTCCACATCTTGGCTATTGTAAATAGTACTGCAATGAACATGGGAGTGCAGATATCTTTTTGAGTTAGTGTTTTTTGTTTCCTTTGGATAAATACCCAGAAGTGGATTTGATGGATCATAGATATAGTAGTTCTATTTTTAATTTTTTGAGGAACCTCCATACTGTTTTCCACAGTGGCTGCACCAATTTACATTGCCACCAACAGTGCACAAAGCTTCTCTTTTCTCCCCGTTTTTGCCAACACGTATTTCTAGTCTTTTTGCTAATAGCCATTCTAACAGGTGTGAGGCGGATATCTCTTTGTGGTTTTGATTTGCATTTCCCTGATGATTAGGGGATGCTAAGCACCTTTTCATGTCCCTTCTGGCAACTGTATGCCCTCTTTGGGATAATGTCAGACCCTGTGCCCATTTTTGAAGTGGATTATTTGGTTTGTTTTGCTATTGAGTTGTGTGAGTTATTTATATATTTTGGATATTAACCCTTTACCATTTATATGATTTGCAAATATTTTCTCCCATTCAGCAGGTTGAAACTATCGAGTTTCCTTTGCTCTGCAGAAAGAAGCTTTTTAGTTTGATACCATCCCATTTAAAAGTTGTTGCTTTTGTCGCCTTTGCTGCTGGCGTCCAATCCATAAAATCGTTGCCAAGACCAATGTCCGCTCTTTTTTTAAAAATGTTTCTAGGGGCACCTGGGTGGCTCAGTCGGTTGGGTGTCTGACTTCGGCTCAGGTCATGATCTCGCGGTCTGTGAGTTCGAGCCCTCTGTTGGGTCTGTGCTGACAGCTCGGAGCCTGGAGCCTGTTTCGGATTCTGTGTCTCCCTCTCTCTCTGACCTTCCCCCATTCATGCTCTGTCTCTCTCTGTCTCAAAAAAATGAATAAACGTTAAAAAATTTTTTTAAATGTTTTTAATGTTTATTTACTTTTGAGAGAGAGAGAGAGAGAGACAGAGACAGAGTGTGAGCGGGGGAGGGAAACAGAATCCGAAGCAGGCTCCAGGCTCTAAGCTGTCAGCACAGAGCCCGACGCGGGGCTTGAACCCACAAACCGTGAGATCGTGAGCTGAGCTGAAGTCAGACACTCAACCGACTGAGCCACCCAGGCACCCGATGACCAATGTCCACTCTTATGTTCTACTTTTCCACTTAATATTTTCTTCCTCTGTGTATGCATCAGTGAGAATTCAGTTTGGCTGATAGTAACCGAAAACCCAAATTAACAATGACGCATACACCCAAGGTTACTTCAATCCCTCAGGTGAAAATTCCAGAAGCAGGCTGTCTGGGGCTGATATGGTGACCCCATGATCATGAGGAACCCAGGCTCCTTCTTTCATGTTACTCTGCCATTCTCAACAGATGATTTCCTCCAAATATCTTAAGAGAGCTGCTGAAACTCACACTATGCCATCTGTGTTCCTGCGAGTGGGACATGGAAGGGGGGGAGGGGTGACTCTGTAATGACATGTCACATGTGGCTGTTCTGTTTCTATATCATTGGCCAGAACTGGGTCACAAGGCCACATCTAGTTGCAAGGGAGGCTGGGAAATGAAATATTCATTCTGGGCATCCATGTACCTTGATAATTTTCTTTTCCTAAGGCAGAAAGAGATGGTTCCAGGAAGGTAACCAGTGATAGCTGCCACAGTATAGGATGATATTCTTTCACATGTAAGTTCCATGGTGTAATGATCAGTTTGGACTTTTCTAATTTTTTTTTTCCCGCATTCTGGATAACCGTATTAGTGCAAATTGCTTTTCTCCATTTGTGTTATTTCCTTGAGATTTCTTCCCAAATATGTGGTAACCTACCAGGTTGAAGGGGGTGATTCGTTCTCTCTGGCAGTGGCTGCTGTTACATTTGCAGGACTGGGCTCCCAGACACCAGCCAGAACAATAGAGCCGTGCGGAATTTATGAGCCAATGTTCCTATTTCCTCCCAGCCCAACCAAGGTTGGCTTGAGCTATTTTAATTTATTTTTACTGATTTAACAGGTGTGTTGTTTAAGGATGTTTTCATTTTCGTGTCATTTATTAGCAGCCAGCTGAGGTTTGGGCCTGGGCTGGTTATACAATCTATATTTTCTCAAATAACAACTGTTTTTCCAACGTCGTTTTATTTTATTTTTTTAATTTTTATTTTAGTTTTTTAAAGTTTATTTATTCACTTTGAGAGAGAGAAAGTGCAAGTGGGGGAAGGGCAGAAAGAGAGAGAGAGAGAGAGAGAGAGAGAGAATTCTAAGCGGGTTCTGCACCCTCAGTGCCAACCCAACCGTGAGGCTTGAACTCGTGAACTGTGAGATCATGACCTGAGCCGAAGTTGGACGCTTAACCAACTGACCCACCTAGGTGCCCCCAAGGGAAAATTTTAAAGTCCATTTTAGAGCTGAGAAAACTGAGGCCCTGAAGCCAGGGTCACACTCCAGTTATGGCAGAGCCAGAATTGACCCCAGTTCTGACTCCTAGCTCAGGGCTCCTATAAACAGACCTGTGTAAAAGAATAAAGCAGGAATTTGACCGAGGCTGATGTGCAGCGGGAAAACCACTGGATGGTGGATTAGGGGCCTCCCTAGGTGAAGTTTAGTGTGACTAAGGACCACAGTTTTGTACTAGCTGCCTCATCTTTCTGGGCCTCAGTTTCCCCACAAGCAGAGTAGAAGCGTGAAGGAGACCCCTCTCAAGCCCCTCTTAGAGCTGGATGGAAAGTAAAAGGACAGTTTGGGAGGGTGGGGTGGGTGGGGAAAGGGGAGCACTGACTCCCGGGGGTATGGACAAATGGGGAAGACCTTGGGAGGGGGGTGGATGGAGCGAGTCTGGTCTGCCATCAGTGGGCACTGTGCTCTCACAACATTTTCTCAAGTCCGGGACTGAGGGTGAGCAGACACAAGTCTGTTCTGGAGGCACAGGTGAGGAGGACTGGGTATAGGGACCTGGCACTACCCCCCTTTCCCTCACCCCAAGGATGAGGGGTGGCGTCTGGGGTCCCGGGGGAAGGGATGCAGACCAGCTTGTTACTGGGGTTCTGGGCTGAGCCGAAGGCCAGCCCTTGGTGATCTTCTCACTGGAGGGAGTTTTCCAGATGCTCCAGGTCACTGAGGTGGATAGCTTTGGAAAGGTGGCCCTGGGAGTTAGTGGGTGCCATGAGACCCCAGTCTCCCTAGCCAACTTCTCCCCACCCTGGTCCAGTTTTCAAGACCTTCCCACCTGACCGATTCCACTAGAATCCACGACCCTGTAGAGGGAGGGGCCAGTCTTACAATAGTGCAGCTGAGGTATGGGGTTAAGTGACCCCACCTAGCATGAAGGGGCTAAGCCCGGCTCTCAAGCCTGGCTCCTCTGTGTTAGGCCTCACGGGCTCCCCCTGATTCTGGGGCTGAGACTGTGTGAAGAGCAAACTTCATGCAAACTCTTCCGAGGGATGGGATGGGATGGGTGGGTGGCACCAGGCGAGCAGAGGCCTGCAACAGAGAGCTAAGGTCAGAAAGGCCATGACTAGGGGCGCCTGGGTGGCTCAGTCGGTTGAGGGTCCAACTCTTCGTCTCGGCTCAGGTCATGATCTCATAGTTTGTGAGTTCGAGCCGGCATCGAACCTGCTTCAGATTCTGTGTCTCCCTTTTTCTCTGTCCCTCCCCTGCTTGCACTCTGTCTCTGTCAAAAATAAACATCAAAAAAAAAATTTTTTTTTTAAAAAGGCCATGACTAGAAGGACAGGTGGTCTAGAACACTGACAAAGAAATGCCAGTCTAAGGAAGAACTGTGTGTGTGTGTGTGTGTGTGTGTGCGCGCGTGCGCATGTGTGTGAAAGTGTGATGACTGTCTGTGAGTATGTGGGGTTGATGTGAGCAGATTCCTAAAGGTCAAGGAGGTAGAGCCTGAGGCTTAAATGGTTGAATGAACCAGGACTTATGTCTTTGACTTTGGGTGAGGGGTGGGGTGGGTGCCATTTAAGGGATGGGCGAGAGGAAAGAAAGGGGCTTTGGAAGCACTAATCCCAAACCAAAGGGTCTCAGACACCAGCTGGGACTTAAAAGAGGGCGGTTCTGACCTTGTCTCCTGGAGGCCAGGTCAGGAGCCCAGCCAGAGAAAGGCCCACGCCAGTTAGAAACTGAGGGTCAGAGCGGCAAGGGGCCCAGAGGGTGTCATCCCCTCCCCTTGGCTTCTCCTCCTGCCTCCCTGGATGCCCTTTCTGAGACTCCCTTGCCATCTGTCCCTGTCCCCTGGACCTCTGAGCACTCAGCGCTGGGCCATTCCTCAGTCGCAATGCCTTTCCGTGCTCTATCTGCACTCACTCCCAACAGGCTTCTACGATACATCTACCTGTTTGTCAACAACCTGTAAATTTACTGCCACCGTTCAGACCTGCTTCCTGAACTCCAGACTGTGTCTGCCTACTGAACATCTCTACTAGGGTGTCTAATGGATATTTCAGACTCAGTGTTCGCAAAACTGAGCCCTGGCCTTTCCTCCACAAACCTCTTGCGCCAGAGTCTTTTCCTACTCAGTATATGGCAGCGGCGTCCTTGCCGTTGCTCACAGAAAGGACTGGAATCATCCCTGACTCCACTGTCTCTTACACCCCTGTCAACCCATTAGCAAATCTTATAGGCTCCATCCTCTACATCCATCCAGAACCCTCCCACTTCTCACACCTCCACTGCCCTCCCCCACCCAACCCCCACCACCTCTGCCCTAGGAGACTCCAGAAGCCTCCTCGCTGCTCTCCCTGCTTCTGCCTTTGACCTTCTAGGATCTACTTTCAACACAGTTGCTAGAAATATTCTTTAACAACAGGTTAACTCACATCCCTCCTCTGCTCAGAAGGGCTGCTCATTTCACTCTGAGTTAACGGTGCAAGCCCTCACAATGGTCCAGGAGCTCTATGCCTTCTGGCCTCTCATTACCTCTCCAACTTTATAGCCTACCATCTTTCCCTCATTCACTCCACTCCAGCTTCCCTGGCCTCCCTGATGGTTCCTCAAACACATGAGTAGTCTCCTACCACAGGACCTTTGCACTGACTATTCCTCCTGCCTGGAAAACACTTCCCCCAGATATCTGCAGAGCTCACTCCCTCATTTCCTTCAGGTCTTTGCTCCAATGCCACCCTCTATGACCTATTTAAAATTGTAACTCCATCCCAATCCAGAATTTTTTATCCCTCTTACCCTGCTTTATTTTTTAAAAATTTGTTAAATGTTTATTTATTTTTGAGAGAGAGACAGACAAAGCACAAGAGGGGGAGGACAGAGAGAGAGAGGGAGACACAGAATCCAAGGCAGGCTCTGAGCTCCAAGCTGTCAGCACAGAGCCCAACGTGGGGCTCAAACCCATAAACCATGAGATCATAACCTGGGTGGAAGTCGGATGCTTAACTGACTGAGCCACCCAGGCGCCCCACCCTGCTTTATTTTTCATAGCACTCATACCCTTTAATATACAATATAACATAATTATTTCTTTTGTCCCTATCAGCTTTCTTCATGAAAATGTGAGCTCTACAGGGTTAGGGATATTTGTCTATTCTGTTCACTGATGTCTCCCCAGCATCCGGGATGGTAACTGACACACAGTAGGCATCTAGGTCATATTTCCTGAATGAACGAAATAATCTAATCCAGCCCCTCATTTCAAACAGGAAGAAATAAAGTCCCAGAATGAGGGACAGTATCCCTGAGTCATACACAGAAAATCAATGACAGGAGCCAGGACCAGACCAAAGACCTGCAGACTCACAATCCTGTGTTCCTTCTGCCCCACCTCCCACCCCAGGCTGGATAAAGCTAAGTGTGGCAGATGCTTTTGGGGTCCTGCCATGATATTCTCAGATCCCTTTAACTGCTCTGTGTGTTCATCTCCGGGTTCTGTGTGCTTTGCAACTAATGTCTGGCACCTTGACCTTTTCCAGCAGTTTCCCTTGGGCTGTGGTAGCACCTCATCTGTAAGGAGAGCTGGAAGTGTCTGGGAGTCTGCATTCCTTCCCTCCCCACACACATAGGCAGCCTGAAGCCAGTGACTGGCAGGAGAGTAAATAAAGTCCAGCAAGCTTGCCTTGAAGCAGGACCATCCCTGAGGTGTGATTTATGCCTGAGTTCCCTATAGGATCAGACTGAGGTTAGAACCTTGCCTAAATTCTCCCCATGCTTGGCTTCTTTATCTTTCCTGTCCTGCTTCACCCCTCTTTTGCCAGATTCTCAAGTGAGCACTCCTGTAATATCTTACCTGTGCACGAACCCTCCTAACAGGGTCAGCTTCTGGAAGAACCCAATTTAAGGTGAGGACTTCTGTGCCAATGTGGGGTAGACTTGTGTACCAGTGAGGTATAGGAAAGAGACTGCAAGCTTTAGAGTCCCAGTTTCAAGTCCAAGATCAGCCCCTGACCTAGCACAAGACTGCGAGAAAAGTCCTGAGCACTTTGAGTCCAATATCCCCACTGGAGAAATGACATCAATCATATCTTTCTATGGAGCTGCTTCAAGGATTAGCAGAGATAAAATGTGAGAAGCACTTTGTATGGTGGCCAGCACAGAGTGGTTGTGCAATAAATGTAAGGTCCTTCTCTGTCTCCCGCCTGTGGTCTGTTGTGACCAAGCTGGCCTGTCTGGATACAGTTTGGGCCCCAAGATTCTCCCCCAGCTGCTGACAAAATATTGCATAGCTTTGAGTGTGATGAGTAAGAAACTTATCACTTCTTCAGGGAGTACTGGGGTCATAAGAAGAGGTATCCTAAGGCCACTGGGACATCTCCCAAAGAGTCACAAGGTGAAGAAGACTACCTGAAATGAAGGGCAGAAGCAAAACACACACACACACACACACACACACACACACACACTTACACACACTCCCCATGGGTTCCCACTTTACCAACAGCCAAGTGGCACCAATGGAGGGGGAAACATTGACCATCAACTCCAGGCTGTAAAAACCAGTCCTCAGCTGACTGGGGAGCTTGCCTTGGGGGGACCGTGGCACCAATATTGGACAGTCGTGAGACTCAGGAGCCCTAGAAGCCCTGGAGGACCTAAGGTCCAGGAGGGCTGTGTGGCTATGGGACCCTAGGAGGTCCCTCCGCTGCTGCCTGCCTCTTTCCCACATGCTGGACAGCTCCCAGGCTGACACTCTTGCCTTGCTCATCCTACTCCCTGTCTGGCATTGCGTCTGTAGCCTTGACCCTACAACCCTACTCTTGCTTCCTATCTGTGTCCAGGCTTTCTTATTAGCCCAGTAGCTCCCCAGAAGCAAAGGTCAAATTCATCTTTATTTCTTTTTTCTTTTGTTTATTTATTTTCAGAGAGAGAGAGAGAGAGAGAGAGAGAGAGAACACCCGCATGTGTGAGCCAGGGAGGGGCAGAGAGATAGAGAAGGAGAGAATCCCAAGCAGGCTCTGTGCTGTCAGCGCAGAGCCCCATGAGAGACTCAATCTCATAAACTGTGAGATCATGACCTGAGCCAAAATCAAGAGTCAGACGCTTAACCAACTGAGCCACCTGGGTGCCCCGTCTTTATTTCTTTTAGAGTCTAAGTATAATGGATTGTATTTTATAGCTAAAATGTTATCACTCCTCAAATCCAACCCTCCCCTATGTTTTGTAAATATGACAACAGAAGCAGAGAGAGAGGAAAAGTGGCTTTCTCAGGGTCCCACAATAACTCAGTGACAGAGTCAGAATGGATCCCTAATGCCATCCTATTTGTAATCCTATCTGTTAAAAGCTGGGCAGATAAAGACAATGACAGAGATGCACCATCCTGCCCGTGGCAAGGCCTCCAACATAGCACCTCATGGGGTCCCTTCTACTGAGAAGGGAGGGAGTGGGAGCCACACGGAGCTGTTCTCCATCCTGCTTACAGTTTCTATCAGTAGCTGGAGGAGACCCTAAGGAAGAGAAGAGACTGTTTTAAAGTGCCTACCACGTGTTGGGCACTGCACACATGCTAAGGTACTAAAACTGAGTTTTTCATGGAGTCACCAATGTACAATACAGGTGAAATTTCAAAGGCAGATCTTATATACAGAATTTGCCAAGGAAATGTTCCAGAACCGGTTTCATAACTTGTAGCACCCTTAGCCAAGTCAAGGGCATATAAAAAGAGGACACATAGTAGAAGGAGAGGATTCTATGAAGAGACTACCTTGGAGAGAGCTCTTGCTATACTGTGGTCCCCATCTCACATCCCTAGGATGGCCATAATCCAAAAGACAGATAATAACAAGTGTTGACAAGGACACAGAGCAACTGGACCCCTCATACACTACGGGTGCAAATGCAAAATGGTGCAACTTCTTTGGAAAACAGTCTGGTAGCTCCTCAGGAAGTTAGAGTTACCATTTGACCTAGAAATTCCACTCCTAAGTTTATTCCCAAAAGAAATGAAAACATATGTCCACATAAAAACTTAGACATGAATGTTCACAGGATCCTTATTCCAAATAGCCAAAAAATAGAAACAGCCCAAGTGTCCATCGCTAATGAATAGATCTTTAAATGTAGGACATACACACAATGGAATATGATTCTGCCATCCAAAGGAATGAAATACTGACCCACGCCACAACATGGATGAACCTTGAAGACATTATGCTAACTGAAAGAAGCCAGCCACAAAAATTGCCATATGTTATAATTACATTTATATGAAAGGTCCAGAGGAGGCAAATCCATAAAGATAGGAAGTAGATTAATAATTGCCCAGGGCTGGGAGGATGGAGGGGGGAGCAGGGAAGGGGGCAGTAACTGCTAATGGGTAACAGAGTTTCTTTTTGGGGTGATGAAAATGTTCCAAAATTGATTGTGGTGATGGTTCCATAACTCTTTGAATGTACTAAAAACTATTGAGTTGTACACCTTAAAAGGGTGAATTTGGGGCACCTGGGTGGCGTAGTCGGTTAGGGCATCTGACTCTTGATTTTCAATCAGGTCATGGTCTTGTGGTTGTGGGATCAAGCCCTGCATCAGGCTCCACACGGAGTGTGAAGCCTGCTTGGGGTTCTCTCTCTCTCTCTACCCCTCCCTCACTCACATGCATGAACGCTCTCTCTCTCAAAATAAATAAATAAGTAAATAAAAGGTGAATTTTATGATATGTGAGTTATATTTCAATAAAGCTGTTGCTAAAAAAAAAAAAAAAAAGTGCAGAACCATCATTCACCTAAGAGAGTAGAAAAATCATGGGCCCGCCAGTGTTTTCCTGTGTGTCAGGGGAAGATAACCCCCACTGAATAAATCTGACAGAGACCGTGGAACACATTTTTTAAAAGTTGAAGTGTTTGCTCCTTACACTACCTAAATACATGCTTGTTTAAGGTACTTGTCAACCTGTCCCTGACTGAGAGCTGCCAGGATCCAGTTTTGCAAAGGCCATCACAGGCTGAAATATAAAAAGATGGAAAAGACTGGGGGAAAAAGTAATCTGGTATTTAATATCTGCATAAATTCAGAAAAGGGTGGGGTGTTAAATTCAACAGAAGTTTGTGTGAAAAAGACCCAGTTTTAGCTGACCAACATTTGCTAACCATTGGGTGTGATAACCATAAAAGCTTGCTTGATCTTAGATTACATTAAAAGATATAGAACCACGGGGTCCCAAGGTGGTGAGAACCCCACTCACCTGTTCTGTTCTGGGCATCAGGTAAGAAGTACACTGGCAAACATTAACCAGTTCAGGAGAAACTGGCCAGAAATGTAAAAGTTTGGAAATCATGTGAGATGAGAACAACAACAACAAAAATCTGACAGTATTTAGCTAGGACATATAAGATAAAAGTGGGGGCCATGTAACTGTCACATGGCAAGTTGAGTGAACCTTCATTATTGCCATTCTTTAGTGATGAACAAGGATCGTACATGTAAGTTATAGAAAGGTAGGTTTGGGTCTAACGTAAGGAACTAAACTAGTTATCGAAACAGACTGCCTCAGAAAGAAATTATACTAGCTATACTTTACTGAAAAATAATTTGCTTATTTTGAATAGGTGATACATTCACATACTCAAAAAACAAAACAATACATAAAGGTCTATAATGAAAAGTCTTGTTTCTATCCCAAAATACCCTCTACCCCTCCTATCGTCATGCATTCAGGAACCACCTTTTCTCCTCCCAAAGCTTCCATACGCAAATAAAGCACATATTTTATACACACCTCTGCCTTTTTTCACAAAAGGTAACATATAATACACACAGCTGTGTCTTTGCTTCACTTTGGATAGTTTCTATTTACCCATTACAATCCTCTTTTCTCTTGTATCTAATCTGATGGTAAACCCATGCACTGAGTTCTTGATTTCAGTTATTTTGTTTTTCAGCTCTATAATTTCCATTTGATTCTTTTTTATATATTCTATTATCTAATGGGATATTCCATTTTTAAATGTTTTTCATAGTTTCTTCTGGTTTCTTTGAGCATATTAATCATAACTATTCTAAAGTCCTTAATATCTGGATCTCCTGTGGGTCTATTTCTATTGTCTATTTTTTTCCTCTGACTTAGGTGATCTGGTTCTGTCTCTCATATGCCTAGTGATGTTTTACTGAATGCCAGACGTTGTGATTTTAATACTTTACAGTATACCTTAAAGATCTTTCCAGTGACATATTGAAATATGCATGAATATATTGAACATGTCCTCTTTTTCTGGATAGGCATTTTATAAACAGTGTCTTCAGACAATACAGCAATTCTGCAATGTGTGAATCTTACCCAGAGAGAATCCCACAACTAAAATCCAGCAAGGATGGGATTCATGTCCAAGTCTATCTAACCTCAGAGTGGGTATTTCCCCCAACAACACTTGTGAACAGCCATCATTGGAGGGGCTCAAGTGGATCCCAGAGGACCCTCTAGTGTAGAGATAGTTCCAGCAAGACTGCTGGCTATGGTACCCATTCAAGTTAGCTCAAGTTAGCTCAAGAATAAATGGTCATATCAGTTAAGAATTCTTGTGGCTATAAGAACTGAGTGTTAGTCAAGATCTCAATAGGAGGTAAGTAGCACACTTAAGATAATTCAAGGATAACTTATTTACAAAGGGATTAATTACAAAGGTGTAGATGGGATATAGGGAGACGACAAGGGGGAAAGAGAAGAAACCTAGGGTTGGCATCAAAGGAGCTGTGACTACCCCAAAGCTGAAAGGGATGGAGGGGGAGAGAGGTTACTGGAACCCAGCAACTAGAGTCATGGGGAACAGGCCAGCTTGAGAGGCACGGGGCCTTCGGCCAGCCTGAAGTGACCTTGCAGGTAGAGAGCCAGGGGAATAAATGACTTAATCATCACTGTTCTCCTTCTTTCTGGTCTTTTGCTAGGGCTTCCGATTGACTAAACACAATCAGAAGCCTCCTGAGACAAAAAGGAGATAGAGAGAAGTGATCTAGAGTGGATCAAAATAGGCAGGAAAGTATCTGTCACAGGCACACACACACACACACACACACACACACACACACACACATCCTGGAGGCCTAAGCAATAAAGACATTTAATTGTGTCACACATAAGCCTCTGTAGGCAGTCCCAGTGTCATTCAGAGGTTCAGTGACATCACTGTGGACCTAGGCTCTATCTTGTCACCTCACCGTCCTCAGGATGGTTGACTTCTTATCCTCAGGCTGTTGTCTCATGTGTCTCAGCCTTTACACCCTTACTTGACTGCATTCAAGACAGAAGAAAAGGCACACTTCCTTATCTGTCTCTTGACCAGGGAGTACAGTCATTCACAAAAGCCCCCCTCATCCCTCCTGCCCCAGTCTTCCCACTGCATCTCATTGGCCAGAACTGGGTCACATGCCCACCCTCAAGCCAATCCCCAGTAAAGGTGGCCAGGATTATCTTGATTGGCATAGATCACCTAGTTCGTCTCTAGGGGCCAGAGATTGGGTTCACTTTCTTGAGCATGCCCCCCCCACCCCTTAACAAAATCAGGGTTCTACAGTCTAAGGAAGATGGAGGGATGGCTGATTACCTATTTGATAGGTAGGTATCAGCCATATGAGTCGCCGGTTTTTTTTTTAATGTTTATTTATTTTTGAGAGAGGCAGAGTGCATGTGGGGGGAAGGGGCAGAGAGAGGGAGACAGAAGATCTGAAACGGGCTCTGTGCTATTAGCACAGAATGTGGGGCTCGAGCCCACCAACAGCCAGATCAGGACCTGAGCAGAAGTCAGATGCTTAACCAACTGAGCCACCCAGGCACCCTCAACAACAAGTTTCTTTTACTTCTCCCCAGGAAGCCCCAAGCTTGCAACTCACAGGTTGCACAGAGGGGGGCACCACAGCTGAACTCCAGGAACTAGAACCAGCTGAGGTTCTGAGTGGGCCACAGCTCCTCCCAGCCAATCTCTCTGCCCTGCATAGTCTCCTGTTTACAGCCAGGCCCTGCGTCTCTCTGCTCTGCCCTCCTTCCTCTAACAGATTCCTCTCTCCAAAATTTTGTCTTCCCTGGCCCCTCTCAGCCTGTTGCATGGCAAAGCCCTGCTGTAGCTAAGGCTAGGGGTGGGATGATGGGTGCAGACAGCACAAGGGCAGCAGGGGCTGGGGGTGGGGGCAGTGTCCATTATGAGGGTCCATGCAGAGGTCAGGTGAGGGCAAATGAAGCTGGGGTGAAATAACAGGATAGAATTTACCTAGATGTGAATAAATGCACAATGAAACCAGGGTGTGTGTGTTCATGCACTTGAAAGAAGGTAACAGCGCAGAGTTGAAATGAAAACTCTCCTAACCTGTATCTTTGTGGTGCCCCCATGGACTGACAACTGGGAACAGGCGTCCCTTCTGTCCTCCCTTCTCCACACCTCTGAGACAGGCTCAGAAATCATGCCTAGTATGAAGGGCAATCTGGAGGAACGCAGTGGGTGCCTGGTGCCTGCCCGGATCCCCTTTATCAGGCCTCCACATTCAGCCCCAGCTGCTCGATGTTCAGGGTGGTCCTCTTTTCCAGAGAATTATTCTCAGCCAACAGAGCCACCTGACAAAATGTCTGAGATGTCTGAGAGGTTCCCTGGGCTCCTCACAGCCAATGACCGCCGGATTGAGTGAAGGTGGTCATAAAAAGCCTCCTTCCTGGGGCGCCTGGGTGGCTCAGTCGGTTAAGCGTCTGACTTCGGCTCAGGTCACGATCTCACGGTTCGTGAGTTCGAGCCCCGCGTCGGGCTCTGGGCTGATGGCTCAGAGCCTGGAGCCTGCTTCCGATTCTGTGTCTCCCTCTCTCTCTGCCCCTCCCCCGTTCATGCTCTGTCTCTCTCTCTGTCCCAAAAATAAATAAACGTTAAAAAAAAAAATTAAAAAAAAAAAAAGCCTCCTTCCCTCATGGGACCAGCAATGTGGTGCCGTTCATGCCCCCAAGCCTCCTGTGGGGTCAGGCCTCCCCCTTGCCTGGATTTCTCCTGGCCTTGCCTGCGTCTCCTCTCCTCCTCCACGGCAAGTCACCCGCAAAGAATTCACATCTCAGGCTTTGCTAGCAGGGAGAAGTTAGGCAAGCTGTATCTAAGACTTGTCCATTCTGAGATTCGCGGGCCTGGGCTTCATCACGCGGGGCTCCCCAGGGGCGAGAACAATGAGCAGGAATCCTGTCTCCTCCATCTTTCTCCTCCAGTCACAGCACAGAAATTCTTCGAAAAAAATGTTTTAATTTGAACATAGTTGGTACACAACGTTATATTAGTTTCACGTGTGCAACATGGTGACTCAACTTCTCTCTGTTATGTTGTGCTCTCCGCTAGTGTAGTGGCCATCTGTCACCACACAACCTAATTACCATACCGTCAACCATATTCCCTATGCTGTGCCTTTTACTCCCATGACTTATTCATTCCATAACTGGAAGCCTGTATCTCTCACTCCCCTTCACCCATTGCGCCTGTCCTTCCAACCCCTTCCCCACTGGCAGCCACTAGTTTGTTCGTGCTTCTTGTGTATTCATTTGTTTTCTTTGATTCCACATGAGTGCAATCATATGGTATTTCCCTCTCTCAGTCTGACTTATTTTACTTAGCATCATTCCTGCTAGGTCCGTCCATGTTGACGCAAATGGCTCAATATCACCCTTTTTAAGGCTGCATAATATTCCATTATATATCTTCCATATGCATTCACCTATCAGTGGACATTTAGGTTGCTTCCATATCACGGCGATTGTAAATAAGCTGCAATAAACACAGGGGTGCATGTATCTTTTTTAATTAGTGTTTTCATTTTATTTGGGTAAATACCCAGTAGTAGCATTATTAGATCACATAGTGTTTCTATTTTTAATTTTTTGAGGGACCTCCAGACTGTTTTCCACAGCGGGTGTAGCAATTTACATTCCCACCAACAGGGTATGAATATCCCTTTTTCTCCACATCCTCGCCAACGCTCGTTATTTCTTGTCTTTTTGATTTCAGCCATTCTGACTGGTGTGAGGTAATACCTCATTGTGGTTTTGATTTGCATTTCTCTAATGATGAGTGATGTTGAGCATCTTTTTTTTTTTTTTGATATATGAAATTTACTGTCAAATTGGTTTCCATACAACACCCAGTGCTCATCCCAAAAGGTGCCCTCCTCAATACCCATCACCCTCCCTGCCCTCCCTCCCACCCCCCATCAACCCTCAGTTTGTTCTCAGTTTTTAACAGTCTCTTATGCTTTGGGTCTCTCCCACTCTAACCTCTTTTTTTTTTTTTTTTCCTTCCCCTCCCCCATGGGTTTCTGTTACGTTTCTCAGGATCCACATAAGAGTGAAACCATATGGTATCTGTCTTTCTCTGTATGGCTTATTTCACTTAGCATCACACTCTCCAGTTCCATCCACGTTGCTACAAAAGGCCATATTTCATTTTTTCTCATTGCCACGTAGTATTCCATTGTGTATATAAACCACAATTTCTTTATCCATTCATCAGTTGATGGACATTTAGTGTTGAGCATCTTTTCGTGAGTCTGTTGGCCGTCTTGTCTGTTGGTCATCTGTATGTCTTTTTTTTTTTTCTGAAAAATATCTATTTAGTTCTTCTGCCTTTATTTATTTATTTACTTATTTACTTATTTCTTTTTGAGAGTGAGAGAAAGCACAAGCCGGGGAGAGGGGCAGAGGGGAGAGAAAGAGAGAGAGAGAGAGAATCTCAAGCAGGCTCTATGTGCAGCACAGAGCCCAACACAGGGCTTGACCTCACAACTATGACATCATGACCTGAGCCGAAATCAAAAGTCAGATGTTTAACCAACAGAGCCACCCATGTGCCCCTCCTCTGTCCATTTTTTTTTTAAAGATTGCGTGTTTTTAGTGGAGGTGTATAAGTTCTTCATGTATTTTGGATATTAACCCCTTATTGGATACATCCTTTGCAAATATATTCCCCCATTCAGGAGGTTGCCTTTTTGTTTTATTGATGATAACCATCCTTCACTGTGCAAAAGCTTTTTTATTTTGATGAAGTCCCAAATGTTTATTTTTGCTTTTGTTTCCCTTGCCTCAGGAGACATATCCAGAAAAATGTTGCTACAGCTGATGGCAGAGAAAGTATTGTCTATGTTCTCTTCTAGGATTTTTATGGTTCAGGTCTTACATTTAGGTCTTTAATCCATCTTGAGTTTATTTTTGTGTATAGTATCAGAAAGTGATCCAGTTTCATTCTTTGGCATGTAGCTGTCCAGTTTTCCCAGCGTAAGAGACTTTTTCCCATTGTATATTCTTTTCTCCTTTATCACAGAGTAGTTGACCATAAGCATGTGTATTTAGTTCTGGGTCCTCTCTTCTTTTTTATTGACCTATGTGTCTATTTCTGTGCCAGTGCCATACTGTTTTGATTACTATACCTTCATAGTGTATCTTGAAATCTGGAATTGTGATGCCTCCAGCTTTCTTTTTCTTTCTCAAGATTACTTTGGCTATTTGGGGTCTTTTGAGGTTCCACACAAATTTTAATATTATTTATTCTAGTTCTGTGAAAAATGCTGTTGGAATTTTGATAAGGATTGCATCGAATCTGTAGATTGCTTTCGAAGCACACACATTTTAGCAATATTAATTCTTCCAGTCCATGAGCATGGGATGTCTTTCCATTTGTTTTTGTCACCTTCAATTTCTTTCATCAGTGTTGTATAGTTTTCAGAGTATAGGTGTTTCACCTCCTTGGTTAAGTTTATTCCTAGATATTTTATTCTTTTTAGTGCAATTGTAAATGGAATTGTCTTCTTAATTTCTCTTTATGCTACAACATTATTAGTGTATAGAAACACTATGGATTTCTGGGTATTAATTTCGTATCCTGCAAAGAAATTCTTAGAGCACCTACTATGTGCTACATACACTATTGGGCTCTGTAAGAAGTTAAGAGGCACAAGACAAGGCCTCTTATTTCAAAGGGTTTGAGTTCTGGTTAGTGGGAGAGAACATACCTGTCAAAAGGGAAACAGTCATATATGCAAGCAGCATATGCCAAGGCCCAAAGGTTGAGAGACCAATAGATGTGCAGAGAAGGAAGATGATGCTGCAGTCCGGAAGGGCTCCCTGGAGGAGACACTAGGTGATTTAAAACGCCCATAAGCAGAAAGGAGGCCTGGGGAAGGAGCTAGGGTTCAGGTGGCCCAGTGCTCAGGCCACACAGCAAAGTGGAACTCTGCAAGGAAGCAAGAGAGGTAAGATGAGAGGCCTGGGGGTGGCAGGAGAGACAGGATGGCGCATGAGACCAAAGTTCAGAGTCAGGGTGATCAAGGGAAGGAGGCTCAAAATAGGGAAGTCCATTTGTCTCGTTCACTGTCATCCTGCTTCCTCCCCTACAACACCTAGCGCAGTGCTGGGCACAGAGCTGGTGGGTTGTAAGTGTTCGCTGAACAGGGCCCTGAACATGGCACCCCCCTCCTCCTCCCCCTCTTCTCAGATCCAGGCTCTTCCAAGCAGGAGCAAAGGCTGTGTGATGGGGATGGGAGGAGTGGGAGGGGCCTTCCGGGTCAGCGTGATCTGGTCCCCTAAGAATCAGGGAAAGAGAAGGCCCCTCCTTTCATCCCAGCAGAAATTTAATTAGGAGAGCTAATTAGTGGCCCAGGAGGGAGAGATGAGGCGCTGGTGCCCGTGTGCGTGCAGGAGCCTACGGGCTGAGGATAATTTCAGGCTTGTCTTCGGCAGGGAATGAAGCCGCGGGAGCCAGGGCTTGGTGTGGTCAGACAAGAGCCAGGGCCCATCCCCCTCCACCAGGGACAGGCCCCGGGGACACGCACCTGCATATATACACGCACATGCACACTCACACAGACACATCACATCACACACCTACACACCCACACACGTGCTCACACGTGTGTGAGTGTAAGTGGCCTTTCACCCACGTACCCACCCGCACAGTTCAGACACCGACACACGTACACATCCACATGCACGTTCGTGTACAGCCACGTTACACACATACACACTCATGCACGTGTTCACAGCCACACACACCTTCACACACTTGCCCACACACGCACATACATTTCCCACACACTCATACGCACTCACACACTTGCATACACATTCACACACATACTGGGGGAGCAGTTTTGACCTTCACGGCTCCACACCCCACCCAGATCCCTCCGTCTTCACTGCGCTCCAGTGTTCTCAGCTGTGTCCCAGGGCCGTTAGCAGAGCCGGCACCCTGCACCATATGAACACCAGGGCTCACACCTCGGCCCTTGACAAGGTCCTCTCCCACCCCTCTGGCTTTCTCAAAAGGAAAAGAAACTTCAGAAAACGGATGCTGTAGTCTCCCTTGCTCCCATGGCTTGCACATCCCAATGTGAGAAAGTTCCTCCTCCCAGCTACCATCAATTCTTTGCAGATTCAAGCCAGGCCAGGCCAGTTCTCACGGAAAGAGAATGTTCTCACTTGACAGCAAGAGGTCCAATGAGAGCCAGAGCCAGCCACACCCCAGAGCCACATCATAGGATAAGGTTGGGGGCTTTGGGTCTGGGCTCCAAGGGTTCTACACCAGCTCTGAGCAATCTTGGGCAACTAAACCTCTTGGAGCCTCAGTCTCCTTGTCTATAAATGAGGGCAGGCACAGTTCCAGACTGTGTAAGAGTAAGTGAAATTATACATGTAACGTGCTTAGCACGGAGCATGGCATAGAGTATATGCTCAGTAAGTTGAACATGTACCATCACGGAGGCCAAACCCAGCTCTCCTGGCTTCCCGCTTCCCCACCAGGGTTCACTCTTGCCCTCCGGGTCTGGGTCCCTCTTGCCTTCCTTCCCTGTCTCAGAATAAGGAGACAGATTATTAGTACAAATTTGATCAAAATGACACATGGATTAGCATGTACGCTGCAAAGTCTAATTCTGTTTACTGTTCTAGGGGAGCATGCAATTATTACAGGGGCTGGGACAGAGTGTTTTTAATAACATTTCTTGTTAAGATTTAATTATAGGAAATTGTATTTTCTTAATCACTGAAAACTCAACTGGCTAGGAAGAGAATCGTGATAATTTTGTTTGCAGTTTATTAAATCCTTAGGATATTCTTTCTCTTACTTTTGCTTTTATTATGTGCTGCTGCTAAGTGCTTTTTTATCCTTGGAGCTGTGAGGAGGGAGGCCTTTGGCTCCCTGCCTCTCCCGCCCCCAGGCCCTCCACTCCTGGCAAACTCAGATGCCAATAACCACAGAACTAAAGGAACTTATGAACTTGAGTTGTTCAGTTTCCTGCTCAGTAAGAAGAACAGGTGTGTTCTCCTTGTCTGAAGTTTGGTGGGCTGAGAAGTCGTCCACTGAATACCTGGCCCTCATACCCACCTCCCCTAGAAACCCAGCCTCAGGTATCTCTGTGTCAAGAACCCCCAAAGGATTGCAAAGGTGACACTGTCACCTGCCTGCATTCACAGGGTGTTCCTGACCCCCTCAGGAAGTCCAGAGCCTAGTAAAGTGCCCTGAGGGCACTGTAGGAACCATCAGACCCCCTGTCTGTTCTCTTTTGGATGAGGCAGAACTGGGCAGGGGGTTGGGGGAGGTTATGCCTATAATTGATCTTGTATGAGGCCACTTTCCTACCAGACGTGAAGAACTGGGGACACAGAAATGGATATGACAGAGCCCTGCCCGGGTTGTCCACAGGGCCCTCCTGCTTCTTTTCTGCAGCTTCTGCGCGTGCGTGGGGAGGCTCAGGGAGTCAAGGGGGCCGTGGAGAGAGGTTTACACGGAGGAAGCAGGATGTCTGCAAACGAGAGGCACAAAGGAGCCACAGTCTACCAGTCTACCAGGAAGCCATGCTCAGGGGAAAAGATGCAATATTATCAACAACATGAAGAGTGATGCTTATAAACCAATGTGAGATGCTGGCCCCACAGGGATTTGTGCTGCCGTGGTTAAGTAAGAATTCTTGAGCCAAAGGAAAGCATCTCTGACTGTGAAAGCCTGTGATTCCTGAATTGTGTGTGTGTGTGTGTGTGTTGGTGGGGGTCCTCTTGGCCTCAGTCACAGCTCCAGCTCTATCTCTACCCAACCCCATGACTCTCCAAGCCTGGACCATCTCCATACCAATGCTGAGTTCACAGGCCCCATTTCCTCCAGAGAGCTCCACCCTTTCAGTCAAAAAGTGCCAACCTGTGTCTAGCCTCGGGCTCTCCTGCTGCAAATCAAACCCATGTCCTCTTGATCCTTTGGGAGGTGGGAGAGAGGGATGGTGAGACAACAGATCCAATTCCCAGCGGAACAGCCTTCCCCGGACACATCTCCAGTTCTTTCCACTCCCCGCCAAACTCTGAGCCCCCAGCTCTCCTAATGACCCCCCAGTGGCCTCTCTGTTCCCTCCATGTCCCTTTGGTGTCTTTGTTCTCTGGGGCTGGCGAAAGCATGCCTGACAGTGTTAACCCCTGATGGCAGAGTGCAGGACATCAAAGAGGCGGCAAGAGAGGTGATGGATAATAGATGTCTGAAAGCATGAATGATACATATGCAGATAAATGATGGATAATGGGGCCTGCATGATGTATAGGCAGCTGCCGGAGTAATAGATGTGTAGGTACATATAGATTAATGGAGGGAGACAGTTTCAGAGACACAGGGGCAGCTGGAAGGACTGATCCCGGATCAGTGGTAGACGCATTGATCCTAGATAGGCGGGGAGATCAGAGGCAGGGCCGGTAGCTAGGAGACAAGACAGAGAGATATACACAGAGAGGGACTTTCTGGACACAGGGGACTGGAGAAAAGACAACAGGCAACAAACGGACACCCACTGCTGCTGCCCAGGTATGCATGGTAGGTCGCAGGATACAGGGGGTGACCTGAAGGAGCCGGAACACATGGACAGGTGCTGGATGTGCCAAAAGATGACGAATAAATGGGCAGACCCTCTAATTGGGGGGGGGGGGGGGGTCGTTTCTCCCCGTGGCCTCCCTGGGCCCTGGGCTGAGCTCCCGCGCCACAGGGTGAAGCCCCGGAGGCGGGGTGCTGAGCCTCTGGTGGCCGCGCGGGGGCGCCCACGGAGGGGGTAGGCGAGAGGAGGGGCGCCGAAGGTGGGGGCTGCGGGCTGCCGCGGGGCCCGCACCGGAGTTTGTTTCCATGACGGCCGGGCCCACGTGACCCCCTCCCCACTTCCCCCCGCCCCGCCTCCTTCCCTTCATAAATAATGTCCCTCGTTGAAAACTGCTCCCCAAGGAAGGGCAGGAGAAAGGCTTCTTGCTGGGCTGCTTCCCTCACAATCGGAGCGAGTCTTTGAAGCCCGTCCGCCTTCCAGAGCCGCCCGAGTCCGTTTGGTCCTTTTCCCTGTCCCTCCCTCTGTTTGTCCCTCTTGCCCTGTTTTAAATCCTTTCTCTCTCACTACCCCGCCTCCCTGCTCCCCCGGTCTTCAGGGTCTTACCGACCCCAGCTCCAATCCGGAGCCAGCAGGAATGGGGTGGAGAAGACAGTGAGGGAAGCTATTGTTCTGGAAAGGGCAAGGCAAACTCCTGGGAGAATTGGGGTGGGGGTGGAGGGGGCTGGCTGGAGCAGATGAGACCCCCTATCAGCTGAAGCTGTCATGAAGCCGAGCTGGGGCGAGGGGCTTGTCACAGCCTGAGTCTGGCTCAGCAGTCCATCCCAGCACCCCACTCCTCACCCCCACGTCTCTCCACCCCCCCACCCCCCACACCCCGGGAATAGAAGCATCCGGACGGAGGGAAAGGCAGGGCCCTCCCTCAGGCCCAGCTTGGGTGGTACAGCACTGCATGGGAGGAGACAGGAGGGGCATTAGCCCCAGTAGCGGTGGTCTCAGGGAGGGTTAGGGTCCTGGGGGTGAGGCAGTCACTCTGGAACAAAAGACCCCTTGCCTGAACCCTTGGTTTCCTTGTGTCCCCTGGAAGCTGGAGCCACAGACTCAACCCCCCAGAAGAGACAGACCCTGCTGACTCCAAGGCATGCCTTCACAGCTCTTGTTACTTATTACTTATTACTAATAACCACTTATTACTACCCACCCCCCCACCCCCACCCCCACCCCCACCCCCACCCCCACCCCCCCCCGCCCCAGGCACCTTGCAACAGAGAACCCTGGAGAACCTTCTGCCGAGAGGCCAGCCAGGGAGGCACAGAGAGGTTAAGTGACTGGCTTAGTGCACCACAGCCTGGAAGCTGCAGGGTTGTAGCCACCACCAAATCCAGAAATTCTCAGTCCTGGAGAATTAGGGAAAGCAGCAAGGAAGGAATGTGAGACACACAGAGAAGTAGTCAAAGCGGGGCACAGTTTTCAGGAACTGGTTTCCCCTTCAAACAATGGCCAAGTCCCCATCCCTGCTTCACATACCCCCCTCCAGTTCTATACCCTGAAGATTAAAAAAAAAAAAAAAAAAAGCCAAGCTGACTACTTGGCCTCTGCCTGGAGGAAGTGATACCAAAGCAGTCTTTAAGAAACAGTGGGGGTGGGGGTGCCTGGCTGGCTCAAGTTGGAAGAGCATGTGACTCTTAATCTCGGGGTCAGGGATTCGAGCCTGAGTCCTATGTTGGATGTAGAGATTACTTAAATAAATAAACTTAAAAAAAAAAAAAAAACACGGAGAAGCAGTGGGGGTCCTCCAGGATTAACTAGAGGTTAAAAGGGACAGAGAGGGAAATCCAGGCAGAAGGGGAAGCATAGCAAAGACAGAGAGACACGGAGTGTGAGAGGAGTAGAGACAGCTCTGTATTCCTGGGGTGAAGGTTCAGCAGGAGCAGAAAGATATTTCAGAAGAAAGAGGCAGAGCCTAGTTCCGGAGGTCTTGCTGTCCATCTGAGGAGTTCACAGTAGGGAACTGAAGGGTTTTGCACAAAGGAGTAGTAAGTTGAGATTTGTGACATAGGGGGTGGATTGGAGGCCGTGGGTATTAGAGACAGGGAGGCCAGTTAGTAGGCTACTGCAACAGTCTGTGGGGGCAGGGAATGATGGGGAACCACATCAGGCGGTAAGAATTGGGTTGGGGGAAAAGGGAGAGTCCAGAAATATTTTGGAGGTCAAAGCATCGGGACCTAAAAGAATAGAGACAGAGTGAAGAAAACTGAGGTCAAGGCTGACCCCTGGATGTCTGGCTTGGTTGTGGTAAAGGTAGAGCCACCCTCTGAATGGTCCTAGGGGAAGAAGAACAGACTCAGGGGACTCGTCCAGGTGGAGCATGTTGAGTTTGAGGATGTGCAGACCAACTGGGGGTAGTTGAATATTCTGGCCTGAGCCCCATTGTTTGTGGTGGCTGAATTCCCAAAGGGGAGTAGAGGCGACTGCCTGCGGCGGAGAGGGCAGGGGCCCAGCAACAGACACATGAAAGGATGCTCAACATCACTTATCACCAGGGAAATGCAAGTCAAAACCACAGTGAGATATCGCCTCACTCCTGTCAGAATGGCTAGTATCAAAAAGACAAGAAATAACAAGTGTTGGTGAGGATGTGGAGAAAAGGGAACCCTCATGCGCTGTTGGTGGGAATGCAAACTGGTGCAGCCGCTGTGGAAAACAGTATGGAGGACCCTCCAAAACCTAAAAATAGAACTACCCTAGGATCCAGTAATTCTGCTCCTGGGTATGTATCCACAGAAATTGAAAACACTAATTCAAAGAGATATATGCACCTCTATGTTTCCTGCAGAATTATTTATAATAGCCAAGGTATGGAGGCAAGCCAACTGTCCATCAATAGATGAATGGATAAGGAAGATGTGGTGTATACATACAATGCGATATTACTCAGCCATAAAAAAGAATGATACCTTGCCATTTGCAACAACACGGATGGACCTAGAGGGTATTACGCTAAGTGAAATAAGTCTGACAGAGAAAGACAAGCACTATGTGATTTCACTTATATGTGGAATCTAAGAAACAAAACAGATGAACAACAACAACAAAAACCAAATGGACTCTTAAATACAGAGAACAAACTGGTGGTTGCCAGAGGGGAGGGGAGTGGGGCACAAACTTCCAGTTATAAATTAAATAAGTCACAGAGATGAAAAGTACAGCATAGGGAACAGAGTCAATAGTATTGTAATAATGTTGTATGGTGACAGATGGTGACTACACCTGTGGCGAGCATTGAGCAATATATGGAATTGTCAAATCACTGTGTTGCCCACTTGACTTGAAACTAATATAGCATTCTATGTCAACTATACTTCATAATAAATTTTTTTAAATAAAAATAAAAAAGAAGGGGCCAAGACAAAACTATCAGAGAGAGAGAGAAGGAAGCTAGTAGAACACTGTGTTGGGGAGGGAGGGGAGGAGAGAGGGGCTGATGAAGGAGGGAGGGAGAGAGGGGTGCCAGGTCAGATGCTGCAGAAGGCGCCGGTGAGAAAAACACCAAGGGTGCCCCAAGGACTTGGCACCAGGGATTTAAAATTTGCTTTCATGTTTATTTGTTTATTTTTGGGAGAGAGAGAGAAAGTGAGGAGGGCAGGGGTGGGGAGACAGGGAGACAGAATCCCAAGCAGGCTCCACACCTGTCAGCTCAGAGACCGGCACGGGGCTCGAACTCATAAACCATGAGATCAGGACCTGAGCCGAAACCAAGAGCCGGACACTCAACCAACTGAGCCACCTGAGTACCCCTGACACTCGGGATCTTATTTATAATCAGGGTCTGGCAGGAAACTCAGGATATGTTCAAACTGAGTAATCCGAAGGGAGTTTCATGAAGGTGCTGGCAAGGTGCAAAGGTGTGGAGAAGACGTAGGGAAATCAGGAGGGTGCGGTGAGGGGCCAGGCCAAAGGAGACCTGGGTGGGGGAGCCATGTGGAGGAGTCACTGGCCAGGAGCCATAGGCAAGGGGAGAGGAACACAGTCAGCCTCCTGCAGCTGACAGGGAACAAGTCAGGAGATTAAATACCTCGGCCTCACTCTCCCCCTTCTCTCCACCTCCTGTGGGGCTCCCCATCAGCCGGGCCCACCTGAAGCCACAAGGCAGGGATCCTGGGCCATGCAGCCTGGAGCCCAGGCACTGACCACCAGGCCCCACAACCCTGGTGAGCAAACAGATAAATGCACTGACCCATGGAACTAGCAAGAACGGGGTGGCACTGGCTCCAGGCCCGTCTCGTTCCTTTCTCTCCTCTCTGTTTCTTTCTGCCTGATCACTCATTCCTCCCTGACAGGGGTAGCCCACATCTAGCCCCTTCCTGTGTCTGTCACCCCAAAGGAAAAGTTGCTCTTCCCTGCTGGCTCCAACGGCAAAATCCCAGGAAAGACGTCTGAGTGGTCTGGCCCAGGTCACATGCCCATCCCAGAAGCACTCATTCCGCTTGGGGTGGGGAAGAGGAGACTTGTCCACGGCAGGAGCCGCCCCAGGAGCACTCAGCCTGGGGAGAGGGCGGCAGCTGCTGAAAAGCGGATACTTGTGGATTAAAGCTGGGAAAGTGGTGAGGAGGCAGGCTGGGACCAAGATACAGCCCTTGGTGTTTCTAAATGAGACAGGAGGTGAGAAGGCAGCAGAGGGAAGCTTTCCTTCCTTGCCTCCTGCTGGGCGGACACCAAAAATACAGAGATCTGTACTCCCACACACCCACAAACACACATGCTTGCATATATATCACTATAAATATATGTATATATAGGCACATACGCATGCCTATACAAACATGCTTGCTCACTTTACACTCCTGCACAAACATATACATAGTCACCGATGTTTATACGGTATCAGTCAGGATAGGCAAGGTTGTGCTGCCCTGACAAACAGCTCCAAACAATCTCCGTGGCTTAAGACCACAAAGGCTTCATTCTTGCTTACACGCGATGTCCATCGCAGCCCTTGTTCATTGTGGTCAGCCCAAACCTTGCTGGGCACCGTGCCAGAGGGAAAGAAAGACCTTTGGAAGGTCTTGGGTGATTAAATCTTTACACCCAGAAGTGACACTTTCTCTTCTGTTCACTGGCCAGAACTGGTCCTATGGTCCCCACCCAAGGAAACCGGAGACCCAGAACTTCTTAGCAAATAGCACTAATGATGACCACAACATAACACAGACATGTGTTCACACACACACACACACACACACGCACGCACTCACTGCCCTTCCCATGGCTTTTTCATTTCTCATATCCTTGTGTTTCTCAGACCCTCACAACTCCCTGTTCCCAGCAATCAGGGTTAAAAGTCCCTTCCTGGAAACCAGAGGTCATGGAAACCCCCACCCTCTTTTACTTCAGGCCCAGTCGGCTGCTAGCAGCTCTCCCTCTCCCAGCAGGGCACAGCCAGGCATCTCCCCTCCCCTGGGTGACTACTCCTCCTTACCTCCCTTGCCCCTGCTTCCTCCCTCCTGCTGAGGACAGATAAAAGGGACAGCTGCAAGCTCCCCACTCCCTCCCTGCCTTTCTTCTTTCTGCGATTGCCTTGGAGCTTACTGAGTGTGAGCTGGTGGCACAAGAGAGGCAGGCTTCTAGGGGGCTAGAGAGACAAGGAGGCGAGGCCCAGAGGGCCTGGGGGTGAAGGGAGGTCAGGCAGACACCAGCAAGGACCCTGAGAGGGCCTGTGATGCAGGGAGACGGACACAAATGGAGAGAGGCAGAAAGGAGACGAAAAACGTGGCAGAGAGACCCAAAAACACAGCAGAGCAACAGAGGCAGATGGAAAGAGACACAGATTGACAGAGACGAAAACAGAGACAGAGAGAGATGACAGAAATAGGTGGAAACAGAGACACGGAGACTGGGCAAGAGAGATGCTTACAGAAAGGCGCGGGACAGAAAAGACTGTTGAGCTCCAGTGTGGAAGCAGGGATGTGTCAAGAGTGAGTGAGTGTGTGTGTGTGTGTGTGTGTGTGTGTGTATTACCATACAGCCCTGGTTTTGAAGCCATTTTATCATTCGTTAAAATGGACCAGTGAGAGGCCCCTGAGTGGCTCAGTCGGTTAAGCATCCGACCCTTGATTTCAGCTCAGGTTATGATCTCATGGTTCCTGAGACTGAGCCCTGAGTCAGGCTCTACACTGACAGCACAGAGTCCGCTTGGGATTCTCTCTCTCCCTCTTTCTCTGTTCCACCCCTACTTGCACTCACTCTCTCCCTCTCAAGATAAATAAATAAACTTAAAAAAAAAAAAAAGAAATGGGCTAATGAAAGTGGGCTCTGAGGTATCTTTAGAGATGGGGAGAAGATGTGTCCCTTTTCAAGCAAGTGGCCGGGTTTGGGGCCAGGCAGTAAGCTCAAGGGACTGGCGGGGGTTTCCTTGGAGATGTCTACTGTTCGGCTCAATCATGCTCGTTCTGTGGGTTGGAGAAAACTGCAGGGTCTGAGCTGTGAATATATTCCCAGCTATCTCTGCCCCACCTCTGCCACCTGCTGCAGCTGTGGCCCGGCAAGACGACCCTGGAAGAAACACAGAGGGAGACATGTGGTCCCTGTTCTGTGCAAGGAGTGGAGGTGTCCCAGGCTGGGAAGAGAGGCAGATTCCTGCCTTCAGGGGGCCCTGGGTCTGAGTGGAGACTTGGGCTTCATTCATTCCTTCACCAAAAAATCATGGAACCTGTGCCAGACTCTGTGCCTGACCCCAGAGACGCTGTGGAAGACAAAAGCCACAGGCTCCCCATATAGTTTAGTACAGCTGACAGACTCCAAACAAACTGCAATTGTATAATGACAAATCAGGTTAAACGCTACAAAGGAAGACAGCGTCATGTGCGAGGGAGATTCTTCAGACTGGGTGCTCAGGAAGGTCTCTCCAAGAGGTAATATTGTGACCAAGACCTTCCTGATGAGAGGGGGCCAAGCAAGAGGAAGAGTGCATGCGGCATGGGGTAGGGAGTGGGGAGACAGGGCCCAGGTGGAGAGACCAGCCTCAGCAAAGCCCTGTAAAGCAACACCAAGCTTGGGCGCCATACCAAGACCCAAGGAAGGCCAGTATGGCGGGAGCCGTGAGCCAGGGCGGCCCCGGGAGTAGGACCAGCCAGGTGGGCAGGCGTGTCCAGGGCAAGCCCTGCACTGTGGAGTGTATTCTAAGGACAACAGGAGAGACATGAGTGGTATCCCTCCATTCGTGTGCTGGCACCTACTATTTGTCAGGTGCTGGAAGCCAGCTAAGGTGTTGGGGTAGGAGTCAGAGGACTGTGGAGCAAGGAGACTAATGCACACGGTCATGTTGCTGCTTTGCTTAATCCCCCTCAGTGGCTCCCACTGAACAAAGTCCAGACCCTTTAGCAGGACTGGCAACGCCCTGCCATCCTGTCTCCACCTTCCTCCCCTGTCATTCCTCTGCCTCAGACTCAACGCTCCCTACCTGGCCTTTGCACATGCTGTGCCCTCTGCCTGGAACACCCTCCCTGTTGCTCTTTCCCTCCCTCTGCCGACTCCTAGCCGTCCTCCAAGACTAGCTGCAATCTCTTTCCTCTTGGCGAAGGTTTTCATGAGTCTGGTCCCCTCCCCAGTGAAACGGACCACCCCCACTTTGGGCTTCCCAGCATCAGGGGCTCGGGAACATTTCCCTGCCCTTGTCTGTCTGCGTGTCTGTCTCCTGGATGGAGTCCTGGAGACCACCGCTCTGCAGGCCAGCTCAGGATCCCCGGATGAATTGCCCAGCTGTTTAGAGGCAGGGCTCTTTGTCCCAAGGGGTTTTCCAACGTCCACACCCCAACGCCACCTCAGGAGAATCGGAGCTGAACGCTTGTTTGTAGGGAAAAGAGACAGAGGGCCAGAATCTAGGAGATGTGTCTAAGAAATGTTCGCAAGCCTTTTGCCTCGGTGCATCCGTGAAAGCAAGACGGGGCACCGGCATCCGTACCGGAGCCCTCTGGGAAAATGTGACCAGAGTTCCCGCTCTTGCAGCATCTGCGCAAACCTGCGGTCCCATCTGGAAATATGGCCTCAATAAGTGCTGCTAGTGTCCCCCTTAGTACGCAGAGGACACAGGCTTCATTAAGCTGGATCGGTGACCTTCCTGGAATGGATCATTCGAGACATCTTCCCAACAACCGAAGTAGTGCTGGCTCTTTGTATGTAAAATTGTTAAGACTTTAAAAAAGAAATGTTTCGAGGCAATGAATGGGGGGCAGGGTTCAGGAAACAAGGCAGGGTCATGGTTTAGCAGCGGGGCTAAGGGGCTCGGAGCTGGGAGAAGGGGTGGACCGGGCAGCGGGGCCGTGCTGAGGACTCTGGGTAATTGAGGCAGGGACCCGGAGAGAAGGTCAGGGAGGGGAGATGCTCTCCATCTCTGCTGTCAGGTGCGCGTGACTCGGGGCACCGTCCGGGAGCGCCAGCCTGAACCTCTGCCTAACCCCGGGCAAGTGCTGCTGCCACATGGAGATTGTTATCCAATTTGCCACTGTCTCCTCCAGAGACTTCATGTGCTGCCAGGACGGAGGCATAGGGAAAGCCTGTCCCCCAGGAGATGACCTCTCCAAGATTCTTGCCATGCTTCTATTTCAAGGAGGACATAGATGTCTGTGCCGCGGCATCCCCTTGGGAGGACCTGGGAGTGGGCGGCGGCAGGGGACAAAGCTAAAAAGTCAGGGAGAGGGGGACAGAGGTCAGGAGAAGCAAGGCAGGGGCGAGGGAGCCTGGGGAGAAGGAACTATCACAGAAAATGGTACAAATTCACCAGGCCCCCAGCCCACCATCAGGGAGGCAGCAGGAGGAGGGCCCGTAGAGGGCTTGCCTCCGAAAGATGGAAAGCTAGGGAGACAAGAGTGGAGGCCAAGGCGAACTGTTCCCATGGCTGCTGGCTCTTCTCTTCCTGAGCACTCCTGGCGGGAAAGGGACATTACCGAAGTCCAGCGTGGTTTGGATTCCCATAAACCAGTCCCCAGAGGCCCATACAACTGAGTGAGATCCCTGGATGGCCAGACTATCCTGTCAGCACCTACTGAGGCTGGGACTGCCCTTGGCATCTAGAAAAAGAAGGCCGCACTTTGCCCAGAGCCTCACAACGGAGACAGATGCATTCGGCCCCTGATGCACAGCAGGACAGTGGGCCTGGGGTGGGGGAAAGGCCCTGTGACGTGGGAGATGGAACAGCCTGACCTGGAGAGATGTGGCAGCAGCAGGGAGGAGGACACAGGCCCACTCCAGACCGTGAGCTCAAACAGAAAGACATACAGGGATAGAGACAGGGACTGGAGGTTGTGGGGAATGGAGAAAAAACCAAGAAGCAACGCCAGTTGCTGTAACAGGCAGGTCCCCGCATCTCAAGGGCCTGGCCTATGAAAGTTCACTTCTCTCTCAGCCACAATCCAATGCGAGTGTTGGGGTGGCCTGCCATGTGGCCCGTTAGGGCCCAGGCTCCTTTCTTTTGTGCCTCTGCCTCCCTTAAGATCTCTGACTCCTCCTTGTTCAGCCAGCAGAGCGGGAGAGACGCCGGAAGGGTGCCCCCAACCCTTGATGCTTCTGCCTGGAAGTGACACGCCCCCATTCCACTGGGGAGAACTAGGAATGTGGCCCCACCTAGATGGAAAGGGGCCTCAAGCATGGCCAAAACTCAGCCCAAAACTCGTCACCGTGGAATGGGGTTCGTGAAATTGTGGCGGACTGCTGGTCAGCTCTGTTTCTGTTGCCAGCATTAATTGGACATTTCTCCTGGGCCACACCTCTTACAAAATGCAGTTTATTCTAGTCTTCACAACAAGCCCTGAAAACCAAAGACTGTTAATCCCTTTATACAAGGAGAAACCAAAGCTCAGAGGGGTTAAGAGGCTTAGCCCTTGGTGGGGAAGCGGGGATTTGAACCCTGGGACTTTCAGGTCAGGGCCCATGGCATTTCATTTTCCCAGATCACCAGGCTGTTTCTCTAGCAAATGGCTGAGAGCTGGAGATGGGCAAACAGGAGGGAAGCAGGAGGCAGCGATGAGGAGTAAAGGAAAAGGACGAGGGAGAGAGGACAGGAAAGAGGGAACTACAAATAAAAAGAAAACTGGAGATTCCCATGGAAGGAAGCAAGTAGTGAAGCTTGAGGGGAGAAAGAGCTGGAAGGAGATTCCAGGAAGCTCTTGGTCCAGACACCGAGTCACTTGTCACACCCTCGCACCTCCTCCAGTGAAAATGAGCTATTCTCATAGACAGTGTGGGCCCGGCCTCTCCCCTCTTCACTCCTCTGCCGCTTTGGGGCTGCTCAAGGCCGCCTCCTTTGTGAGCTTCTCTGCTTGGCCTCACCCCTTTGAGGAAGGATCTGGCTTTAGCTGTCCGCCACAGGCCTGAATTTGAGTCCCACCTCTGCAAGTACGAGCACCAGGTGTTGAACGCTTGAGGGCTCAGTGACAATGCAAGCACTTTATAAACGCCAACAAGAAATGGTCCCGGGAGGGGGGGGGGGCGTTCTGAGGGACGTCCGCTGGAAAGAGTGGCAAGATGGGGAGCAGCCCAAGGGCTGGGGAGGCAGCTCGAAGCCTTGCTGCCCTGGATGGCGCGGGAGGGAGGGGAGGACGGAGATAAGGCATCTGAAGGCAGCTGTGTTTCCCAGCTGCCCTAAGTCAGGAGCAGCTTTCCTGACAGGGTGACTCGGGAAATGAAATGAAAATGAGTTGCTAAAATGTTTTATTTCCCTGGCTGCGTCATCACCGTGGGTGCAAGGACTGCAGTGAGGAGCCGTGCATCACTTGACCCCTCACCTTAGTGGATGATGGAGGGTCACTGCTCCCGCCTTGCAGGCCCCAGAGCAACCCTGCCGCTGCACAGCTTGTAAATCGTTATGGCCCAATGAAGAGCTCACCCTTAAATGTCACTTACTGGGGAATTAAGGCGAAGACAGGCATTGGGCCCGAGGTGGGGGCTGAAGGGGTGGGGAGTCAGCCTCCCCAGGAAGGGCAGTGGGACACTAGGTCTGGGGTTAATGAAAAGTGCCCCTGTCCCCCTGGGTGATCATTATCTCCAATAATTATCCCTGCTCCTGTGGCGGAGGCGGGGTGGGGGAGACGCTTGAAAAGCTGTCATTAGCCTAGATGGGCTAAGAATAGAGAGCTGGCTGGCACCATGGACCTGGGGTCCTCATCCCCTCCTGCCTCCTCTCTCTCTCTGTCCCTCTGTCTCTCTCCCGCTCCCTCTCTCTCTCTCCCCCTCTCTCTTTCCTTCCCCCTCCCTCTCCCCCACCCCTTCTTTCTTGTCTTTCTCACCCCAGAGATCTGCATGGTTCATGGGCTTCTCTCTGCCCCAGTGGACTCTGAGCGCAGAACTGAGGAGGAATCTTAATGAGTCTCCGGGCCAGAGGGCCATGGTTGGGGGCTGCCACGCCAGCTTCACTTTCTAGCTTTGGGACCAAGGAGAGGTCAGCTTCCAGCTTTTCCTTGGAGGCTCTTTCCTGGAAGAAGTGACACCACAAGTCTCAAGTCATCCCAGCAGTGACCCTTCATGCCTCCTCTCTGTCCCATAACCTTTTTTTTTTTTCATTGCAAAATAAGTCTCGCATCCAGAAAAGGACACGGAACAAATGTGCAATTTAATAAATTATTTTATGGGCACCCGGTTGGCTCAGTCAGTTAGCGTCTGACTCTCGGTTTCAGCTCAGGTCATGATCTCACGGTTTCGTGAGTTCGAGCCCCGTGTCGGGCTCTGTGCTGACAGCACAGAGCCTGCTTGGGGATTCTCTCTCACGCCCTCTCTCTCTACCGCTCTCCCACTCACACCGTCTCTGTCTCTCTCAAAATAAATAAATAAGCATTTAAAAAATAATACATTATTTTAAACAAACACTAGGGTAGCCACCACCCCAGCCAAGGACCAGCTCTAGCAACCCATGGACCCCTTGCCCATCCGCCTCCCTCTTCCCCAGGAGGTCCCAGGCAATCACTTCCTGCTTCTCTTTCTAGTCTGTGTGCTCCCTCAGTAATACGGTGCTGTTTTGCCTGTTTCTGAACTTTACATAAATAGAATCGTATGTTACATATTCTTTCGTGTCTAGCTTTATTCAACCAACCTGGTGGTGTTTGTGCGACTCAGCAGTGTGGTCGGTGTAGTCACAGTTCATTCGTTCTCATTGTTGTAGAGAAGTGTTGTCTTCGTGCCCATCTGCCCAGTCCCGCTGTCACCAGCTGCAGCACCTTAGCGCTTCAGGCCACCCATACGGTGGGGACACAGCTTGAGTCTCGCAGCAGCCAGGCAGAGCCCTCTGCAGCCTCTGCAGACAGACTTGTCTAGATGGCACGGTAGGAGTGCTGGGCCAAAGTGAGCCCCGGGCTCTGGGCCCTGAACCCAAGCTCTCCCACCTTCCTGGGAGTGCTGTGTGCTAACAGGGAGCCTAGGGAGACTCTGGCACCCACAGAGAGAAGTTCTAATGGTGGCATCCCAGGCATGGGCAGTAGCTGGGGAGAGAACTTGAAATAGCATTTGGAGCCTAAGTGTTGCCTGGTAGATGTTTGCTGAGTTAATGAATGATCGCCTTCCCAGGATCCCTCCAACCAGGCTTCCAGGTGGCCAGCCCTTGTTCCCTTCCCCCCCCCCCCCCCCCCCCCGCTGCCAACCACACCAGCTCTCGGCTGAGAGCTTTCTGAGACTCCAGCTTTCTGAGATTCCAGACTCATAACCTCCCTCCTGCCTTGCCTCTCGGTGACATTAACTGCTCTACACACGATACCTGCTTGCTCCTGGGCCCTGGAAGGAGCCGTGTGGACTGCTTCCTGTCACCTGTTGCAGGTCTCCCAGCCCGTCCTGCCCGGAAGTTCCCTTAGGTCTAACCTCCATCCCCCTCACCTTCCTCACCTGACCCCCGCGCCTTGACGTTGCTGCCTTGCTGGCTGTGATCAACAACAGTAACTCATCAACGGCATTTTGAATGTATAAAGCGCTTCCTAATAACACTAATCGCGTGTGGACAGCTATTATCATCCTGTTCCAAGCATTGTACATTTTAAACTCATTTAACCCTCAGAACCACCTCTGCGGCGGGGACTATTATTATCCCCACTTTATAAAGGAGGGAGCTGAGGAGTTAAGGAGCTTGTCCAAGCTAGAGTTGCCAGATAAAATACAGAATGAGCAGTTAAATTTGAATTTCAGATAAACAAGGAATTTTTTTTAAGTATAAATATGTCCCAAATGTTGCATATCAAATTCAAATGGGCATCCTATATTTTTGATTTCCTAAATCAGCCAGCCCTAGCCCAAAGTCCCCCAACAAGTAATGGTGGAGTCGGATTCAACCCCCAGCTCGCCTCTGCTCCACCGGGACCCACGCTAAGGCCCTGGCGCTGGCAAAAGACACAGATGGATTTTAGACTCTTTTGTAAATCAAACCAGCAGAGCTAGGAAGCAGACTTGCTATGGAGGCTGAAAGGAGCCCAGTTTCTGGCTCCAGGAGGTAAGATTTAGAGAAGAGGCTGCTTGCTGGGAATCACTCAGCTCAGAGCCTCCAAAGGCCAAGGTCAAGTCCCCTGGGTTTCAGATCACCTGGGGGCCAGTGACCATACCCTTTGATTCCTGTTTTCCATGCAGCCACAGGGGTTGGCCCTGCCCTGCCCTGCCCGGCTCAAACCCAGGCACCCCAGTCCTTCCAGCTCTCCAGAGGACCCCCGTTTCCAGCCTTAAGACTCATAAACCACCTCGTCTGACTGCTAAAACCTCGCTAGGGCCTTCTGCCCTCTGCCCTCTGCCCTCTGCCCTCTGCCCTCTACCCCGTCCTCCGCCAGAGCTAATTGCTTTATTTAGATGTGATGTGGCCACAAGATGTAACTATGAAAATTGCAAAAATGACTATGTGGTGGTGTCTGAGGCTGCAAATGGGGGTATGTGCTTTTATTTTGCACCAAATAACGCATTTACTTCTTCGGGGGGAAGCCTGTTTGGCAGATAGCGAAGGCACTGCTAATAACACTTTGCACTGAGTGCCTCAAACATAGACGAAGAGCCATGAAAGGGTCCCGTTTCTGTTCCCGACAACTTGAAAGCTCCGCGAACATGCGTGCCTCCTTCCTCAAGAGCAGAGGGAATTGTGAAGAAAATGCTGTGCGTTTTCGCTTTTAACTTGCTGTTTTGATCCTTTCCAGCCACCAGATTGTAGAACCCCTGGAGAGACTGGGGGGGGGGGGCGGCTGCGGGGAAGTGGGTGTCTGGATGTGGAGGTCGGGGCTCCCCCCTTCTCCCTCCTTCCACCACCCTCTTAAAGGGCAGAGCAAGAGGGAGCCGCCTAAAACAACTTCTGCCCTGGCTGAGGCGCAGATCTGTGGGCAGAAAAATGAATCAGGAGAATTCTGTTTTGCCAGTTTGGGCAAATGATGCTCCATATCTGGGCCTCAGTCTTGCTGGGGGGTGTCGGGCTTCATGATCCTCGTCCGGACAAGGGGGCTCGTAACGAGCCCCGTACAAGGATGCCGTGAGGGCTAAATAAGTCAGTTCATATAAATGGGCTTAGAACAGGGTCTGACACATAGAAGAGCTCAATGCATTTAGCCAGAATAACAGTTATCATTTTCTGAACCATGACGAGTTTAGAACAGCTCGGGGACCAAGGAGATAAGCGTGTGAGGAGATGGGGTGTGAGGCCATAGGGAATGGAGCAGACTATGACTAAACTACAACCTGTGTGGACAAAGTCAAACATAAATTGAAAAAAATACTCTGCAAGGCAAACGAAATGGGTCTGCGGGCTGCCCACAGCTCTGGGTCCACCTGTTATAACTTGGTTGAGCTTCAGGAGGGTCCCTTCTACCATTAAAAACCTATGATTTAGGGGCGCCTGGGTGGCTCAGTTGGTTGAGCGTCCAACTCTTGACTTCAGCTCAGATCATGATCCCAGGGGTGTGGGATAGAGCCCCATGTCAAGCTCCACACTGAGGGTGGAGCCTGCTTGGGATTCTCTCTCTCCCTCTGCCCCTCCCAACCCCCCCCCCCCAATTAACAATAAATAAATAAATCTATGATTTAGATCCAGCCTCTAGCACTCAGAACTAGAAAGTGCCTTGGACCCATCAAGTCTGACCAACTCCCTCACCCATTTTACAGGTGAGGAAATGGAGGCCTAGAGGCGGAATGTGCCTTGTGAGTTGTACGTGTGGAGGAGGGGGTGGACTCCAACCCAGGGTGTCTGTCACCCATGCAGGGCTCTTTCCCATTCATCCTCCTGGCTTGCTGCTGTGCTCTTGGGGAAGCTCCTGTACCACTCCAGGCTCACTGTTTCCTTCCCTGTGGAAGGAAAGGCTTGGACTGCATGCCGAATGTGGGTTTAGGAGCAAGGGAGGCCTGGATCCGAATCCTTGCTGTGTGACCTGGGCAAGCAACGTCAGTCCCCAAGCCTCATCCATCGTCATCCACACTACCACCACCAACACAGCTCACTCTCTATAGGGCTTGCTGTGTGGAGGCCCTATTTATCCTAAGTTGCTTTACCTGGATGGACTCGTTTGTTCCTGACGACAACACTGGGAGGTGAGTCCTATTATTATCCCCAATTTGTAGATGAGACAACTGAGGCCCACAGAGGTCAAGTAGCTTGTCCAAGGTCATGCGCCTCTCTTGGGTTATTAGTGGGAAGGAGTCAATGTCCACTGTATACGCCAGTGTGAACATCAGTGCCCCACCCCCAGCCCCAATCTAGCCAGTGCCTTCTAGGAATCTGTCATCACAGCCAAGACTCCCAGGAACCAGGAGACCTATTATGCACCATATGGCTATAGAATTAATAAAGTGTTGTAACCAAAGATTGGAAAAGAGATCAGGGGACTCAGCTCCTGGAGTGAAACTATTAAAAAAAGAAAGAAGCCACTCAGCTCTGCAACAGGGGAGTGGGAATGGGGCCCAGGTCTCCTCTTAGATGCTGGGCAAACACCAGGCGAGGGAACATCCCTAACCGGCTCAATGTGTCTGCTGTTGGTCATAAAGACACAGTTTATTGGCGCTGTGGTGATAGGAGAACCGAGAAGTAACAAGAGGACCTCTTTGCAAGGGGGTAAGGAGGCAGGTTTATTACTTCGGCAAAGAGAGCCACTCAGCGCTGTGACTCCCGTCCTGACGACAGAAGGCAGAGCCTACCTCACCGGGCTTTGGGGCTGCAACCCCCCCCTCAACCTCTGCTCACAGGCGGGGGGATGAATCAGACTCAGCATAGCCTTTGCCCTTCCTCTTTGTTTTTCTGGAGCGATGTCTACACTCTACCCCAATGGCAGAAGCCAGAATAGGCTTCCTGACTTCTGCTGTTCTTCCTCCTTGCCTGTCCAGGCAGAACTGAATTGTTCTCACCTTCTTCTGCCTTTCCTGGTGCCAGGGCTGCCTGGGTTCAAATACCAGCTCTGCCACTTACTGGCTGGGTGACTTGGGCAAGTCACTTCACCTCTCTGGGCTTCAGTGCCATCATCTGTGAAATGGGCATAATAACAGAAACCACTTCATGGGATTGGTATGGCGATTAAATGAGGCACGTAAAGCCCAGTGTTTGACACTGTGTAAACACTCAATAAATGTATTTTTAAATTATTATTAATACCAGTTTGGCCCTTACCCTATTGTATTATAATTTGACAATGAGTCTGTCTCCTCGACTAGACCATGGGCTCCGGACTTCTCCTGTCCTCCTAACAACCTCATGATGTAGTGTCTTCTTAATGTTTCTTTATTTACTTTGAGAGAGAGAGAAAGAAAGGGACAGTAGGGGAGGAGCAGAGAGAGGGAGAGAGAGAATCTGCTGCCAGCGCAGAGCCCAATGCAGGGCTCGAGTCCACGAACCATGAGATCATGACCTGAGCCGAAATCAAGAGTCAGACGCTTAACCGACTGAGCCACCCAGGCGCCCCTCCTGATGTAGTTTCTATCGTCTCCATTTTAAATATAATGGCATTGAAACTCAGAGCGATTAACCAACCGGCTGCCCCAGAGTCACACAGCTGGTACCAGACGGGGAACAGATCTGAAAATTAGACTCTGTGACCCTTACATTTTGCAACCAGGTCCTCAGCCTGGGTGACATCCAGGGGCTCCCAGTTCTGCTGCTTCAGTGCTGGGCTTTTGGGCAGTAAATAGTTAAAGATGCTACTCCAGACTTCAGGCAGGAAACAGTTAAGGAAAAGTACAATTCCAGGGAGGGCCCAGAAGCCAGAAGCCAGAAGCCAGGTCTGCCGGCCTCTGGGACACGGTGCCAGGAGGCTCAGAGGAATCTGAGCTGCAGAGGGCAGCTGCCATCACTCAGACAAGGAAACACCAGCTGGAACGCCTTCATCACCGGGAAGGTGCTGCTGCTGTCAACCAGCGTGCACACACGGGGCCAGATATGCAGAGATGCATACACACGGATGTATACACACACAAACACGCACGCGTGCATGCACACGGGTGTGCACACACACTCTCACACACACCCACTCACCCCCTGCAAAGCTGCGCCAGAGGGAACCACTGTGCCTGCTTCCTCAGGAGGGAGGCTCAGTGTTTTGCCAAGGACGCCTGGGGGGTCCTTGTCATAGGAGAGGAATTTGGATGAACGTGGAAAGTGCAACTCTGGCAGGCAGCACTATAGGGAGGGCAGGGGGCTTCCTAGAGTTTTGCTCAGCAGGAGTTCAGTGTGAAGGGGTGAGAGGTCAGAGGACCTTAGGGTTAGCAGATCTGATCTCCCTTGGCTGACATCCATCCAAACAAGTCTATGACCCGACCCTGCCTTTCCCCTCAAAGAGGCTTTGCATTTTTTTTTTTTAAGTTTATATGTTTTGGAGAGAGAGAGAAAGTGAGTGCGAGCAGAGGAAGGGCAGAGAGAGGGGGGACAGAGGATCTGAATCAGGCTCTGTGCTGACAGCAGAGAGCCCAATGTGGAGCTCAAACTCACAAACCGTGAGATCATGACCTGAGCCAAAGTCAGACACTTAACCGACTGAGCCCCCCAGGCGTCCCAGAGGCTTCACATTTTAGTGGACATCAGATCCACCTGGGAAGCTAATTTAAAAATTCAGATCCCTGGGTCACCCCACCCGCAATCATCCTCCCCATTTGGCAGGTGTGGAAACTAAGGCTCAGAGAGGCTAGGTAACTTGCTCAGGACCACACAGCAGAGCTGGAATGGAACTCTGGGGCCCAAGTCCTGAGAGGCCAGTGCCAGGCTCTGTCTCAGGGGTAGGCATCTGAGGAAGCCACAACCGATCCCTTGGGGAGTGAGACCAGGAGCAGGGGGCAAAGGTAGGAAAAAGGGTCGGGACCCCATACTCAGAGGCAGGCATTCCAGGCAGGGTTCTGTTTCTACTGGGGGCTGGAGGCTCAGAGAAGAAACTGAGGCATGGGCACAACTATGTGGACTGGCTCGGCATCGCTTCAAGACAAGTGCCTAGTGGTCAAGGACACTGGCTGTGCAGTTAGCAGGGATTATGTGACCTTGGGCAAGTGATTTGGCCTCTTTGAACCTATAAAAAAAACAACTGGGGTAGCAGCCATCCCTACCGCACAGGGCTGTTGTGAGGACTAAGTGAGCTAATGTGCCAGGGGTCCCCGGAGTGGAGGGGGGGGGTCTAGCCTGGTACAGACCCAACCACGGGTGACCCCCCTCCCCCCAGCCCGAGGTGGGTATACCACCCCAAAGCTGCCTGAGGGCTGGTGCACTCCTCCCGGCCCACCCCGGGCCACCTTGAAGCCAGCCCGACTCACCTTGCTCTCCAGGAGGGGGGCAGAAAGGAGGCCGACCCTGGCTCCGGATGCAGTCAGCCGGAGCTGCTAATAGAGTCTCCTGCCCCCCGCCCTGGGCTGCCATCTGTGCAGGGCCGGACGGACCTGACAGTCTCAGAGGGCGGTTCATTTATAACCGGCCCTGCTCCCCATTTGTGCCCAGCCAGAAGGGCCACGAGCCCCAAACCCTCAGCCTCTCGGCAGGAGAAAGAGAGGAGAGCGAAATCGGGAAGAAGTTCCAGCCTCGAATCCTTTCTTCCCAGGGACGGGTAGACAAAGGGGCACGGAGGTGAGGCCTCTGTCCTTTAATTCCATCTATCAAAGCCTTGGACTCACATCCACACCTCATTAATCTGCACACTTTACTGAGAGGCAGGAGGGTGAGAGAGCCCGCCAGAGCGGGGGCTCTGCAGCCCGACGGACCCAACCTCCAGTGCCCACCAGCTCTGCAGCCTTGGACAAGTTGTTGACGCTCTCTGGGCCTCTGTTTCCTCATCTATAAACCAGAGACCATAACAGAAGCCACCTCCCAGCGCTGTTGTAAGGATTAAGTAATAATACAGATAAAGATTTCGAACAATCGCGGGCACATGGTAAATGCTCAACTGTCATTATCAGCTGCTGGACCATCTGGCGTCATCGTGGGCACTGGGGGGGGGGGGGCAGATATGAAAAAGGAGGCAGACGCGCCTCAAGGTCTCCCTGGGGGATGGGGGAAGCATCTGATGTGTAACAGGTTGGGTGATTGGAGAAGGGCCGCACGGTGGGGCGGGTAGTAGATGGGGAGGGCAGCAGAGGGTGTCCCAAGGAGCAGCGGCAGAAGTCCAGGGGTCTTTACGGAAGGGACTGGAAGTCTGGGCTTAAGCCACTCGGCCTGGCTTATGTTTTTCCCTCCTTCATTCTTTGTTCACTTTCTGTACGACTCCTGAGGGAGAAACCGACAGAGAACTCATCTGTGGTTGGTCATTTTCCCGTCAAGGGACTGGCCTCAGGCCACCAGGCATTCCTTTAGGATCTCTGCCCCCTGGTTGGCCTAGGACTCCATCAGGCCAGCGTGGTCACCGCGGAAGGGGAAAGCACAGTGTTGACCAGGAACCAGGACGCTCTGTTGTTTTTTGAGGAGTAACCCAGCAAGGGCCCCGACCAGGAGGCATCTTGTCCTAACTGTGCATGGGGGTGAGGCTCCCTCACATGTGGTATCTCCCCCACTCAGATATTCAGCTCTCTGAAGACGCAGTCACTGTTCTGTCCCCTTGTTTAGGGGCTCCCTGAGGACAGGGTTGTCTCCTCCCTCAGGCTGGGGTTCACTGAGGGCAGGACTGTGTCTCCCCCTCAGACTGGGCTCCCTGCCGACAGGGCTGTGTCTCCTCCCTCAGACTGGGGTTCACTGAGGGCAGGACTGTGTCTCCCCCCCCTCCCCCCCCCCCCCCCCCCCCCCCCCCCCCGCCCCAGACTGGGACTCCCTGAGGGCAGGGCTGTGTCTCCTCCCTCAGACTGGACTCCCTGAGGGCAGGGCTGTGTCTCCTCCCTCAGACTGGGGCTTTCTGAGTCAGGGCTGAGTCTCCCCCTCAGACTGGGTCTCCCTGAGGGCAGGGCCGTGTCTCCTCCTTCAGACTATGGGTCCCTGAGGGCAGGGCTGTGTCTCTCCCCCCCCCCCTTGGACTGGACTCCCTGAGGGCAGGGCTGTGTCTCCTCCTTCAGACTGGGATTCACTGATGCAGGGCTGTGTCCCCCCCTCAGACTGGGACTCCCTGAGGGTAGGGCTTCTCCCTCTCAGACTGGGTCTCCCTGAGGGCAGGGCTGTGTCTCCTCCCTCAGACTGGGTCTCCCTGAGGGCAGGACTGTGTCTCCTCCTTCAGACTGGGATTTTCTGAGGCCGGGCTGTTTCCCCCCTCAGACTGGGGCTCCCTGAGGACAGGGCTGTGTCTCCCCCCTCAGACTGGACTCCCTGAGGGCAAGGCTGGTCTCTTCCTTCAGACTGGGGTTTGCTGAGTCAGGGCTGTGTCTTCCCCTCAGACTGGGCTCCCTGAGGGCAGGGCTGTGCCTCCCCCTCAGACTGGGGCTCCCTGAAGGCAGGGCTGTGTCTCCTCCTTCAGACTGGGATTCACTGATGCAGGGCTGTGTCCCCCCCTCAGACTGGGACTCCCTGAGGGTAGGGCTTCTCCCTCTCAGACTGGGGCTCCCTGAGGACAGGGCTGTGTCTCCTCCCTCAGGCTGGGGTTTGCTGAGGCTGGGCTGTGTCTCCCCTGTCAGACTGGTCTCCCTGAGGGCAGGGATGTGAGATAGAGAATTAAAGTGCAGGCAGGTAGTGGAAAGCCCGGTGAGAGGCGTAGAGCCCATGTTTAGGCAGTGGGGGTTGATGGAGGGCATGTCCGGAACACCCTCTCTTCCCGGCTCCTGCCCCAGCCAGCAGCTTTCACAGACCTGTCTCTGGCTTCAGGGGCAGGGAGGAGTGTGAAGGGCTCCCCAGTGCCCAGCCCTCTCCAGAGCCCCAGAGGGAAGCTCCTGTGCTGTGAGAGCCAGAAGGACCGTCTCTACGCATAAGCCACACAGACTGCTTAGGTTTGAGTTGCTGCCCAGCTAGTGTTTGTTGAGTGAATAAATGCAAACATGCCCGCCAGTGATTCCCCAGCCTAGATGGCTCACCTTTACCACACTCCATCTTTCCAAATCCTCCCAGGTCAGCCCGAATTCCAAACGGCCCAGGCACAGACTCTCTCAACCTTCTTTGACCCCCTGCTGCATTCGAGCACGGCCCCGGCCCTCGACTCCAGTCTTCAACCGTGGCACGCACTGGACTCGACCTGGGGAGTTCCCTAAAACACTAATGCCCGGCCTCCCCATCGCGGATTCTGATTTGATTGCCTGGGTGTGGGGCTGCAGGGCATTGCTTCTGTCTCCTTCCCCCGGGTAATGCCAACAGCTGCAAGGTTGAGAGCCATGCAATTGAGAGATCGGGCTGAGGTCTCCTCTAGAGGAAGGGGAAGCTTTGTCACCACTAAATCCCAGCGCCTAGCGCCATGCTTAGCACATAGTCCATGCTCAATAAGTGTTTGCTAATAAACGATTGCATGACAGGTGGGCCGATCCCCCTCCTGGACGTGAGGTAGTGATTAAGAGCTTATCTCTGCGGACTGACAGACTAGAGTCAAGTTCTGCCGCGTCCTCAGTCTTGGGCACGTTGAACCTCAGTTCCCTCATCTGTAAATGGGGCGAATAACCGCCCCTTACCTCGCAGAGTTGTTCTGAGGGAGGATGGAGAGCATATCTGCCAAGGCTTAGCTCAGGCTGTTTGTGTTGATCTGGGTCCTGGCAGGAAACAGATGGTTCATTCAAACCACCGAGGAGAGTCTATCAGAGGGGTTAGTTGCAAAGATATGGGCAGGATTGAGGAAGGAGCAAGGGATGGGAAGAACCCCGGGGGCTGGCAACACTGGGGAGCTATTAGCACCCCTAGGCCTAGAGGAAGATGAGGAGAAAGCGGTCGTGGGGAGCCGGGAGACAAAGCTGTGCTTCAGGAGAGGGACCGAGACGGGGCATCGTGAGCACTGAGGAAGCAGCCACCGCATCCCGAAACACCTACCTCAACCTTACCCCCCTCCCTCCTCCATTTCTCAGCGCAGCCTCCTCCCGGACACTGCCAAGCAGGGGAGGTCATGGCGTTGTCCATGAGGTCAGGCTCCTGGAGCCACAGTGCAGGGAGGAAGAGGGCAGAGAGTGGGTTTGGAGGAACAGACAGAAGATACGCAGCACTTGCCATATGGTAAACACTGATGAAATAGTATGACTATTATTACTGTTCAGGTGGCTCGCGCGGACCATTTTGTGACATCTGACTTTGACATTTAGCGGTATCATCTGCACATGTCAGCTCTCGCTAGCGTAGCAGACGGTTTAGGGGCCAGGCCCAGCTCCTCAGCTACCCCATCTGCACACAGCAGGTGCCCCATACGCACTGGAGAGAGAAAGGACCGCAGGAAGGAATGACAGCACATTTCCGTGTTCAGCCATGGGCTTCAGCATGTTTGACAAGCCATCAAAATGGCTTTGCGATAGCAAGCTTCATTAAAATGGAAGCATGGTGCTCTAGTATGCAGATGGGGCCACTTTATTACTTTTTAATTTGTTTACAGAAAGCCCATGTTTGGTGTTCACCATCTTCGCAAATAGTAACAAATGGGCATGTTTGCTGCCTCCAAAGCTGTGGTGTCCCTGGATAAATAGGCTGAAACCGCGTTTGAACACTGCGCGTGGTTACTCTTAATAGAATCTGACATGCTCCTCAAAATGTGTGGGAGGCTGAGGGGAGGGGACGCTAAGTGTGTGGTTTGCGGCGTGTGTATCTTTGGGTGACTCATGCCCTTCTCTGGACTCACCTTCGCCATCTACACGATAAGAGCCCTGGGCCAGAAGGTCCCCACAGCCTTTGCGGCTTTCCTATCCCAGGGCTTTGTAATGCCTCTATCACCCTAGAAGCTACCAACCTCCCTGAACCACCAGCTTCCTGACTCCCAAGAGAAGCCCTCTTCACGAAAATAAAATAAAACTACACATTACCAAATGCATTTTGAAAATGGGTCAAATTGAATGAAGAATACTTAATGGAGCATAACTATTCGAGCGACAGTTACAAATACTTACGCTGTAGTCCCCCAACGCAACAACATTCATAAACCCACCGGGACCCTCGAATCCCAGTTTCACTCGTTATTAGCTATGCGATGTTGGGAGAGTTACTTAACCTCTCTGTGGCTCGGTTTGCTCATCCGTGAAGTGGGGTTAATAACGACACCCTCCTCATACGGCTGTTGTGGGGCTTAGATGCATAGTAGTATTTGTATCAGAGAGAAAGGATTTAGGACAATCTCTGTTTCATAGAGTTGCCCATTCAGCGGAGCCTGTCCCATCCTGACCATGCCCAAGGAAGTGGCCCAGCCCCATGGGTTTATTTTCTTTGCAATGCTCATCACAACCTTCTTATTTATCTCTCTCTTTATGGCGTTCTCTTTCCACTTCAGTTAGGGCTGCGGGAGGGCACGAACCTTGTCAGTCTTATTCCTGGCTGCCTTCCCAGCGCCTAGAACGGCATCTGACTGGTTCTCCACAGATTCTTGTCCAGTGAATGAACGTGCAGGGCATGGGGACCAGACTGGAGCATAAACTCTGAAAACCAGTGGTCAAGATCGGGCCCCACATGGACCCCACACGCACGTACTGTGTGTTTCATACACACATATCCAACCTCTGAAGTCTTGGCTCACGGGACTGTCCTTTAACTGGATTTGCGTTTTGACTTTTAGGATAAAGCAAGATCAGCAAAGAAGGCACAGAAGCACCTTCTGTTCCTTGGGGCGGAGTCTGAGACCCAGCAGCCTTGCGCCATTACCTGGGCCTTCGCTCCAGGGGCTGGGGATAATGTAACTTCTTATCCTGGAAAGGGGCCCCCAGCAGAGGCTCCCAGATGATGTACCCCTTTGGGTGCCCAGGGCTTTACAGTTTAGAAAGTTCTCTTGGAGCCCTCATCCCACCTGATACCTCCATGTGAGAAGGGAAAGCCTGCACTCGCTCAGCGATCATGACCCCACCCCCCACCACCCCATTTTATAAATGCAGAAGCCAGGCGTGGAGGCAGGACAGACTTGCCAGCCTTAGGCAGCCTGGCCTGGGCTCTTTCCAATAATGCCAGGAGGCCACCCGCAGAAAAGAATATTAAGTACCCTGCTGATTAAATCAAAGAAAGGAGTTTGTGCATTTCAGATAAATTTCCAACCACAAAGGGAATGAAACTGAAAGGAATGGGCTACTCTCAGTTAACCAGAGTATTCTGTTAACCAGGAACATACCCTCCCCCAACCGTCAGCACGCTACCTGGAAGCATACCTTGGAGATCATCCTGTCCGGTGTTCTCAGGATTTCAGAAATTATATCTATTTCTATATATCTTTTTTTTTTAAGTTTATTTATTTTGAGGAGGGGAGGGAGAGAAAGAGGAGAGAGAGAGAGAGAGAGAGAGAAGGAATCCCACGCAGAATCCACACTGCCAGCACGGAGCCAGATGAGGGGCTTGAACTCACAAACCGTGAAATCATGACCTGAGCTGAAATCAAGAGTCAGACACTTAACCGGCTGAACCACCCAGGTGGCCCAGAAATTATATATTTCTAATTGATCACTCTAGCAAAGACTCAGGACCCAGTACAATAAAAACAAAGAGTCCACCTTTCCTGAGAAGCATTTAAAGGCATTCCGTTATTACCCAACGGAATGGGTAAAAATACCCAACCAAGTATGCACTTACGATGCTCCAAGCACTCTTCTCAGCCCTTCAGGTCACAACCCTTAAGATACATCATTTTCCCCTATTTTATAGACGAGGTACAGAGACGTTAAGAAACGTGCTCAAGGTCACACAGCTCGTAAGTCGTAGAACCAGGATTCACATCCAAATAGTCAGGTTCCTGAACACATGCTCTCCAAGGGAAAAAAAAATCTCAGTAAATTTTAAAGAAGTAAAAAGGCACAGCAATATTGGTAAAAAAAAAAAAAAATCATTTTATTGCCAAGGTTTTAAATCACAAAGATAATGGTTAGCAGTGGAAAGTCCTGACTATCATATCATATAACTTTCCTTATAATTGTACTACCAGTGAGTGAGGCTGCAGCAGACGGTGTATCCCATTGACTGGCGGAGGTGGCAGAAAGTGAGTTTGGGTCACGGTTATAAAACACTGCTAACGACCGTGATTATGCTATGTCTTCTCACCTCTGTTCTTCTTTTATGTGTACAAAACCCAAAGCCCAGAGAGGTTGGGTGATTTGCCAGAGGTCACACAGCAAGTGAGCTGGAGAAGCTAACCCACTCAATTCAATGAATGTTTATATAACATCTGCCACGTGACTGAGTTATGTTCTTTGCACCAGAAGCGAAATAGGAAGCCGGAGGCCAGATCGTCGTAAGCCAACTTGTTAGCCAGTCTAGGACTAAAACAGCTCCTTCCCTTGCCCCAGCTGTAGCCCGGGGCTATTTTCTGCTGTTAGTGCAGTGGCCACTGTGGGGTAGTCACTTAAAGGTTTTAGACCTTGGTTCTCCTCAGGAGAGGAAAAAGGAAAAGGCCAGACGCCTACTGCTCCTTTTATTTGGGGGCCAATGAATCCCTCTCACCTCTCAGAAACTTCCAAATAACCCTCTCCCTTCCAGTAATTCTAGGAGAATGAAAATTGACTCCCACCTGCTTCTCCTACCACCATTCAAGCTAATCGCTCAGGGAAAGGCAGGGACAAGCTTCTCTGTGTGCCAGGGGTCTCCCCTTTCTCCTCACCCGCCTGCCTGGGGAGACTGATAATCCCCATCAGTGATGTCACAGGACTAGGTGGGGAGGGGGGCCGCTGTCATGCAGGGGACGTGAAGACAGAGGTCTCCAGCCAGGTGGCTGGGCAGCGGTCAGAGCAGAGGAAGGGGCCCCGGAGCCCCTCCCAGGGTCTGCGTTGGAGGCTTTCGCATGAAGCGACAGCAGCTTATTACAGCTAATTTCCTTCCCCTTGCTAGAACCGCAAATCCACAGGGTTTTCACAGCATATTTGTGTATCTGGCACTCTCAGCCCGCCTCCCCTCAGGGACCATAAGAGATGCTGAGGAAAGAAGCAACATGGTCTTCCATAATTTCAAAGTCAGTTCCAGAGTTAATAATAAATTAAGAGCTGGGGGCGGGTAGAAGGGGACTAGATGTGGAAGGCCCACTCACTCCCTGCCAGTGTAGACTGGCCCCTCCAGGAACATCTTCTAGGCGTCGGGGGAAATAATGGGAGCTCCGGGTCTGAGATGCTGAGGTGGCTTCCCCAAGGTTACAAGGCCACTAGACCCCAGATCTTTGTGGTACCTAACCTGGTGGGTCCCCCACCCCCCAGGATGGCCGGGTGGGGGATGGAAGAATTGAAGCACATTCTCTCCCATAGCTATCTTTCTCCCTGTCCGTGGAGGGTTGGGGCACCCTAGCAGGCCCCAGCCCCCCTCAGAGCACCTGCTGATCCCAGAGAAAAGGCGAGACAGCTTTTTCAGACAGAACTGGAAAATTCTTCTCCCTGGAAGACAACTAAACCCACTCACCTCTGAGGAGGTTTCCAGACCAGCAACCACGCCAGTTGGAAATTCAACAGTTCCAAATGCCTGTGTAATTTTGTTATTCATTTTTTGGTCCTAGGAAGACTATCTCCCAGACTGGGAGCTCCCTGAAGACCAGGGGCTCTGCCATCAGACTGGAGGCTCAATCAGTTCTTGTCAGAGCTAAGATCTCGAGGGGACTTGGAAGCAGCAGCGAGAGGACGCTGGGCACCACTGGGTGGGTTGAGCCTGGAGAAGACAGGGTGGGGTTGGACAAGATGGCTGCCTTGGAATCCCAGAAGGGCCGTCCTGTGAAGGCTGTAGAATTCACTCTTTCTATGTGCTACCCCCAAGAAGAAGGCTAGAATTAAGGAGAGATGATACAGGGAACTGGACTTTGGTTACAGAAAAGGATGAACTTTCTAAGAGAATGGATGGGCAAGAGGTAGTGAGCCTCCCATTATTAAAGGGGGAGCTTCTGAGGAGGGGTCTGAAGCACCAGGTGATAGCTGGACCAAGTGCCTTTAAGATCCTTTCCAAACCCAAGGGTCAATCAGTGATGGTGGGTGTTCTAGTCTCATCCACCCTCACACCTAGGACTGTTCCTCCTGATAACCCCAGGAATGGGCCAGAGGCAAATGAGCAGGAGGACACAGGGACCAAGCCCCCGCCAAGGAGGCCACTGAATAAATTAGTCAGGCAAACAGCTACAACAGAGATGCATGAACACATTGTGGCTGCTGCAGGCCTGGAAGATGGCCCCACTCTCTGTAGCTGAACAGAACAAATAAATAGGAAAATAAATCTTCCTTGCTGACCGGGATCGTGTTCCATCCTTACTACTGCGGGAGAGCAAGGCCTCTGCCCACCTAGGACACTACGGGGGACCCGCTCATTCTTCATAAGGGAACCTGGGCCAGAACCAGGGAATGACTTGCCCACAGTCGCACTGTGGCTAGTGGCTAGCAAGGGGCAGGGCCAGGGCAAAGCCCTGGAGCTCCTTCCTTGCAAGCCAGTGCTTTCTCTCAGTCTTGGCTGCCCCCACAGTGCCATCCGCTCCTGCAGCAGCTGGGATTCCTCTTTAAAAATATGTTCATCGCAGGCAAGTCCCAAAGTGGACAGAGAGATGATATGTGCATTATTTGCTGACCCAGGAAGAGCAGGCACAATGAGCTCCTGACATTTCTGGAATATCAAGGAATGTGTTACACTCAGTCTCCCATATTTCCTCCCCAAGCCATGTTGTCTCCTGAGCAATTGGGAAGCACAGACCTTTGTCATCCTTCACCTTCCTGTGCCTTTTGATTCCTTCCAGGAGCCCCTCCACACCTAGTTCCTCCAGCTGCCTGATGGGCTGATAAACTCCTCCACTGGAAGATAGTAGCCGTTCAAAGTATTGTTCCTTCCAGAAGAATTTACTTACTAAGTAAGGCTCTGCTAAGAGGGGAAGGCTTAATATAGAGCCAGAACCCGGACATCAAGGGCTTTCAGGATGACAGGGAAAGATGTGGGGGGTCAGAGATGCCTTCCCGGGGCTCCTTGGCTGCTCCCTGATGAGGAAGGAAGGCTCAGGTGGAGGTGGGGGCACTATCCAGGAGGGGAGGGAGATAAAAAGGAGCCTGGGCACACCCGGAAGGCTGGGGGCAGCCCTCTCCACCAGGAACCAATGGCAAGGCTGTCCCCAGCCACCATCTGAACCAACCAACCACCATGAACCCACCGCAGACCATCCACTTCACCCACCAAAACAGACATCACCAAAACGTTGCTGTGGGGTGACTTGGGTGGGCTCTCTCTTGGAGCTAGTTTATCACATGTTGTCGGCATGCCAGGGACTGGATGCAGTGACCTCCGGGGGTCCCCTGCTGGAGATTTCTAGCCCCATCAATCCCAGGGCACTGGAAGAAAGGAGCAAATTCTATGTCCGGGGACTCCTAGGAGCGTGTTCACAGGCTCCAGAGCAGGGCCTGAGCAGGGCCTGTGGCTCCTGATCCCTCCCCCACCCCTCCTCCCCGACCCAGGGCAATTTCCCCAGAAGTGTGCTCATGCTGCGCCCTTCGAGCCTCAGCGCCAATTGACTGGATTTCAATCAGAAATCCATCTCCCTTAAGGACCGCTTTGGATAAAAGCAGAAGTAACCTGCAATCTAGATGCTGATGCCAAGTCATAATGGGGGAGCCGGAGAGAGGCCAGCTGCCCGACTCGGGTCCCCAGCCCCCAGCGAGAATGAAACCAAGCTTTGGCTGCGGCTGCGGCCGGCCGACTCAGCTTCCACGGACTTACAGGAGAGGGGTAGAGCCTGGTCTCCCTCCATCTCTGCTACCCGCCGCCGGCCGAGCCACCGAGCCTCGCCGAGGGGTTAATGGGCTGCTAGCAGTTGGCCAGGGTCCGGGAGCAGCTGTGCGCCCTGGGCGCGCCCTCCGGGTGGTTCCCGAAGCGCGCGTGGCAGGGGCTCCGGTAGGCTGGCTAAAGGGGACCCGACATGCCCTTAAGAGCAGGAGAAACCGGGGGCTCAGTACTTCTCCCCACCCACAGACCCCAACCTCATCGGAAGCTGCCACTTCTGTCACCCGTTCCTCTCCTGACCTATACTGGAGTCAGGAAAGGGTCCCTCCGAGAGAGGACGGCTGCTCCAGTCCCCTCCCCGCCAAGACCCCGCACCCTGCGGGCGGGGCCGGGGCTGCAGGGACAGGCGGGACCCCGCGGAGCGCTGGCGGCTCTGGTGCGCAGCGCGGGCAGCCTCCCTGGTAAATAATGCACGCCTCCCAGTCGCGGCTGCAGCAGGTAGTGTATCAAAGTAATATCGCGCCGCGAATTGCAGTGTAATCGCCGTAATTTAGGGCCCCATGGGTGAGCCCGTTTCGGAAAGGCTGCGCGCCCGGACGGGCAAGGTGACTGGAGCGTCTGCGCTGGCTTTGACCTCTGGATTTCCTCCAAGCTAAGTGAGGCCATAAAAAATTCAGAAGCCCAGGCTGTCTCCTAGCAAATGGGGTGTGGGCAGAGAGATTGTATTATCTATCTAGACCCAGAGAGACGGATGCGGGGCCGGGAGTAAAGCGCTGTGGCTGTGCGCGCACAGCCAGACACGTTGGTCGTTGGCGCGCTGCATTCATCCTCTCCCAGGTGGCCGAGAAAGGCCCGGACGGTGTGTCCAGGGCGCCCTGCCAGAAGCGAGGCGATGTTTTCATTAGGACTTGGGCGGCCCCTGCAGCCAGCCGGCGGATCCGTTCCTCCCGCGGGCTGCTCAGCAACCAGCTTCCAGACCCTCCGAGGACCCCGTTCGGCGGCCGCCGCCGCTGCTCCTCCTCCCCCCCAACCCCGGAGCTGGGAAGTCGTAGGGCATTAATATTCCTGCCCAGGTCCCCCTGAGGGGCAAGCTGCCCGCGTCCCCTCCCCCAACCCCGCCAGGGAACGTCGCTGTGGGGTGGAAAGATGATAACAGGAGATGTATTTGCAGGCTCCCTTCTAACTTCTTGATGGGAGCCAGCTGGAAGCGCACGAGCTGCGTTGTCCCTCTGCGCTCTGCCTCTGGTGACCTACAAGGTGATAATCAGGAGCTTCTCTCAGGAAAGACAAAGAAATGGAAAAACTTATCAGGCCCTGCAGCCCTGTCACATTGCATTAGCGGGGAGCCTGTGTATTTGGCCCTACTTTCACTTGGGTGTCAGAGGGGCTGTTTCCTGGATCTGTAAAAGCCCCTCCCCCCACCCCAGGCCTAACTGTCTGGACTCAGGCGTTCTCTTCCCTCCTCACCCCTCTCCAAATCATTTCCATCTCTCAGGGAAGAGATGTGACATACATCAAGCTTTCCTGGACTGACAGTCAGCTGATGTTCCCCACCCCGGTTCCACCCCCTGGTTTTCTCTCTGTTGCCTGGGCAGTGAGCTAGTAGGGCCCTCACAAACCAGCAGTTCCGGCTGAAACTAATCTAACGCTGTTTATTTATTACACTTCAATTAAAAATTAAAAACAACAAGAAAGAGATTTCTGTGTGTGTGTGTGTGTGTGTAAAGATGTCCAGACTATATTGTTAAACAGAAAAAGCAAGTTGCAGAATAGCATGTAGAGAGCGATCTCATTTGTGTTACATTTTAAATAAAGGCTATATATACTCACATGCTTGCATATGCATAGAAAATGTCTGAGAAGATAAAAAAGACTGTTAACAGCGGTTGTCCCACGGGATGGAGAGAAAGGGACTTTAACCTCTTACTCTTAAATTTTTGTACTGTTCAATTTTTTTCAACAAACAATTGCATTGCTTTCATAATTTAAACATAAATCTTTTTGAAAAGAAAAGAAAAGAAAGAAAGAAAGAAAGAAAGAAAGAAAGAAAGAAAGAAAGATCTTCCAGTATAACCCCTTCATTTTAAACCAGGCCCAGAGAGAGAAAAGGAGTCTCCCAGGTTGCACAGTGCCCACATGGTAACCCAGTCCCTGTCCTACACTGTTCCCACACCAAGCCCCTTCCCAGGCACACAGCCCTGCCTGTCAGGCTCAATGGGACTGCAGGGGGATCATGGACCCCTTTCCCAGAGCAGGAAAGGCCTCTGACAGGAGCATGACCTGATTCAAGGGAGCAGCCAGATAAAAGAGGGGGAACCAAAGACAAGAGTTGGAGCCAGATTTGGACGCGTAGCCAGTGTGGCCTTTACTTGCCGGTGGCCCTGCTTTCATCCAGCCCCCACAGACCCAATCTTCTCATGTAGCTGGCTTCTCTTGGTCCAGCCTTAGCAAGGATGAGTACTGAAAGGTCATGCCTAGAGTGTCTAACCATCCTGACTTGTCCAGAACCGAGAGGGTTCTCAGAATGTAGGATTTTCAGTGCTACAATTGAAACTCTCCTAGGCAACCCGGGACATGGACAGCCTCGTGCTAGCCATGTCTACAGCAACCCCCTGAGAGTTTGGCAAGGGCACCCCTTGACAACTCAAAGATGAAGATTCTAGGTTATCTCCAGGCGAGGACAGCCAGCACCTGCTCTGGCTTTTCTCAGAAGTATGAAGCGGTAAGAGTTAATTGATGTCTTGTCAGTTGTGATTTCCCCTCAGTTCAAGTACATGCACGCATGTGCGCATGCACACACACACACAAAACACCTCCCTACCTCCCTTAGTCTGTCCAGAGGCACGTCAGCCAGGGCCCAGCAATACCGCCCAGAGCCCCCATGTGTCTCTGAGCAACATAATCCTCAAGAAATTCTAGAGCCTTTAATTACACACGGGGTGCATCGCAATTTCTCATCTCTCCCTCCCCACCTCAGGAGACAAAAAGGAAATTTCACACCCTAGTGAGCCCAGCTCGTCTTTTCCTTTTTGATGCCAGCCTGGGGTTAAAAAGCAGGGACAGGCAACACAAACCTCCTCTGGGTTCTGATACTTTTTCTGACTTTGAGATTCAAGGCACGCGTCTTAAAGATCATAATCTGGTTTTGCCATGCTCGCCTTCCCCGCCGATTAATGGCACCCTGGCTTCTGTATTACAGCACCCAGAGTTCTGCAGAATGCCACCTTCCACATACCCTCCACCTGCCTCTGGCCCTGCTTGAGACTGATAGCCCAGAGGAGAAAAGGCTAAGGTTAAGCAAGGGAATCTTCACAGAACAAACGGGAGATCCCAGATCAAGTGCTGGTTCTGTCACTAGCTAGCTGTGTGACATTGGACAAATTGCTTCCCCTCTCTGATCTTCAGTTTCCTCATTCATAAAATAAAGGGGTTGACCTAGGTGGTCTCTAAAGTCCCCATAGGCCTCAGCTTAAATCCTGGCTTCCCCTTCTAGGCGGGTGAACTTGGGCCAGTTACTTAACCTTTCTGTGCCTCGGTATCTTCATGTAGCTCATTGGGTTGCGGTAAGGTTTAAATATGTTAATATTTGTAAAATCCTTAGAGCAGTGCCAAACACATACTAAAGCACTTGCGACAGAGATATCGGTGCCCCTACCACATGCCCTCTGCTCTCACGAGTCCACGTGTAGCACTTGGATCTGTCGGTTTCAAGGATCTGCATTTCTGTGTCTGACAGCTTTCTTCGATCCCCCCCCCCCCCACCTACCCCACCCCTGAGCTCCAGGCAGGCTGGAAATGCAAGCAGTTTAAGTACCTGCTCACAGTAGGGAGTTGCCATATAAATGCCCAGCAACCTTGTCCCTCGTTGAGACAACTCTGAGGTTTGTTCCACGCGGTTTCCCAGAGGCCCAGCAGGACTGAACCCAGGATCCAGGACGGTAAGTGCTCTTCAACACACCCTTTATCGGCTTTCCTCCTTTCTCCACCTGCCTCCCAGTGCTTCCCAAGATCACCCTCCAAATAAACTCCTTGCCCACAAACCCTTCCCTCAGTTATCACTCTGTGCCAAGGCACTTTAGGCATTACTTTCACTCGCTGCAACAACTCTGTGAAGTGTGTGTGTGATTGTTCTGGGTTACAGGTATGGAAACTGAGGCCCACAAAAGCTAAATGCCCTGCCCAAGATCATGCAAGTAAGTAAGTGGCCCGGCTGGGATTTGAACCCAAGTGTGTCTGACTCCGTAGGCTCTGTATTTCCATCCGCCTGCCTCTGAATCTTGCTCCAGGGACAGACACCTCATTCCTTCGGAGCTACAGCAGCAGCTCCTTTGCTCCAGGCAGGGAAAAGGGGCACGGGGCCAGGGCCATCTGTGAAATTTCCTCCCTGGCAGCCACTGAGAGGCCACCCAAGGACTCTTTTTCCAATCACACAGACAGCCACAGAGCCCTTGGGTGGCGCAGTCCTGGGCAGAGCGATCAGGCGCTTGGTACCACAGCCCCAGTTTTAGCGCAAACATGTGGGGTCCCTTGGGGGAAAGCGGCCTCCCAGGGCGCCAGGAATGGACGAAGCGGCTGTCTGCCCCGAGGGGGCCCCATGTTTCCTGGCCCCCCCCACGGAGCCTCCCTCTTGGCCTCAGAAGTATGTGCAGGAAGCAAGAGCAATGGACCATATGCCTGAAACTGGAGGAACCAAGCCTCACAGCCATCCCCCAGCAGAAGACCTCACTTCAGACTCGGGCTCATTACGGTCCCTGATGTTTTAAGTCAGATTTTATACTTATCAATAGCTTTTATACGCACATGGTTCCAAATTCACCAAAGACTCCCTCCCTTCTTTGCACTCCACTTTCCCTCCCTGAAGACAACAGCTGCTGTTGCTGATTTACTGTGAATCCTCTCAGAGATATTCTACGGATAGACAAGCACACAAATGTAGGCATTATAGCACGTCGTTCTTTTTTCTCCAGAACAATATATCTTGGAGATCTTTCCAGATGAGTACATAAAGAACTTCCTCGTTCCCTTTTACGGCTGTTAGTATCCCAGTGTATTTATGTCCCATAATTGATTTAACCAATCCCCAATGGATGGATATGACCACCCATTTCCACTCCTTTGCTAATACACACCTCGTACATATGTTATTTTGCATGCTTGGGAGCAGGTAGGAAAAATAGCTACACATGGAATTTCTGGGACAAGAGATACGTGCATTTGTAATTTTGAAATATGCTGCCACACTGACCTCCAAAGATGGCGAGTCATTTGCGCGCCCACCAGCCATGTGCCCTGCAGAGGGCCGGCTGTGCCTGGCATATATGTGCGTGCTGACTTTGATCTCACAAAGTGAGAGGGTGGCGTTATTATCCTTCTTTGATGAGAAAATTGAGAGCGATTCAACTTTGCCTAAGATGACCCAATAAACCTTTTTATTGAGCCTTTAATTGCATGCCAGGCTCTGTGCTAAGCGTTTTACGCTCATTATCGTGTTTAACACTCCCAATAACACTATGAGGCAGTTACTCTTACCATCATCATTCATTTTACAGAGGAACCAAGTGTGGGAGCTCAGAGATGTTAGGTTTTCCCAGCATCACACAGCTGCCTGTGTGCACACACTTGAACAAAGAGAACCCGACTAAGCAGCCTAGTATCTGTGTGGAGGGAGTCTTATTTATTAAGCACCTGCTGCATACACATAATCATTTAAGTTCCACAATAACTGTATCATTTTACATTCCCAGCTGAAGGGGAGCACTAAGAATTCAGGAGCACAGGAGTAAGTAAGTGAAGGCAGATTTGGGAAGAAGCCTAAAACCCAAGCCGAAGGCATGCCACCTACAACATGGACAACAGTGAGCTAACAGGGGTTCTCGATTATAGGTTCTCGAACCAGGACGTGACTTCATCAAAGTCGTGTTTTAGCATACTAACTCTGGTGGCAGTGCTTTGCACATGCTATTCCCCTGCTCAGAATGCCTTTTCTCCTTTTTACACCTGATACACATGGAGAATTATAGCTGAAAGTTCTCTGTGAAGCATTCCCTGACCCCTGGGAGTTTGACTAGGTGCATCCACACCCCTATGATAGACGGAGAACCCCCAAAAGCAGTGGCTGGGTCTTATCTTTGCTTCCCCAGGCTCTTGGTCCGGTGTCAGGTACGGAGTGGGAGCTCCATAAATAGTTATAGAATGAATGAATGAATGAATGAATGAATGAACGAACGAAGGCCTGACAGAGATAGTGGCAGCAGGAAGAGAAAGGAAATAGGAAGCCAAGTTGAAGAAAGACAGAGAGGGCCTCTTGACTGGTTAGGTATAATAATAACAGCTTACATGCATATAGCACCTACTGTATACCAGACCCCATAAAGGAGGTACTATTATTATCCCCACTTGACAGATGAGGAACACTAAGGCTTGGAGACATTACCCAGTCAGTCAGTGCCTGAGGTCACACAGCTAGTAAGTGGTGGAACTAAGCTTTGAACCCAAATGAGTAAAGTCAAAACTCTCTGTCCCGGGAAACTGGCATCACGATGCCCAGAGCCCCTAGGTCTTCTGATCTCTGCTCTGTTGCATTAGCCCTGCCTTCCCACCTCCCGCTCAGTTATCACCTCGAACACTCTTACAGGACCCAAGCTGCGGCCCCTGTAAAATGTACAGCCTGGACAGAAGGGGCACAGTCCCCTCCTTTTCTAGCCCTGTGTGCAGAAACGGGGGAGCATGTGGAAGTGCGGGCAGGAATCAGAACCCCACCCCAGTGGCTTTTGGCCTGCCCCAGTGGGCTCTGGGCGGGCAGCCAGTGCAGGCTGTAGTGCCTGCCATCTCTCAGCTGCACCTCCTCCTTCACCCAAGTCACACTCCACACGCTCAGGTTCCTTTGTGGTGGGTGTTTTGATTAATTTTATTCTAATTAATTCAGTAATCTCAAGCTGTTTGCAAAATCTGCACCGAGTACTGCTCTGTGATGGATCTGCAGAAGGGGCTGCAGACAAACACACGATTCATTTCTCTGTTGGCGCTATATATATCTTACGGCTCGGAGAGGGTGGGCTGGGGAAAGGCGCAGGAGCGCTGCCTGCTTGCTGGCTTTCAGAGTCGTCTCCCAGATGCCCTCTGCTTGCTCGGGGCCGGGGCTTTTATGGTTGGTGGCGGGAGGACCAACACCCCAGAGGCTTTCCTGTAGGCAGGCTTGGTGGCACTTCTGCTTCTTCTTTTTTGTGGTTCCTTGGGCAGTTTGCTTAACCTCTCCAACTTCGGCACCCTCACCTGGAAAATGTAGGTGAAACATCTGCCCTGGCTACCTCATGGGCACTCAGAACCATCTAGAACTAGGAGGACAGGCTTGGGAAACTGTACAGAAACAAAGCGCTGCTGACATCATTATTGGAGAGGCAGTAGAGCATGATGGTTAAGACTGCCGTACCCTCTTCCTATCTGGATACTTTTGGAGAGGTTACTTCACCTCTCTGTACCTCAGTTTCCACACCGGTAAGACGGGGATGAAAAGAGCACCCTCTTTATAAGGATTCTTGTAAGGATTAAATGAATACGAGTTTTTAGAACAGTGCTTGGCATGGAATCAAGCACTGTACAAAATTACTATTATTATGGTTATCTCAGCCATCTTCATCCCTTTAAAATCTTTGCAGTGCAACACAAGTGCCCAGTTAGGCAGGAAGCCTTTTCTTATTAACCGTAATGAAACTTGCACCCCAGTCCCAAAGCATCCATCTGTCCCTCATTTCTCTGAATGTATTGAAGTCTTCAGCCATAATCTCTATGTCCTCCTTGGGTGGCCCATTTTCTTTTTCTTTTTTTTTTTTTTTTTTTTTTTTTTGCCTGCTCAATGGAACAGCCCAGATTACAGGACCTGTCTTGCCCTGAGTCTGTAACTCCCATGATCCTGAGATTAAAGGGGCTCCGTCTGTGGCTATTCCAGAAGTCCCATCCAAAGGGACCTAGAGGCAGCAAGCTGATGAGAAGGGAGCTCATCTTGAAGCTGAGTTTGCTAAGTATACACAAAGATTTTACTTACAACTAAATAAATATAGGAAAGTTTCTTTTTAATTGAGGCAATATCAGTTGTCTACATAAATAACGATTTTCCTTTGTATGGAGGGACACTGGAAGGGAAATATGGAAATAGTGGAGGAGAATCTCACCCAAATATACCCTTGGAATCTGTACCACGAAGAAGAAAAACCAACCAACCAACAACCCGGAAGAAAATGGAATGGAAAGGGAAGTGATGCTTTTGATGGGTACTCAGGGAAGGCCTCTCTGAGAAGGTATCATGTCAGCCAACTCCTGAGAAATGAGAGGAAGCCCCTTGTGTTACCATATGGGTTATCATCAGTTCATGGGGCACTTGAGTGGCTCAGTCGGTTAAGAATCCGACTTTGGCTCAGGTCATGATCACTATCAGTGCAGAGCATGCTTGCGATTCTCTCTCTCTCCCCATCCCCCTCCCTGTCTCCCTCCCTCCCCCCCCCCCCACCCATGCATGTGTGTGAGCACTTTAAAAAATAAACGAATAAAAATAAGGAACTTTCACCATCTGGGCCATGAGCACCTCAGACAGAGGGCACAGTCATGCAAAGGCCCTGAGATAGGAATGAAATGAACTTGGGGTGTTTGGAAGACCGACAGCAGTGGCTGAGGAGGACAGAAGGATAAATCAGAGTCACAAGGCCACCAGGCCCAGACTAAAGGATCTCATAGGCCATGGTAAGGAGCTAGGTTTCATTCTAAATGCACTGGGAGCCCTTGGAAGGTTTTAAGCAAGAAAGTGACCCAATCTCATTTGTTTTTAAAGGTCACCTTAGCTACCTTTTTAGAATTCATTCATTCATCATTCCATCCATTCATCAACAAGATTTACTGTGCACCTACTGTGTGCCAGTCTGTGCCAGGAACTGGCAGTTCAGAGTTGAGTAGGACATTATCCTCCCCTTATAAAGCTCAGCATTGATGAAGAAACGGACATAGAGATGACTTAAAGGTGGGGTGGCAAGTGTCATGGTAGAACAGGGTGCCAGGGGCCTGGGATTGGGAACAGAAAAAGCCATTGTAAGAGTAGTTGTCCAAACTGAGTGGCTTCAGAATACCCTGGAGGGATTGCTAAAAATAGATTGCTGTTGCACACAGTCTCTCCCCACAGATTCTGATTCATTGAATCTGGAGTGGGGTCTGGGAATTTGCATTTCTAGCCAGTTTCCAGATGATGCTGATGCTGCTGGTCCAGGGAGTGCACTTTGAGAACCACTGGATCAGAGGCTTTCAGCTTCTATGGACCAAAAAAGGCCTAGTTCCTGGAATCTGTTTCAGGACTTGAGATCCTGGACAGTTCCTGGCATCTCCCTTTCATATTTTTCTTCCCGCCCCCACAAGGCCTGAGACAGGGGAGCCTGCTGAGCAGGTGAGATTGGCGATTTCCCCACGATCTCCCTCCATCGGCTTCCCCTTGAATTCCACTCAATTCCTCCTTTCCCCTCTCCCTCCCTGGGAGGCACATCTTCAAACTCTGTCCTGCAACTGAAGGAGCAATTTCACTCTCAGTCGCTTTCATTGATTCCTTTCAGGATGCAGAAGACCTCAGTCACCACTAACACAGTTCCCATTCAGCCAGCCGACAGCCTTCATCTCCCTCCTTCTCAAAACTGTGCCTTGGGCTGGGGGATTCCAAGTCCCGTAGCCTTCATCTGCACGTCATAGACTTTATTCATTTCACACCCTAGTGGTCAGACATCTCCCCACCCCCTTCCTCTCTTCCTGCCCCCTGCCTTTCTCTGTGCCTTGAATCTCCCCTTCTCTGTCATTTTCCCCCAGTCCCCTCCCCTCCTCACCACTTTGCCCATGCCTTTTGTGCTAAATTTGGCCAGCTCTCCCACGAAAACCTAAATTACCAGGGTTCCTGGTTTCCTTGGCCTTAAGTCCCTCAAAGGGACAGGGCTGAGGTTTCCAACATCAATCAAGAGCCTGAATTTCAAAATTTATTAATTCTCCAATTTGGGGTTTTCCCAACTATCCTTCAAGACTAGAAATATCCTTGGATTTTCAGGGGGCAGTTAATTCCACTCCCCTCTCCTCCACCAGACTATAAACTCTCTGAGAACAAGGAGCTCTGCTACTCAATTCTGAGATAATATGCTCAGCACACTGCCTAGCACCTAGTACACACTCAGTAAATGGCCGCTTTATTATCACCAGTATGATTGCCTCGCTATTGTTATTGTTATTGTTATTGTTCCCTCCTTTGCTTGTGTCTTGCCCGATACCTGGCACATAGGGTCTCAAAGCCTTCCAGGTAAACACATAACAGAATGCAGAGCTGTCGTTCTTACCTCACTGGTCTCGCCTCCTACTGCCTCATTCGCCTGTAACAGCTTCGCTCTCATTTGCCTTTTTTTTTTTTTTCTTAACTGCCGCTGTGTTCCGAGCCGGAGCATTTGAACGATTTTTGTGCAATAACTCCCCACCCCCAACGCCCAGATCTTAGAGGCCTGGGAGATTAGTGTCAGGAGATTTGGTGGGTAATGGGTTCTGGGCAGTAGCAAACGGCCCCCTTTGCAGAGATACAATTATGCAGGTTACACTTCCCTGGCTTCAGACACAGCCACGGACCTCAGGGAAACCGGTGTCAGCACGTATGGTGCATGGGGCCACATTATACAGAATATTCTCCACTTGCCGTAAAGCTGTTGACAAATATATAAGAAACAAGATGGTTTTCTTTTCCTTCTTTTTTTTTTTCTCTGTTAGCCAAATACCGCAGGCCCTCGTGAGTCACAAAAGTTTTGAGATATTACTCAGGAATGTAGGAGGAAAACTCCATATTTCCCCCTGTCAAAGGTTTGGTTTTCTTATTTATTTACTAGCGTGCCACTGGGTAAATTGAACCCTGAACAACATTAAAAGGAAATAAACATATCTCTCAGCTGCTCACGGACCTGGCACTCACCAGGGAGCTGGGTTATCAACAGGCCTCCCCAGCCAGGGATGAAGTTGCAGCCTAGAGGTGCAGTGGGGTGGGGGTGGGGGGGTCCAGGGGCCTGCAAAGCAAGCGACCTTCAGCTCCCCACTCCAGGTATATTGGAGGTCCCTTCCCATCCACCAGCCTCCGAGACTCACGACAGACAAACACCTGTACTCGGTGTCCACAGCAGCTCCAGGTAGCAGAATGGCTCCCTTTTTATCCCCACCTTTGTCCTTCTTGTGCTTCTTATCAACCCCTACACACACACACACCCAGCAATGACAAACAAACCAGAACCATAGGAGGAATGTCATCTCAGAGTCATATCTGCATGGTTGAAATCTAAGGGTGAGAGGCATGAGAGCCTCTTAAGGCCTGTTTACAGTCACTGAGAATCAATACTTACTTTTGGGGAAAAAAATACACACACACACACACACACACACACTCACAGCTATGGTGAATGGATGGATCCCTCTCACCCTGAAAACCATGACAGATGAGTTTTGTTCAGACCTCTATGCATTTTAAAGGTGCATTTAAACTAAATCTGGGTCAGTGGAGGCACCCACCCAGCCCTGGCCTGGCCTCCTCTCTCCCTCAGCAGGGGGGCAGCCGACCAGGGCTTCGTTCAGAATTCAATCTCGCCTGGTGGGGTGACTGCTTCTCTCTCTCTCTGCTCAGTTTCCATAATGAGAAAAGCTGGACCTTCTCCCCAGGGGACAAGCCTGGCCCAGGTGGGTTTATAGGGGTGAAGGCAACGTCCCCACTCTCCTGTCATCTTCAGAGACCTTGACCCCACCACAGTTGTGCCTCGAGGCTGACCTGGATCATGACAAGCAGTCCACACAGTCTCCGAGAATGCAAAACCCGTTTTGACATTCCTTCTCTTGCTCAAGAACCTGCAGAGGCTTCCGTTCTTGCTCAAGAACCTCCCAGAGGCTCCCACCACAACAAAGCTTCTTCTCAGTCACAAACCACAGGCAGGGTCTGCCTGGAGCTTTGGGTTGAACAGAACTCCAAGGCCCAGCGTGGCTCAGCAGGGAGAGTGTAGTGACTGATTGGCAGGGCCTGCCATGGATGAAGGTGAGATATTGGAAGCACCTTTGCTGAAAAGCTGTCTTCCCTGGGCTAGAATTGAGACCAAATACCTCTGCTGTTCTTCCAAATCCCTCCACTGTCTGGCCCCTCTCCAGTATCATCACCCACTACTCGCCAAGGCCATCCCATCACGTTGTACCTGGCGTGGGCCACCTCCGCCCAGCTTCTGTGCCTTTACTCCGGCTGGTATCCTCACCCTCCTGCCATCTCTCCGTCCTTTGTCTATGAGTTTGATTCCTAATCCTTCTCATGGTCCAGTTTAAATCCCCCTCTCCCATTAAATTTTCTTAACTGCTACAGTCCGGCTCTCAAAACACCCAAGGGCACTACCACACATTGAAATATCTGTATGTGAGGCATGTTTCCTATTCTAAGTGCTCATCTCCCCAACGTGATTGCAAAACCCTCACCCCACCATCACCTCCCAGTAAGAATCACATCTTAATTTCTTTTTGCACCCCCCACAGCACTTCACACGATTCTTGCCAACACCCAGCCTGGCCACAAGCACTTGCGGATTACCAGGCCTTCTACAGGTTTAGACAAGTGCTCTGAGATCTCTGGGGTCTTAGAAACCAAACCTGTGAGGCCAAAGATGGAGTCAGATGGGCCTGCCTTCACTGTGCACCCTGTGGCCTGGGCACAGCCTAAATTTCCGGGCCTTGTTGTGCCCATCTGCAAGACAGTCAGCCACTTTTGTGCCCCCTCCTTCCCTGCCCTCCAGGCGAGGGGCAGAGTTTCAATTTCTCCCCTGCTACCAACAAGCCAGAAACCCAGGGCCAGGGACCAGGCCTCTCTGAGTCCCGGGGTCCACCCCTATAACATTCTCAAAGGAGAATGGGTCTTCAGAAAGGGTTTGCTCCTTTCTCTTTGGTCCTATTCCCTGACGCACAGTGGAGGGTGACTGGGGAGTAGGTGAGGAAGGGGGAGGCAGGAAAGTTGTGGGGCCCAGCATCTTACCCTTGGTACCACTCGCCTTATTCCAGAGCTCTCTAATTCCGCCCACCTCTCCTTGGGCTAGGGAAGGGTCTGGGAAGACAGATGTGCTTTACAGAGTCCACAAGGCAGGAGTCGGGGGAGCCTTTAGGCCTCCACCGGCTAGAGGAGGAAGGCAAATCTGAGGCCTACAAGTCAGTCATAGGACAAGTCAAGGTGGGGTGGGGAAGGCTGAAGGCCCAGCAGCTTCCCTGAGGAGCAGGGTCAAGTGGAGAAGGGCTGAGAAGACAGACCCCAGTTGGAGGTTCAAAGAAGGATATAGAGCAAAGGTCCCCCAAGCCCGCAGGGCCCTGGTCCCACCAGTCACAGGACCCTGCCAATCAGATACACACAGATCCTTCTTTACACCCCCCCCCCAACCCCCGCACAAGGACCACACCCCACCCCCTTCCGCATACGCGTAGATCACAGCTGTTCTGCCCCGCCTTCCCCCAGAGGAAGGGGGGGCTGCCACAAATAGTGATTACACGAGTTATGGAAAAATATCCGTGGCCCAGTTAAGTGCAGAAAGCAGGACACAGCACAGTTTGTACAGTCGGAGTACCACAGGGCAAGAAATGTGGAGAGGCGAGATCCAGCAGATGCTGAGGGAACAGGCTCTAGAGCCAGACCACTTGGGCTTAAATCTCGGCTGTCTCTTCCACCCTGCGTGACCTTGACAGGGTACTTGACCTTTCTGTGCTTCAGTCTCCTCATCTATAAAATAGAGAGGACTAATATGGGCGCCCCTCTTGAGCGAGTTAATCCTCAGAAAGCACTTAGCACAGTGCTTCATAGCACCGTAGAAGCCACTGGGAAGCAAGCTCAAAAGCATGCAGACTTTTGTGTCTTTGATGGACCGCTTTATCCCTGCACCTAGAATACCACCTAGCACATAGGAGGCATCAACAAATCTGTATAAATGAATGAATGGTGGTGGAGAGGGGAGACACACAGATCAGTCAGAGGCTGCCACACCCCCCACTCTGGGGGAAGCAAACACACACTCTGTGACCATCTATATGAGTCTGTCTTTCCACAAACACTGAGCATTCACTCTCTGCCCAGCAATGCGCTATGGGGTGGCAGGGGTACAACACGGGGTGGAGGGAAGCCAGAGACTGCTGGTTATCTCCATTCCTTTCTCCCCTTCTTCCCCAGTCCTGGAAATTTGGCAGATCATATGACCAAATAGAATAAAGACTACATTTCCTGGCCTCCCTTGCAGCTAGATATACTCACGGGACTAAATTCTGACAACTAATGTTTAAAGGGAAGCGTCAAGCGATAGCTTCTGGAAGTCTCCTTAATAGACAGGTAGCACTCACTCTTCCCCCGGTTGACTGGAAAGTGATGTAATGACTGGCATTGGAGCAGTCATGTTAGTCTGTGAGGGGTCATTGGTCATGAAAGCCATCTGTCACAGAGCAACAAGATGATAGGAGCCTAGATCTTGGAGGACAGAGCCACCTGGATGCCAGACTTTCAAGAGAGAAGGAAATAAAACCTCTACATTGTATAAACCAATATTTGAAGGCAGCCCATCTCCATCCTAACTGATGCCTACTGCTCCATTGCTGGAAACCATAGTCAACCAGGTAAACGGACCAACTCTGCTGAGTGAGGTGGTAAGGGACACGCACAGGGCACTTACCGTGGGAAGAAGCACAGAGGCTGGGGGGGTGGGGCGGCGAGGAGGGGAGAGACCACAACCCAACTGGGAGGAGGATGTGGGGGAAGGGGATTTCAAAGGATGGGGAGGAGTTTTCAAGATGGCAGGGGGGAGAAGGGAGAACTCTGGGAGGGGGGAACAGAATTTTGTCCCCAAAGACCAAAGAAGGTTTTCCAGAGTGAGTGGAGCCAGACTCTGATAAGAAGGACTTTGTCAGGGGGCGCCTGGGTGGCTCAGTCAGTTGAGCGTCTGACTTCGGCTCAAGTCATGGTCTCGCGGTTTGTGAGTTGGAGCCTTGTGTCGGGCTCTGGGCCGACAGCACAGAGCCTGGAGCCTGCTTCAGATTCTGTGTCTCCTCTCTCTGCCCCTCCCCTGTTCATGCTCTGTCTCTCAGAAATAAATAAACATTAAAAAAAAAATTTTTTTTTTTTTAAAGAAGGACTTTGTCAGGCCAAGGCTGGGAGGAAGGGCATTCCTGGATGAGGAACGGCAAGTACAGAGGCTAAGAGGCCGGGGCTGAGGGACAGAGGCAGTCTGGTGTGGTTTGAGCACAGTGTGCACAGGGAGAGGGTAGGAATCATGGAAGAGGAGTCACGAGTGTTTTAAACCATGTCTGGAGCAAGACTTGAAAGCTGTGAACAGGTACCTAGTGTTTTAAGTGGTTTAAGGAGTAAAAATCCCTCAACTTCACCACAATCCGATGAGGCAAGCACTCTCCTAATCTCCTCAGCAGATGCAGAAACCAGGCACAGGGAGATGAAACCCCTTGCTCCCGACTGCACGGCAGTGAGAGATGGGGTTCAGACTGGCATCTGGGCAGTGGGACCCCTCAGCCTGCGTGCTCCCCCCGAGACCCAATGCACTTTCTCAGAACCGTGGACTTCACTCTAAGTTCTTTCTTTCCCTCCACCTGCCCAGGCAAACCCCTGCCCCGTCCACACCTGGCATCCTCTGCGGGCTCATATGAGCGCCGGGCCCCGTTATGGCAATGCCAGGAGATTTTGGTCTTGATCCTGAAGGGAAAGGGAGAGAAGGAACTCCAGGGAGGCCCAGAAAGTACAGAGCAGCCAAAGAGAAAGGCACATCGAAAAAGGGGGGCCTTTTGTGTTGGGGGTGAGATTTCCAAAAGGAAACATCACGTATCTAATCTCGTGTATACGATGGGGAGTTAACGACCATCTACATGTTAGTGCTTTTCTTACGTGTTCTCATTTACACCCACACATCAACACTATGCAGCTTACACTCTCACCCTCATTTTACAGACAAGACGAGGCACAGAGATGGCAAGTAACTTGCCTGGGGTTGCCCAGCTCATAAATGTTAGAGCCCGTCTGTGTGACCCCCCCCCCCAAGCCCACCCTAGGTGGCCTCACTCTTACAAGATCTCTGTCAGAGATCTTTATATCCGTGACAGAATTCTGTTCAGATGCTGCTGCCTCTTCCCTCACCACCCTCCCGTCCCCCTCCCATCCTGCTACCACAATCTGTAGTCAACATATGCCTCGAAAAGGCGACAAAGCCACAGACGTCCTCAGAGGTTTAAAAAAAAAAAAAAGTAGTATTATTATGCAAGAGCTGAGAGAATCATCGCTAGAAACACCCCTTGCCTTACGCAGTCCTGGCACGTTTGGAAAACCCGTCCTAAGACAAGGATCTGACTGCCTTCGGGCACCAAAGACCTTGGACTGGTCCTCCTCCACCCCCTGCCTCAGGGAAGGAGGCCTCTCAAATACCGGCTGAGCTGGGGAAGCGCCCCTCTGGAGATGGAGATTTATGTTTCCCCAGCTCGGGCCATGGATTTGTGATAACCTCTCCACAGGGAGAGGCCCAAAGCAGGGGTGCAAATCCGGGGGCCCGGGGGTGGGGGAGTCGGTGCTGCTCGCTCAGAGCTCAGCGTGCCTTGGTCCCTGGAGCTGCTGCCGTGGGCCCACCGCCTCCCCAACTGGCCTCAGCCCCTCAGGGCCCCACTGCCCAGCTGTCAGTCCTTCCAGGGCTTTGTACCAGCCTATGGGTGGCCTGCTCCAGACCTTGCGGTATTTTAAGCCCCAACTTGAGGCTGACTGATGGCTGGATACTGGGCGGCCCACACGTCTGGAGTTCTTCCCGGGAGAAGCCCCAAGTACAGCCCAGTAAATCAATAAACAAATTAATAAGCAAATACTGCTGTCTGCTGAGCCGAACTGGGACTCCCGGAGAACAGATTTCAAATCAACAACAGACGGCCACAGGGCATGCCGGGAACCAGGGCATCATTTCTGGGTGGAATTTTCAAAGCCCCCCCTTGCTCCCAGGACTAGAGACAAGGTTGGGGGCTGGAGCCAGCAGGGAGCTGAGGGGGACAGAGTCTGTTATGGAGGAAAGCGTCTTTCGGTCCCGAGTTCATCTTTCATTCTCACTTGTGCGGGTCCGCTGTTTCCTGTCGAGAGCGGGGCTTGGGGCGCAGCTGGCAGGAGCTTTGATCTGGGTACCACGGATGATGATGTGGGTGACAAAGGAGCCCTGAGTCACACAAGGCACCAATTAAGGGAGTTGGCCCTTTATTGCCGACTCTCATCTACACGCACAGGGGCTTCTGTTCACTTCCCAGAGGGGCCTGCACAGGCAGGAGGAGGAAGGCTCAGCAGCCAGGTGGAAACAGGTGCCTGTGGCAAAGGACAGACCCCGGTGGGCGCCACCCCCATCACCCCAGTTTTTGAGAAAGTGTGCACATAGGGTGCCTGGGCCTGGGGAAGACTGTTACTCCAGCTCTGGGCAGCCCGCACCAGATCCTCCAGGCGAGGAGGCCCTGGTAGAAATCCCTGTGCCAGCCCCCTCCCCGGGCAGCAGACCCCCCACCCCGCCCCACCCCCACCCTGCACTGCCCAGGGCCAGGGTCAGGACGCAAACAGAAATGCCCAACAGCCGAAAATAGACTCAACCAGACCTCCAGAGAATCTCCAGCCAGGAGGCCGGTGGCGCCCTTTTCTGAAAGGGACTCCAGAATGCTCGCGTCTTCTCTTTTGTGCTCACAAATGCCACCCAATCGCAGCGAGGCCACTGAAGCTGAATAATAAGGCAGAAAGAGTGTCTGCCTGGGGCGCTGGCCTCTGGGCTGTCTGCCAGGGCTGTCAGGCCGCCCAGACTTCAATACCAACAGAGAGAAGGGACAAGAACACAGCTCCGGTAAAGGCTTGGAAGCTGGGGAGGGAAATGACCTGTCTTGTGAAGTGACAGAGTTCAGCCTGCCGGAGGCCTTGTGACGCGAGGCTGTCGCGAGGAGGCCCGGGTGGGCAGGCTCTCCCCCACTGGGCGGGCACTTAATGGTGCCCACGGTCAGCAAAGCGGACCTTGTAAGCGCTGCCCTGCCTGGTTGCCTTACGGCTGGTGCTGCTCATGAGCCTGGGCCTACCGTTTCTCTTACAGTCGTTGGCGAGGGGTCTTGTCAAGCAAACAATCTTCAGAAAGGAGGACAGAGGCCAGCCCCAAACACCCCAGGACACTGGGAGGATTCTGATCGTGCAATGCAGGTGCTGACAAACCCCCCGTGATCCTCCACGGGCTCACAGAACAACATCAAGACTCATGAATATGTTCCCCTGCTGATTCAGTCAGAGGGTACCTGCTCCGTCCCAAGCACCTTTGGAGGAAGGTGTCCAGCTGGTGACAGTGAGCAAGACAGACATGGTTCCTACCCTGCCTGAGCTTGTGGTAAGAAGGAAGCCCAGCTTGCAGATTCAAAAGGTGGGCTGGGGTGGGCAGGACACTCTCCAGAGGGAGGGCAGGATTTCAACAGGGCCTAGAAGCGGGCTGGGATGGGCTGGGAGCAGAACACATTGCAGACAGTGGGGAGGAGGCTGGCAAAGGGCAGAGGCCAGGATCAGCCAGTCAGGGAGAAGAGGAGGCCAGCCTGCCCAGAGGGAAAGGGTGTGGGGCAAACATAAACCTCTCCTTCTTCCAGGCCAGGTGGAGGGACAGAGGGCCCAGCTCCAGGGCCTGACTCCTACCTCCCAGGCCACTGGCCCTGAGGTGCCCAGCTAGCCCAGGCCAGGATGGATCCCATACCAATCACCACATGACAGGAAGAGAGTAGCGGGGGAGGGGTTTGGAGGAGCTGAGAGAGGAAAAGAGATCAGGGCACAAGACGGCTTCCTTGCCTGCCCCAGGGAAGCTACACAACTATAGAGCACAGACCTGGGGGCCGAATCCTAGCTCTGCCTCTTAATAGCTGTGTGGCCTTGGGTGAGTCACTTCCCTTCTCTGTGTTTTGGTTTCCTCATTTGTTAGATGAACGTAAAAATAGTACCAATGTCCATAAGTTGTCATGGGATTAGATGAGTTCCTGTGTGTGAAGTGCCTAGAAGAGCTTCCAGCACATAGTAAGAGCCCTGTAAGTTTGACTCATTACGCTCAGGAACAGGCAGCTGGGCCTCCTCCCGAGGAGGGTGCACCGGGCCCAGACACTGTCAGTGTGGACAAAGGGAGAAAAGAGAAGAAAGGGGGGAGAAGTAGCCCTGGACGACAGGCTGCTCTACCCTTTCGGATGAGCCATGGAAACCAGGTAGGAAACCACTGAGCTCTGAGGTGTCTGTGTGTGTGTGTGTGTGTGTGTGTGTGTGTGTGTGATTTAGGTACAGTCGAATACACTACTCTTAAGTGCACAGCTCGGTCAGTTTTTACACACGTGTACACTCGTGTAATCATGATGCAGGTCAAGATGATATTTCCGTCACCCCAGAATGTTCCTACAGGGACATTGGCCTTTACAAAGCAGTCTGCATCAAAGCAGGGAGCCCACATCCCAAGGAGGCATGAAATAATCTATTGGGGTGCCGCTTCTATTTTACCTTATCCTTTTCAATTTGGCTTTTTGTGTGTACTTTATAATACATATAATACATTAACACAGTTGTGTGTGTTTAGAATTATTAATAGATAAACACATATTTGCTGGGGATATGAGCTGAATATCTCCCCCCTTGGCCCTCCTCCACCCTGCCCCGAGGCTCCCTGCCCTGGCGTTTCGGGTAAGATTTGGTTAATAGGAGGGTTTGTTGGAGGACAGTCCAGGGAGGGAATTTATTCTCGTGCCTCCCCCCCCTGCAGAGCCACCTCAGACCGCTGTGTCCCTTACTAGAAAGCTCCTCACAGGTTGACTCTCTCCCTCCAAATTTCTATAATCATTCCCTTCTCTTCCCTGTGGACAGAGGGGTGGTCTTTTCTCTGCTTACTGCACAGTCCCTTGTGGTTCCTGTACACCCACATCTCTTTTTTTTTTAAGTTTATTTATTTTGAGAGAGAGAGAGAGAGAGCGGGGGAGGGACAGAGAGAGAGGGAGAGAGAGAGAGAATTCCAAGCAGGCTCCCCACTGTGGGTGCAGACCCCGACACAGGGCTTGAACTCATGAACCATGAAATCGTGACCTGAGCCGAAGTCAGACGCTCAACCGACTGAGCCGCCCGGGCTCCCATACACGTACATCTTTACAAAGAATCCTTTGTATATAAACTCTCTTGGATTACCCTCATTTAAATAGGACATCTGTTTCCCCGCCGGGACCCTGGCTGATACACAGGCACATCCTCAAAAATGTTTCACCCACAGGAGTATGTGATCCAAACATTTGGAGATCGCTGTTAACTCCGTGCTCTGTTACCCAGAAATCTGGACCCATCGGGGCGGCCTGGCTCTTCCAAAGGGGAGAGGGGAAGACAGCAGTCTCCAGCGTTTTGTTTCCCCTCCAAACTTGGAAGCAGCAGGTGTTTGGTCTGCTTTAGAGATGGACCTGACTGAACTCCCACACGTGGCTCGCCAGCGACTCCTCATCCAGAAGACGGGACAGTGGGGGCTGGGGTGGCCATGCCTCCTGCTCACCCCACTGCCTCTCAGTCCCCATTTCCTGTCCGTGAGGGGAGTTTAATGGTTTGCTTACAGAGGTACAGACAGGGTTTAGGGAAGCCCGCAAGGGGTAGCCCAGCACCCTAGGGCTGAAGAAAGTGGGGAGCCCCTGAGAGAGTAGCAGTGTGGAGGGGGCCGCCTGACAGTGCGCAAGGGTGGGTGGAGGGCACAGCCAGCCCGCGATGACCTCACCAGGAGGGAACTGGATAATAAAGTTCCCGTCCTCACTCCCTTCCCTTCCTCCAAACGCAGCAGGAAGCCAGAGGTCAGGGGAGCCCTCGGAGGCGGCCAGGAGGCAGCAGGATGTGGGAAGGTGGGATGTGGATCTGGAGGGACAAGGAGAAGGTTTCCTGTCCAGCACCAGAAACGACCTCTGTTCCCGAAAGGCCTTGCCGCTGCCCCCGGGGCCCCCGGCCCCCCAGGCGCTCAGCGTGGCCACAGCCCAGCTCCACACAGCCCTCCAGGTACCAGCGGGAGGGACTCTCACCCCAAGCAGAGGCTGGAGGAGTGAGTGGGAGGATCCAGGCAAGCCGAAGGTTGGAGGAAGAAATCTGAGCCTTCCAGGCAGGCGGGTGGAGGCAGCTAAACTGTAATCTGGCTAACTCCTAGCCTGAGCCGGCACCCAGCAAGGACAGAATCTCTCTGAGTCCTCACAGCCTCAACGAGGGGAGGTGAGGGAGAGGGGAGGCCATAGATACAAACGCCGGTGCCTCCAGCAAACCATTTAGGAACAGCTCCTCCTGAGCCTTTGTTCACCGCGAGCACAGGGAACTGATTCTCCCTTTCCCTGGAGCAGGGGTTCTGGTGTTTATGGCTGAGAAGGAGAGGGGAGGGGAGGGAGAAGGGGAGAGGTGGCTGGCAGAGAAGGTGGAAACGAGTTCTCTCGCCCTCACCCCTGGGAAAACTCGGACCCCCCTCAGACCCGGCTTGCATCTTTCTGACTGCGTAGCTCCGGGCAGGTTCCTGCATTTCTCTGGGCCGCAGTGTCCTCATCTGGAAAGTGGCAATCATAGCACCCTCTTCCCCGGGTTCTTGGAGGAGTAAATGCGACAACACGTGTGGAAGCATATGTTCCTCACCAGAAGAAACGGGGGATGGTGGGCAAGTGCCATTTTATGGAAGACCCAAAAGGAATACTCGTCTCTAAATGTGTCTTGTTGAAATAACAGGACCTTTCCCCCGCCCCCTATGGGTTTGCTGAGTGTCTTCGTGGGCCCCCCTGCCCTGCAGGCTGCCTTGGAGCAGGGGAGAGGATGGGGGCTGGCAGCTGGGCTGGAGGTCAAACACAGACATAAAATGTGGGAACTTTGGGGGTAGGGGACACAATTTGGGGCGCATTTGGCAATTCTGGCCACTCTGCCCGACTTTCCTGTCCCAGCAAATGGCAAGACCATCCACTGGTCCAAGACAGAATTACATGCTTGTAATATGTCAACCAGTGTACCGGTGACATATTACATTAGCATCATGTGACGTATTACATTAATAGAGAACGTGATACACAAAAAGAGGTTTTGAAAGTACCTGCATGGTTTCGCTTGGCCTCTTGCAGTCTTGCCATTTGCTGCAAGGAGAGGAAATTCCCAGCAAACTGTTGTCTCCTCTGCCTGAGTCCCCAAATGAGACATACACGGAGCAGATGCGAACCTGAGCAGGATCACCCCAGCTAACCTGAAATCCTGTGAGCAAGAAGGGGAAATTGCCCCAGAGGAGGCAGGCAGTGTGGCTAAGCATAGCTAGAGTCAGAATTCCAGGGGAGGGGCACCTGGGTGGCTCAGTTAGTTGAGCGACAGACTCTTGATTTCAGCTCAGGTTGTGACCCCAGGGTCGTGGGATGGAGCTCCAGTCAGCGCGAAGACTGTTTAAGATTCTCTCTCCCTCTCGGGGCGCCTGGGTGGCTCAGTCGGTTGAGCATCCGACTTCGGCTCAGGTCATGATCTCACGGCTCGTGAGTTCGAGCCCCGCGTCAGGCTCTGTGCTGACAGCTCGGGGCCTGGAGCCTGCTTCGGATTCTGTGTCTCCCTCTCTCTCTGTCCCTCCCCCGTTCATGCTCTGTCTCTCTCTCAAAAATAAAGATCAAAAAAAATTTAAAAAAAAAGATTCTCTCTCCCTTTCCCTCTACCCCTCCCCTGTGCTCTCACTTGCTCTCCTCTCTCTCTCTCTCAAATAAAAATAAAAAAGAATTCCAGGTGAGGGGAGCCACCGAAGTAGAAGCAGGAGACTGGAACAGGAACATCACCCAGGAGGGAGGCAGGGCAGGGGGCTCTGTGCTGGGGCGGGCTGGTAGGAAGGGCCACATACAGGTCCTGGGACAGTCCATGCTGTCAAACACCACACCGTGTGTCTTGATAACCTCAGATGTAGAGACCCTACCCCAGAGAAGCCCCTCCAAACCTTTGTCCCTCTTGCTGTCTTTCGCTACTCCTTCTGAGCAAAGCCCGTCCCTGAATTAGTCCAGCCATCTGCCTTTATTCTCCAGATTGCTGAGGTCTGCAAGAGAAAATGATTCCTTCTTATTCGTCCTGGAGCCCCTGCAAATTCATTCATTCATTCATTCATTCCCACATTTATTCATTCAACCAATATTTATTGAACATCTACTACTTATGTTCACTATTCTAGGCCCTGGGGGATACATCAGTGAATGAAATGGAGCCAGGTCCTCAGGGAGAGAGACAATGAACAAAATAAATGAGCAAAATATAGAGGAGGTGCTATGGAAGAACAGGAAGGAGAATAAGGGGACTTGGGAGGGGGCATCAACTTAAAGAAAGTAGCCAGAGCGTATCTCATCCGGAAGGTGGCTTCTGAGTAAAGACCTGAAGAGAGCGAGAGAGGAAGCCATGGAGGCATCTGGGGGGAGAGTATTCCCAGCAGCGTGAACAGCAGGTACAAAGACACTGGGGAGTGTGGAGGTGGGAGTGGGCCTGGCATGTCTGAGCAACAGCAAAGGCCAATGTGGCTGAGGTAGAGTGAGCAAGTGAGAGTAATAGGAGGTGACATCAGAGTTAGTGGGCGGGAAATCCAGCTGTGGAGGGTTGTGGAGGCTATTGGAAGAGCCTCAAGACCTTAACACTGCATTTGGTTTCCTTCTTTCAAGCCACACTTTGGTTATTTCAAAATGTCAAATCCCCTGTGTCAATTAGGGTGCATTCGGCAATTAGGATGCATTTGAAAAACCAACAGTCAGTGGCTCAAATCGTGAGGGTATATGTTGTGTACTGGACAAGTATCTGCAGGGAGCAGGTCCCAACACTAGTTTAGCAGTTCTACAGATGTCATCAAGGCCCCAGACTCTTCCTGTTTTTTTCATTCTGCCACCCTTAATGTGTCTCCTCATGGTGACAAGATGGCTGCTGCAGTTCCGAGCCTTGCACGCCCTCCCAACGGCTGCCCAAGTAGAAATGAAAGGGTCAGGCAGAGAAAAATTGTATGTGTACCGTGAGAAGACAGGAAGATTTTCTTCTCACGTATGTCTCTTATCATGGAGGAAACAGTTTCCTAGAAAACCCAGCAGACCTTTGGTTTTGTTGACCAGAATGGGGTCACATGTCTACTCCTAAGACGATCACTGGCAGAGGGGACTGGATGGTCATAACTGGTTTGTATCTATCATGATTCATCTTGGGCCTGGGCACACTGACTGGTGGAGAGGATTTGGGCTCTCTTAGTGAGGGAGAAGGAATCCTGTAGAGTAAGTGATAGGTAGTGTCTGCCATGCCCATCCCAGTCCCCACTGCTCCCCTTCTGGAGCACAAAGAACACAGAGACCTTCAGGCTCCCTCAACCACCCACCTGCCCTCCCATCCCATCTATGACCCCTCCAGCTGTACCCTGGAGCCCAGCCCTCAGGGTCACCACTCCATTGAACTCATCACTGTTCTTCCTAAATCAGCCACTCTGCCCGACTTTCCTGTCCCAGCAAATGGCAAGACCATCCACTGGTCCAAGACAGAATTACATGCTTGTAATATGTCAACCAGTGTACCGGTGACATATTACATTAGCATCATGTGACGTATTACATTAATAGAGAACGTGATACACAAAAAGAGGTTTTGAAAGTACCTGCATGGTTTCGCTTGGCCTCTTGCAGTCTTGCCATTTGCTGCAAGGAGAGGAAATTCCCAGCAAACTGTTGTCTCCTCTGCCTGAGTCCCCAAATGAGACATACACGGAGCAGATGCGAACCTGAGCAGGATCACCCCAGCTAACCTGAAATCCTGTGAGCAAGAAGTAAATGTTTGTTGTTATAAGTCAGGGAGATTTTCTTAGGATTATTTGTTACTTAGCATTTTTTGCCAAATCGCGGTAGTAGCTGACTAATACAAGGGACGTTTAAGTTGTTTCCAGTTCTTTGCTATTACAACAAGACACATGCTTATAACATGTCAGCTGGTGCACGAGTCCATCTTCAACTTTTCTGGTTAATGCTGATTTGTTTTCCAAAATATTGTACTAATTCACATTCCACCAGCAGTGTTTCAGAGCTTCCGTGGCTCCACACTCTTGTCAACCCTTGGTTTTGTCAGATGTCTGCTGATCTGATGGGTGTGAAATTGCATTGCCTGTCTAACTCTTACTCACCTTTGCCTTCCTCTGAGCCTTCTTCCCTAGCTCCCCAGTCTGGTTTTTTTTTTTAAATATTTATTTATTTCTTGGGAGAGCACAAGCAGGGGAAGGGCAGAGAGAGGGGTTACAGAGGATCTGAAGTGGGATCTGCGCTGACAGGCTGACAGCAGTGAGCCTGATGTGGGGTGCGAACTCACAAACCGTGAGATCATGACCTGGGCTGAAGTTGGACGCTCAACCGGTTGAGCCACCCAGGTGCCCCCCTAAGTCCCCAGTCTGAACTAGGTCCACATTCTCAACACATCCCTAGCTCCTTACGTTTGCCTCTCTTACAGGGCTAGTAACATGGCATTGTATTTCTCTTTCAACCTGTCTGCCAGCCCCAGTATAGAGATCAGCACTTAGTAGGCACTTAGTAAATAATTATTGAATGAATGTTTGATGAGAAACTTTAAGCAAGCCGGTCAGTTCCTGAGTGTACGAGTTGAGACAACTGACTCATCACAGGTACAATACACATCAAGGTGTGTAAAATGTCAGAGACTGATTGCTTTTCATGTGGGTCTCTGATTTGGGCTTTGAATGCTGCTGGTTTTTATGCCGAAAATGTGATCAGACCAAGGTGGATCTCAGGAGACTAGCAGCAGCTACAGAAGTGAGTGAAAGCTAAACCCTAAGGGCCTGGGAATGTTTTGCAGGGAAATGCAATCTAAAAAAAGCAGGTAATAGTAAACAGCTAGCATTTACTATTGTTGCACACTGTTCTAAGCACTTTCTACATGTATGGAGGCTTACGGCAACCCTGTGGGAGTAAATATCAGAGGAGGAATCTGAGAAAAGCAACTTGCCCGAGGTACACAGCTGGTGTGGAGGACCTTGATGGGTTTGAACTCAGGCAGTCGGGCTTCGGAGCCTGAACTTTTAATCTCCATTCTCTGTTGCTGTTGGAAACCATCACATGCACCTCCAAGGCAATTGCTTTAGAGATCATGGAATTTGCCCCCCCCCCCAGAGATCCCTTCCCTGAAGTGCTGAGGACCCCTTTGGATGGCATGGTTTTGTTTGATATATCTAAGGTCATATTCAAAAGCCAGAGTTCTGAGGGATCCTTGAAAATGCATCTCTGCTGCCAGTCAGCGTGATGGAAAGAACACAGATCTGGGAGCCAGAAGACTTGGGTTTAATCCACTCTTGGCCACAGTCTTAGTTTAGGTTATTTTTGTTGTGAGAAGGAAGAAAAAACAACAACAACAACTCCAAAATTCCCAAAATGAAGACGAAATACAATAAGGGATGGGTGGTGTTCGTGGCATACACAAGTGTTGAACCAAGAACTGGTGCATTGATCGGACCATGCATTCATTCTTTCTGTGCCTTTCTTGCTAGGCTTAAGACCATCATCTCGTTCCAGGGTCAGATTCTTAGGTGATGAAATCTGATTGGTCCAGCTTCAGTCAGGTGCTCTCCTCAGGTCCCAACAGCTGTGATGTGGAAGGCAAGATCCCATAAACCTCAGAAAAGGGGGATCGTTGTGAGCTAGGCAGATTATCTCTAGAAGGTGTCTAATAAAGTTGCAAATTCATTGTAGACCTTAGGGAATCCATCTTCCTTCCCGGGACTCAGTTTTCTCATTTGTAAAGTAAGAGCTTGGATCTGTGTCTGTTTACCATTTTATTTGCTATGCTTGGCATATGGTAGATGTTTAACAAGTGTTTGTTGAATGAATGAATGGGATCCAGCCATCTCTGTATTACCTTCTGATTCTGATAGTCTGCCTTCTGGAATGCTTATTTTCAAACTGTGGGGGTTGTGAGAGCTGACAGTGAGGAAGAAGAGGGAGAGGAGGGTAGACAGACACCAGCTGGAGGTGTCCAGGGAAGCCAATTGAAGCAGCCCTTTCTCTGGGCATCTTTCCAGTGTCAATCCTCTATCCTCACCAAGCACAGCCTCCTGGACAGAATTTGGCTTCTCTAATGGACTCTGCCCCTGGAGGGATAGTGCCCTTTGTAACTGAAATTGGCTTCCTGACAATAGACAGCACAGTGTCATTTGGTCTCAAGGAGATGACCCTGGTTTCGTTTTTTGTTTTGTTTTGTTTCGTTTTTCCCCTGGATTTGACTCCAGTGTCTAGAATCCAGACTCTTCCAGTTATTCTATGACCCAGGTGGGTCACTTAACCGCTCTGAACATCAAAGTCTTCATCAGCCACACAGATATGAGAATATTTGTTCTGCCTCATTCATAGGAGCGCTTGAGGAATATTGCACGTAAATTACCCAAAATAATTGAACTACATTTATGGCATGCTAATAAGGTGCTAGGCGCATCATTGTATGCTAAAAGGGATGATTTCATATAATCCTCACACGAATTTTATGAGGTATCTACTATTATTATCCTCATTTTTTTATAGATGAGGAAACTGAGGCTCAGACATTAAATGACTTGCCCAAGTTCACACAGTTGATGAGCAACGAAGCCATGTTCGGAGCCACTCTGAACCACTAAGCTCTACGGCCTTTGTCGATGGCCCAGCTATAGACAGGTTCATGACAAGGTGGTGGTAATTACTATTATTGTTGCCCAGAGCCTAAGCCCCCTTGGTGAAGCTAAACATTGAGGTTCCTGACATGGGATCCAGGAAACCAAAATTTGCACCCCAGAGAAACAGAACTTCAGAGTATACTCCCTTAGAAAAGAAAAAAAAAAAAAAGTCTAAATATTATATGAATTAAGAAATCTCTAGGCTGTAAGTGAAAGAAACTTAGCTCAAACTAGCTTACTCAAAAAAGGAGATTTCTTGGCCTCCATCCTGGGAGGGGCAAGGGTGAGGAACATGAGCTCCAAACAGCTGCTGGGCATCCTCTGTCTGTCATAGCTGCTGTTTTCTGCATGCTGCCGGCCTTCTCTCATATTTCACATGAGCTGCTTCTTCTCGAGAAGAGTATAGCTCCCAGCCGTTCCAGGATCACATCCCAACAGCTCTACAAGCAGAGCTGAGGTGGAATTTCATTTCCCAGCTAGAGATTAAAAATCTCAGTGAAGAACTCCATTGGCCCAGCTCAGGTCATGCGATTGGTCTGAACCAATCACTATGGTCAGGGGCATGTAGTTCTATGATTGGCTGCCCAACTTGAGTCACATGCCACCCATATGAGCAGTGGGAGTGGGTCTATTACCAGAAAGGAGGGGCCAATAGAGATGGCCACACAGAGATAGACTCTGAGGAGGGAGGAGATTTCCGAAGCCAGCGGTCACCCCAGTTTGTGTCCTCTCCAACTGGCGACTCCAACCTTGGTTGGAGTCCTTCTCCTTCTCAATCGACATCTTCTAATAGAAAGTTACTTAATGGGCTGTTAGTTTCATATTCCTGTCTTTTTCTTTAAAGGTGTTCAGTGGTCTAGATATATAGAGGGTGAGTCTGTCCTTTTCTGCAAGTTACTGCATTCATGGATGCACCTCAGCTTCCTTGCCTGCAAAATGGGGCTGATTGAGTGTCTACCTAACTTTCCTTACGGGGGCGTGTGAGGATCCACAGAGCTAATGGATGCGAAAATTGCTTTAGAAAGAACAAAGTGCCATATTTACAAACACAGGATGTATTTATTGATTTATTTATGTTCTTTGTGTTCCAAAACAGGATTTGAGGTAGTTTACCAAGATGCACACAATAGAGTGAGATAAAAATAGAGTGAGAGAGCAAAGGGAAAACAAGGGTAGAAAAATAAAATAAAGCCAGGGAAAACAGTAGTCCTTTGAAACCTATGCTCAAAATCCCTGAACAAGTTCACACCTGAGCTTCCTCATGAACCAAAATGTGGGAAGCGTGATCAGTTACAAAAGAGACAGTAGCCATCAAGGCAAAAACCTAACAACATGCCAGGGAAGGTCACACAGCTTATCTTGGCACTAGCATCTGATCAAGAGGATATTGTGGATATCAAGACATTAAGGATATGCATATTCAATAATATTTAGATCCCTGTCCTTTTGTTTTTGCGATGTCACGTGACATCTACTTCAGGGTCTCATGGAGACTCATCATTTATGATTTGATTCAATTTAGCTAAAAAGCAGATGCCAATTAAATAGAGAGCAAAAACATCCCTTTCGTCTCTTTTGCTTTCTGTTTATGGTAAAATGAGATTGGGCGCAAGGAGTGCTACATCGGTTCCCCAGTGAAGTACAGGACAGAAAAGTTCGAGCACCTTGGCTTAGCCGAAACGAATAAAAATCACCAAGACATAAAACTGATCCAAGCAGGCCATAAAGACACCGCTGCCTTTGCCTCAGAACTTGGGCTGTAATCTGCTGTCCTGGAACAAAATTCAAACATAAATCAGCCTCCACTGTATTTTTAACCACCTACGAAATTCTTCATTTCCTGCCTGAAATGCTTCTGACAGTGAAGGATTCCACTCTCCCCCACTCCTGCTCTGAGAAGGTGCCCTCGAGGCAGTGGGGGCGCGGAGAGGAGGGTTGGGGTCCAGGTATGGGCCCCACGGGTCAGGCAAGCCCAGGATGGAACAAGGGATAGAAGAATCGACCCAAGGGTCTCCGTGACAAATAAGCCAGGGCTGTGGCTAGCCTACACAGCGCTTTTGTGCAAAGTTGAAAGGGTGACCCTGTAGGCATGGGAAGGCCCTTGGGGTCCCACCTGCACTGTCCTCTCTTCCATCGTCACCTAACTTAACCTTGTCCATCCTGGGACCCACAGCCTAGACAAAGCCCACAGCATTCTCTTTTTTTTCTGAGCTCTAATGCATTAATGCCAGACAGCTGGCATTTAATTATATGATGTCTGGCATTCACTATTTCATGTTGTCAGTCTGTCTCTCTAACTAGATCGAAGATATCTTGAGGTTAATGATTGGTTCTTATTTTACATGTCTCCTTTACGGTCAAGGAGGGCACCTTATGTCTAGGCACTTGACATATCACAAGGTCATTAAAACAGAATCTTAAGGTGTCTAAGCTATCCAGTCCCCCGCCCCATGCCCATTTCACAGATGAGGAAATTGAAAACCAAAGAGGAGGCTTTACCTGCCCAAGGCCATGCAGTGAGAACCTGGCCTTGCCAGGAATGAACCAGTTCTCCTGTCTGCCAATGCAGTGCTCTATTTCCCTTAAACACTTCGCTCTAAAACTCATAAATAGTTCAGAACCACAGCCCTCTGGAGAACAAAGATGGACAGACAACTGGCCCACAGTAATCCATCTGTGTGTGGGCAGAATTTCCAGCACAAAGCCAGGCCAAGCTGCAATAGGCTTGGCAGACAGCTCCCATGGGAATCAAAGCTGGTCTTTATATGTACCAGGGGGACGAAAGGACGTCGGGGGCTTACCTGGGGCTTTTCAGCCTCCCCAGCACCACAGGGATCACACTGACTATATGTCTGGACACGTGAAACCCATGACTGATGGTCTCAGCAGGAAAGACAAGTAGAGAGGTGGAGAGAGCATCACAGAGAGACCCTTGTGCATGTTGGGGGCTGTCTTTTGCAGTGAACCACTCATCCTTGACAGCAGGAAACAACCCAAGTATTTGCCCCAAACTCCTTACAACAGGTGCTTTACAACAGTGTCAAAGCTGATTGCAACCAATACCAAAACAATGCCAAAAAATACCAATGGCAGAAGTTACTAAGTGAAACCTATACTGGAAAGCTGGCCCCAGAGGCATCTCTCCTGGTCATTCACAAAGCACAGCACCAACCACTTCAGAATTCTCACAACAACCCTACAAGCCCGGCTCCACGAGCTCATTTTGCAGACGTAGAAAACATGGCTCAGGGAACTTAAGTGTCTCGTCCCAAATCACACCACTGCTAAGTGGCAGAGCTGGGATTGGAGTTCGGGGCAGTCTCCCTCACTTCCCTTACACCCCAACCCACACACACTCTGATTCCAGCCCCATTTCAAGTATTTGTCCCATCATCAGAACCATGGGGCAAGGTTTGGCGTGGAAAATCTGAGGCTCTTCCAGGAGAAGGATGATAGCTTGCCTAGCATTTCACAGGGGAATTGGGGACAGAGACAAGGGACCGAAGCCCACTTAGATCTCTGTGGCTTTTTCTTGGTGCAAACAAATGCAGAAGGAACCACTTCTAAAAGAACACAGTGTTTTTCCCCCCTCTTCTCACCTCCCCTGTGCCTGTGCCTGTGATAATTGGGAAGACAGAGTCTGGTTTTTCTGGGATTGGAACCAATACTGTGAAGAGTGTTCTGACAATAAATGCTGTTGATTGACAGTTGATGGACAATGTTCTTGAGTAAGTTTTTCCTGTGCTGGGTGTTGAGAACTGCTCTAAACAACTGCTCAACAGCCTGCCTCCTGTTCAGACAGGATTTACTCTACTTTCCCTCTGTGGGCCTCAGTCAGGCAGCCAGGAGAGATGATATCTCAGGTCCCTTCCAGCTCCATCACTCAATGACTCTATCAAGAAGAGAACACAGATCTGAAAACATTTTTCCTTCCCCCCCCCCCTGCCCAGACATTGAGTTGGGGTTATCACTCACACACACAAACACAGGTTCCAGTGGAGAGATAACTAGTCAGAAAGTAAGGAGCTTTGATTCTGGTATCATCCTCTTCGACCCAAAATTCCACTTGTGTGAATTTATCATAAAAAGCTATGTATACAAAGATGTTTGCTTTGGCTTTATTTGGAAGTAATGTCTAATAGAAGACTGTCCGATACAAGAATGGCATATACTTACCTGGCAATATATACAGCTATCACAAATGATGATTTCAAAGACATGGGAAAATGTTTATGACTATTTTTGAAATTGCAGTTCAATATCCATTAATGGGCCATGAAAGAAACTTAAAAGGTTTCCTACCACCAACTTTATTTTTTATTTTGTTTGTTTATTTACTTATTTATTTTATTTTTTTTAAATTTTTTTAACATTTACTTTTTTTTAATTTTTTTTTTTTTTTCTTTTGAGACAGAGAATGAGCAGGGGAGGGGCAGAGAGAGAGGGAGACACAGAATCCACAGCAGGCTCCAGGCTCTGAGCTGTCAGCACAGAGCCCGACGCGGGGCTCGAACTCACAGACTGTGAGATCATGACCTGAGCTGAAGTTGGACACTTAACCGACTGAGCCACCCAGGCGCCCCTACTTATTTATTTTTAAGTAGACTTCATGCCCAGCATGGAGCCCAATGTGGGCTTGAACTCACGACTCTGAGATCAAGACCTGAGCTGAGATCAAGAGTCGGAAGCTTAACCAACCAAGCCACTCAGTCACCTCCCACCAGCTCTTTTTAAAAATGAAATACGGGTGTCTGGGTGCTCAGTGAGTTGAGCATCCAACTCTTTTTCAGCTCAGGTCATGATCCCAGGGTCGTGGGATCAAGCCCTGCGTTGGGTTCTGCCTGAGTGTGGAGGCTGCTTGGGATTCTCTCTCTTTCTCTCTCTCTCTCAAAAAAAAAAAAAAAAAACAACAAAATAAAATGAAATAGAATGGAATGCGGTGAAAAAAGATGCGAAATGGTTTTGAACTAGAAAGAAAAGGAGCAACTCCATCCCTAGAGGGTGGGCCATTGCTCCTCACGGGCCAATCTAGCCATCCTCTCCACGCCCCTAGCCTGAGACCTCAAATTAGAGGTTGCCCCTCATAAACATGGCCGCCCCAAGCTGGCCACGCCCCTCAATAAGATGGTGACCTCCAGCAGCCCCACGCCCCCCGCCGCCGCCACGGCCAATGAGGGAGAAGCACGATTTTTGCTCATGCGTGGTGCCGCCAGTGGGTGCGTCCAATAATGACTGGGGGATCCCTGCGAGTAACATGACCAAAAAGAAGCGGGAGAATCTGGGCGTCGCTCTAGAGGTGAGGGGAGAAATGGGGGGTGGGCCGGGTCGTTCGTTGCCTTCTCCCCGCGGCGGGGAAGTGGGTCGGCCCGGCTGCAGGTTGGAGGAGGGGTGAGGGGAGAAAGTGAGGGTGACGCGGGTTCGGGCGAGGGACGTGAGGGGCCATAGAGAGTCCGAGGGGGTGCCCGGGGATGAGGGGCGGGCTGAGGGAAAGGCAAGTTGGAAAGTCCGAGGGGGCACCAGAAGTGAGGGGACCTCCAGGGGGAAAGAGACGTGGGGGTGAAGGGAAAGCCCCAAAGAAGGCGGGACACGGAAATAAGGAGGCCGTAGTGAAAACGTGTAACTGAAGAGGACGTAAAAGGGGCGGGCACTGGGAGGTGAGGGGGACCCCAAAAGCATGCCTGTGGATGAGGGAACCCCCGCAGAAGTGAGGGGGCCCATGCCGTTTACTATATTACTAAATGGCTTAAATATCCCCTGAGATAGGAAGTTTTCCCTCTGGGGTGCTGAAGCTTGTAGCTTGAAAATTACTTTGGCGATCTGTGGGATTTTGTAGAGAATTGTGGAATGATGAAGTTCCCAAAGAGCTTAAAAATAATTGACTGCATATGGAAGGGAAAGAAGATTGAAGCATATTGAGCAACTGACTGCTACATTGTACTTCATTTGCGTTCTCAGTCCTCGCTGTGGGCCTGTGAGATTTTTACAGGTGGGGAAACTGAGGTTGCAGATTGAGGCCAGGTCGAAGCACTGGAGGAGCTGAGAATCAGCACAGGTGATTTGCCCTGTAATGCATCTTGTTTCTTCTGGGTTACAGTTCCCTAGATTACTGTCCCAGTGCAAGAGAGATAGATACAGGGTAATAGTCTTCCTGAACTTACTACCAGTAAGTAGTTCTCAGACTTTAGAATGTATTAAGAATAATTTGTCAGCCTGGTAAAAATGGAGAGTTGTGGGGCACCTGGGTGGCTCAGTCGGTTAAGCATCCGACTTTGGCTCAGGTCATGATCTCCTGGTCTGTGAGTTCAAGCCCCGCACCAGGCTCTGTGCTGACAGCTCAGAGCCTGGAGCCTGTTTCAGATTCTGTGTCTCCCTCTCTCTCTGACCCTCCCCCGTTCATGCTGTCTCTCCCTGTCTCAAAAATAAATAAACATTAAAAAAAATTTTTTTAAAAAAATGGAGAGTTGAATTGTCTTCTACCCCGAGTAATTTAGTAGGACTTGGGTGTGTATTTTCAACAAAGAATCTGCTTTTTTTTTTTTTTAAGTAGGCTCCATGTCCAATGGGGGCTTGAACTCATGAACCAGAGATTGAAAGCCAAATGCTTTACCAGCTGAACCAGCCAGGCACCCCCAGGAAGCTCCATTTTTAACCAGCTGCACACACCCATGCCGATGCAGAAGGTTTTTTAGACCACCTCTTGAGAAATACTAGCCTACGTGGCACGAAAAAAAAGGTTGATGGAAATGTGAACCTCCCTCCAGAAGAGAATATGATTGGAAAAATGAGATAGCAGTGTGTGGTGGGAAGAGCATAGACTTTATAACCTGCATTAGGACATAGTAGGCTGCTGAAACAAATTCAAAAATTCAGTGGCTTCAGAAAGTTTATTTTTTTCTAATAGGACAGAGCAGGGATTGGCAGATGTTGTCTATAAATGGCCAGATAGTACATTTCTAGGCTTTGTGGGCCATATGTCTCTGCTGCAACTATAGTTGATCCTAATTATTCACGGATTCTGTATTTGTGAATTTGCCTTCTTGCTAAAATGTATTCGTAACCCCCAGATCAGTACTTGCGATGCTGTTGCAGTAATTCCTACACAAACCGGTGAAAAATTGGAGTCACCTGAGGCCCAGCTAAGGTCGAACAAAGCAGTGCTCTGCCTTCGTGTTTCATCTTATGCTGTAAACATGTGTCTTTTTTGTGGTCTGTGTAGTGCCATGTTCTTTGTGTCTCTGTGCTTTTTGTTGGTGATTTTGTTGTTTAAAATGGCCCTCACGTGTAGTACCCAAGTGCTATCTAGTTTTCCTAAAGCACAAGAAGGCTGTATTTGCCTTCCAGAGAAAATATATGTTAGATAAGCTTTGTTCAGAGATGAGTTATAGTGCTGTTGGCTCTGAGTTCGATGTTAATGAATCAATAATATATATTAAATAAGGTCTCTAAACAGAAACACAAAAAACAAGGTTTTGTATTGATCAGTTGATAAAACTGTTGTGACCAGAGGCTCACAGGAATCTAACCTGGTTCAGTATTTGCTAATTCATTGTTGGCAGTAACTGTAATAGAACATGACTACCATGAATAAGGAGCATCAACCATGCTTAGACAGGCTGTCTTAGCACAAAAGCAGCCATAGACAACGTGTGAATTAATGGGTGTGGCTGTGTTCCAATAAAACTTTATTTATGAAAAAAGGCAGGGACTGTATTTGGCCCCCAGGCCAACAGTTTACCAATCCCTGGTCTAGAGTACCAGGGCAGTAGTGGTTCTGCCATATTCCTCTCATCTTGTGACTCTGCGCTTCTTCAGTGCCTTAATTTCACCTCATGAATGAAACTAAGTCACATCCCATTGATGTGTCCACTGGCAGGGAAAGAGAGCAGAGGAAGCATAAACATCACTGTCTTAAGAGTCGTGGGCCCAGAGCGCCCACTTTCGGTTGGCAAAGATGCGAGCTAAGACTCCAGAGCTCACCTAACTGTAAGGGGGCGCTGGGAAATGCATTCATTGGCCAGGAGGCCGCATGCCCAGCTACAGCCCCATCACTGTGGAAGAAGGGCCTAGTGTGTTTAGTGAACAGCCTGCAGTCTCTATTGCAGATTGCAGTTTGCCTCAAGTGTGGTTTCGAGGCTCACATGAGACCATAATGTGTGAAATGCCTAGCTCACGCCTGGCTCAGGGTGGATAATCAACAAACAGCGCTCTTACGAGTAGCCTTTGTAGTCCTTTTGCAACCTTCCATCATGGCTTAGGCCCCACATTTGGACTTTAGTTGCCTTTTCTGTGGCATGAAGGCCTTAAACTTAACCGGAGATTAGAAATTCATTGACCGTGATCCCAATACGGATCACAGATGTTTTTGTTTGGCTGACACAGGTTTCTAAAATGTTTCAAATTTGGTGGGCATATGCTCTCCTGGTGTCTTTACTGGTCACGTTCGCCTTTTTTTTTTTTAATCTTGTCGATACTGATTTATTTACATATGTGATCTTGTTCTCTAAGGTTACTTTTTGCTTGGATATTCTAAGATTCGAGATCTATAACTGTGCACCTTAGGAAAAGCTTGGCATCTGGCTGTCTCCCCACCTGTTCCTCTGTTGCCCCCAGCAGATCTGAGTTTTGAATGTGCACTGATATTCAGTAGCAGGGGATATTGTCCTCTTATTAAAAGTCATGTGCTCAGAGCCAGTGAAGTGGTGATTTAATCAAAATGTTTGTTAATCTGACGAGTGCAATAAAACCCCCACAAGTGAATGATCTCAGCACCTGCAAACAGTCTCCACTTGTTGTAATGAACCAATTACCACTGCCTGCTTGGTGGTTCTCACCCGGTGGTTCTCACCCGAAGACTGGCTTGGGCCAGCTGTACTGGGCTGTACCAAGCAGTCACCTCCCAGGACAACCAAGACACCTCCTAGCCGCCTCTGCTTGTATCTCTTCTTAAGGTCTTTTTGTCCAACCCATTTGCTACTTTCCAAGATCTCAGAGTTGGAAAAGACTGGCTATGAGTTTTAGCTTCTGAGAGTTAATTCTGCATAATGAGAGAGCATTCAGATGAGATTGATTTTAATGTGTGGAAGGAGGGATAGGTGGCGTTTCAGTCTAAACTGATAGGATTTTGGCTGATACAAAACCTGTTTCTGTTTTTTTTTAATGTCTGACAGTAATGAGCTGTTGGTCACTGTACTTTTCTTTTGTAGCTACACCGTCCATTCAGGTTGGTGTCTTTAGATGTTTCAACAGCCAGTGGGTCTTTTTTTTTTAATTTTTTTTAATTTTTTTTAACGTTTATTTATTTTTGAGACAGAGAGAAACAGAGCATGAACGGGGGAGGGTCAGAGAGAGGGAGACACAGAATCGGAAACAGGCTCCAGGCTCTGAGCTGTCAGCACAGAGCCCGATGCGGGGCTCGAACTCACGGACCGTGAGATCATGACCTGAGCCGAAGTCGGATGCTTAACCGACTGAGCCACCCAGGTGCCCCATCCAGTGGGTCTTAAGAGATGTGTGGTGTCCTAGCTGACATCTTAAGGGAGATAACTGGCTTAGATCTGGTCCCCAGTACAAAAATCTGTCAGTTTGGAAACTTTTTGCTACAAGGTACAGGAAACTGACCTATATGGCCTAAGTAAATAGGAATATACTTTTTTCTCTCTAACAAATTTGGAGGTAAATGTCCCCTGGCATTTATTGGTTCAAAAGCTCAGCTAAGTCAAGGCTGGTATTTCTGCATTCTCTTAGCTATTTCCTCATAGTCACAAGGTAGCTGCCACAGCTCCAGTCATCATATCCAACTTTTAAGTCAGGAAAAAGGATAAAGGAACTACAACACTGTCCCTTTTATCAGCAACGCATAAGCTGTCCCAGGAGTCTTCCAGCTGACTTCTGGAACATCTCATTGGCCAGAACTGGATCATGATCACCCCTAGCTGCAGTGAGTCTGGGAAAGCACCTGTTGAGCTTTTCTAACCTCTGTAATGGAGGTGGGCAGAGGAAGAGGGGTTTGGGAATCAGTGTTGGGTTGGCCAACTAATAGTATCTGCTATAGGGAAGAAAAGTTAATGGAAGTCATTAGAATTCACTGGAATCCTTACCAGAAAAAGAGGTCAGGATCACTGAGGAGTAAGGAGAGTTGGTAAACTGAGGGGAGAAAATGGCCTACGCAGGATGAGCACCAGGAGGAAAGAACCTTGACATTGTAATTATTTGTTCGATGATAAGCCACTGCTGTAAACTCCCAGCAGGCATAGAGGGGCAAAAGCACCAAGTTGTTGGTTTGCAAACAGCCCCCTGACCTGGAGGGCAGAGAGAGACCCAAGAAAGGGCAGGCCACTCCAGACTGGTAGGTGGCAGGTTTAATAAGCAAGGGAACAGGGGCGCCTGGGTGGTTTAGTGGGTTGAGCACCCGATTTGGGTGATCTCGCAGTCCATGAGTTTGAGCCCTGTGCTGACAGCTCAGAGCCTGGAGCCTGCTTCGGATTCTGTGTCTCCCTCTCTGCCCCACCCCTGCTCACGCTCTCTCTCTCTCTCTTTCTGTCTTTCAAAAATAAATAAAAACATTTAAAAAAGTAATAAGCAAGGGAATTCACATATGAGGCTTGTCTTGGGTGGTGAGTAGACCTCCACACCCGCCTGCCAAATCTTAAGTTTGTATAGAGGCCTTAACTGGGTTCAGTCATGTATGCTGTCCAGATGGTCTCCACAACACATTGGTCTCTCAAGGCTATGTCCTTAGAACAGCTCCCACTGTGGGAACAGTGGGCAGAACGTACATTCCAAGGTCAGGGGAGGGGTGAGGAGCCTCCAATTGCCCTAGTCCTGCGCGCGGGTCAACCTGCCTGCGGTCACGCTCCCTTCATTACCTCCTGCGGCACAAAGGTGAAGACACAGTACTGGGATAGGCTGTGTACAAGGCTAAGGGGAACCTACCGGTTTTCTGAGACAAGGGGAAGCAGCAGCTTAGTGGATCATCAATATATATTTACTGAATTGGCTTGAGTGGCTGGAGGAAGCACTTGAACCCGCACCCCTGACGTCTGGGCCCCATTGAGTGGTTCACTGGTCAGAGGTTAGGAGGCCACGGTGGGGCAGGCAGCTGGATGCCTCCCATCCAGGGGCCGGGAGAGAGGCTCATGGCGTGCGAGACTGTTCAAGGGCCACTGACCATTAAGTGAGCCTCACCTGCTGCCAGGCGCAAGCGACAGGTTGCCGTTGGGCAGGTGATTTCTCTCGGCAGCCCGTGTCTGGCTCCGTTCCACTTGACGGGGGTCAGGAGACTAAAACCTCATTACCTAACACGGCTGGATGTCAGCATGTGTGGAGTGGCTGTTTGCCAGCATCTTAATTAATGAATTCATAAGGCATGGGGTGGATGCCAGTTCTTGAACAGTGCTTTGAGCCTTTCAGCGATGAAGAAGCTTTTGCTAATTTATCAAAAAACATATATTGGGGGAAAGAAGGGAAAACAAACCCCAAACAGCGTTCTGGCCTGGGGACAGCTGAAGGCCTCAGGCCGGGACTGACGTGGCTCTCCTCGCAGAGCTGCTCGGCACGCCAGAAGGTCTCGCGGGATCTCAGAGCTGCCGTGTGCTTCGGCAGGGCCCCTCGTGATCCTGACCCAGGGTGGGGGGTGATTCTCCAGAGAAATGACAAGCCCTTTGGCTGTCTGCTTTTCCTGGAAGTTGTTTGTTGATTAAAAACTCGGAGGGTTTACTGTCTTCATCTGCTCAGCCTGGGAGAGAAACTTCTGATGATTTGGGGAGCCATGGGTGAGGTTTTTGTTTTCTGAGCCACCTCCACAGAAAAACACCCCTTAAGCGGTGTCAGGGTAACCGGCCCTTTGGGGTTTGAGGCTGGTCACCCAGAAAATCGAGGCCGTGACCCCCATGTGACTTGGCTGTGTGGTCTGACGGCCTCAGATGGAAAGCCCCAGTGCTCTTGCCAGAGACCATCTGTGCAGGTGTTCTGGCCTCTTTACCCATTATAATAAATGTCCCAGGGCCTCCCTGATGTGTGAAAATGATTCCAGAAATCCAGTTCCCGGGCCACTGGGGCTGGAGGTGAAGCCACTGACACCCTCTTCAGGGCTGTAAATTGGCAGGTGAAAAGAAAGGCCTTGCCCCCCACTGGGGAAAGAAGGACTTGTCAGGGCTAACTAGACCACCTTTTCCTTCTCGAAACTGGGTCTTTTTGTGTGAATTTTGGAGGGTGCTGTGGCAGTTTAGGCAATCTGGGGGAGGGTGCCAGGGATGTTGAAGAAGCTGGAAGGTGGGGGCGGGGGCAATTGCCTTTAACATGAGGACAGGCGCTCTGCTCCTGTCTTACTGTCTCCAAGCAGATTGCAGTCAGGTTCTTCCCTCACTGAGAGTATCTGTTCCGTGGACAGAGACCAAGCAAAGCCCTCGTACAAGATTATTCAGAGTAGAGAATCTGTTGAAGCCAGATCAACAAGCTTAGATTGGCTTCGACTGGGATGTGGGATGACTTTGTTCTCCCGAACCCTTCTTTGTCATGAATGTTTTCATGAGGGATTTTGGAGAAAGAGCTTGCGGTATTGGAAGGAGCATAAGCTCTGAAGCAGAAAAACTCAGATTCAGATCCCCAATTCTGCCACTTCCCAGTTACATGACCTTAAAATCTCCCCACCGGGAGTTTGCTCCCCTCTACAACAGGGACAGTCCCTTCCTTGCAGAGCTGATGCTGACATCAGTAGCATATACGAAGCCATCTCAGACTGCCTAGCCTGGGGTACAAGGAGCGGAGGTTACGCCCAGGAGCTGAGTGGCTTCGGGCTGGTAGCTCTCTGCTTTCTTCGTTGGGGGTTGGGGGGGGCAGCTAACAGCACAGACTCCGACTGCCCAGTTCCCCTATGGGTAGCCCTGGACAAATGGCTTCATTTCCATGACCTTAGTTTCCTCATCTGCAAAAGGCGAATACAGGAGATCCCCCTTACCCGTGATGTCAGTTACCTGCGGCCAACTCGGTCTGGAAGCAGATGATCCTCCCCCTGACATATTGTCAAAAGGTGGCAGGCAGGTCAATGCTCCCTTGCAAAGCCTGCGTCATTCACTTCATATCATTCTCATCACGTAGGCATTTTGTCATCTCATATCACAGGAAAGGTGAATACAGTACATACAGTAAGATATTTTGAGAAAGAGACTCCATTCACATAACTTTTATTATAGTTTTACTATTATTGTTAATCTCTTACTGTGCCTAGTTTATAAATTAAACTTTATCATAGGTATGTGCGGATAGGAAAAAACACCATATATGTATATATATAGGGTTCAGTAGTATCTGTGGTTTCAGGCATCCACTGGGGGCCTTGGAGCGTGTTCCCAGCAGACAGGGGGGACCACTGAGCAGGGGGGACCACCTCATAGGGTTATCGTAAGCATTCCGTGAGTGAAGTGCTCAGAACAACCTGGAATATAGCTCATGCTATAGAAGTGTTGGCTGCTACTGGTAGTGTGATTTAGTTTTGCATGGACTTTCGGCTTCCAGAAGCTGCTTTGACTCATGCTGTGCCATCTAATACCCTGACACCATGCTCTCTATTAGCAAGTACCTGGCCAGGCAGGTGTGGGATATGCCCCGTGACCACTGTCTGACTTCGGAGGTTAACCTATTCTGGCAATTTCTGTCAGTCACTGGCCAGAAGCTCTTGAGAGCAAGACTGGGAAAACCAGAAATAACTTCCCAAACCGGAAAGTAGAGTGATCTGCATTGTAACCCAGAGCTAAGCCCTGAGGGTGCTTTCTGCCCTTTCCCAGAAGAAAGCCTGGCCCTAGACGGTGGTTTGGGGTAGGCAGGGAGTCACCTCCCAGGCCATCAAGATGCTCATGGGAGCACCATTCAGCCACCTTCAGTAGGAACACCTGCAGCAGAGAAGCAGCAGCCTGTGGCTCAAGCTTGTCAGCAGAATATGAGCTGTGCACAGGGCCCAGCAGCAGCCAGACCTGGGGCTGCTCCCCCACCCCTGCGGGGCCTGACCCGACCAGCGTGCTGGGCAGTTACCCATGCGTGAGCTGGCACCCGGGTTCACCGTCCCCAAAGAGGCTTTATTCAGGGTTTCGATTCCAGGAGGCTCCACACTCCTGAAAAAAGTGCCTCACGGGATTTCAGACGAATTTTACAGTTTCTCTTAACACAGTGGTTTTATGGCGTTATAGGACCCCAGGGAGACTTCCCGAAAGCTCTGAGAATAAGGTGTTATTCCCCAAGTCAGGTGGCAGAGGGGCTTTTCTTAGCTGGCTCAGGGCTCCTGAACTGCCGGGGCGGCACACAGAGCACACGGCACTCAGCCGCATCTGAAGGGCACTTGAGGAAGAGGCTGCAGGAACTCTGCCCCCCAAGGACTGGAAATGAAGAAGCCCTTTCTTCCCTTGGCACCTGCCAACAGGATCAGTGGCCCCACTTGGTCTCTGCTGACCTTGACTGCTGGGCTGACTTCAGATCTTCACCTTGTTGTGCAGGAAACATCCCCCGCTCTGTGGAGAATCCCTGGTCCTAAACTTCTCACTGAGCCTGCTCCTCTGCCCGCTCTCGAAGCCGCCCCCCAGGCTCTGGGCTCTGATGCCCCAATCCATGTTTGGGGCATCAGAAAGACAGCGGTTCTCATCCTGATGGCGATGGAATCACTTGTGGGCTTTCTTGTTCAAGTACACCCTTCCTGGACCCTGGTTCCAGGACCGCCTCTGGGACCTTCAACTCCTTCCTGTATCCTTCTGCCTCCCTACCTTACATACTTCTTTTTCCCTCCTCCTCTGCATCTTCCTGCCTGGGCTCAGACCCATAGTCCCCATGGTCTCGTCTCGGGGATAAGAACAGACTTTGCTACCAGGACACCCTGCACACTCCCCACCTACTTCTCTGTCCACTGAACTGCTGCACACAGGTTTTCACACCTTCCAGGTCCTCAACTCTGCGTGAAGTGCCAGAGGTCACAGCTAATGATAGCTCACACCGCCACCTTTCTGACTTCTGGTGTGCCTTTATATCTGTGCTTCACTGGCTGACCGTCATCTCAAAGACTTACAATATTCTTTTTCCCTGTATGAAAATGGACACTTGGTCTTCTGAATATAAACGTAATGCATTTTTTAAATGTTTATTTTGAGAGTAAACACACATGCGAGGAGAAGGGCAGAGAGAGAAAATTCCAGGCAGGCGCCTCGCCCAGCACGGAGCCCCACACGGGGTTCAGTCTCACGAATTGTGAGATCATACATGATCTGAGCTGAAATCAGGAGTCAGACACTTAACCACCTCAGCCACCCAGGCGCCCCTTGGTATTTTTTAATGTAATTTTACATCAGTATCCACTCTGTGCTCCCACACTGTGTCTAAATGAGTGCCTTGTCTGAGTCCCCCCTGGCTGTTACCACTTTGCCTGTGACAGTCACAGCCAGCAATGTTGTCCCCTTTAGCTCCAGAAAAGCCCCAGTACCTGAGCTTACCTCGGGCCAGCCGTGCTCTTCTTGCCAGTTGACGCTGTATCGTCCATTGGGCAGGAGTCCTAGGAGACACTATGGCCTCCAGAGTGTAACCTTCTCTTCCTATTTGAGTCAGTCCAGTCTCTTTGACAGTCCCTTTCTTAGTCCCGGGGCTTCACATTCCTGCTGTCGGCTTAACTGGATGCCAGGCCCATGGTGTGGCCAAACACGGTCTCCAATTGCCAGGGTCCGCCTGCCATTTCATGTCTCCTCAGAGGCCCATCTGTGCCCACACCACACCTGAATCTGTTCTGCCCTTAGGCACTGCTCTGGCCTCATCCTTGGGCCCAGCCTCAGCAGGCTGGTGCTGGCTCCAGAGCCCCACGCTTCCAGCTTCATCCTCAGACAGGAACATGAGGTTCCCAGCATGCTGTGTCCTAAGCCAGCGTGGTGGGCCAGCCTTTAGAGGCAGTGCTGTTTTGATGGTCTGTGCTGCAGGCCCCCCCTCCCCCGCCGAACCCCACCACAGACCCAGAGGATGGCCATATCCCAGCTAGAGGGTCTCCCCTTCCCACTGCTGCCAGCCAGTGAGGAGTAGAGATTCCTCTCCATCACACACCCCACCCACTTCTGTCTCCTCCTCTTACTCTCACCTCACATTAACTCACTTTCCTTTTTGTTCTCCGAAGATCCAGTGAAAGCCATTCTCTGCTAATAGTGATAGCACACACTTCTTTAACTTTTAGGCACTATTCTAAGCACCTTACATGTATTGCCTCTTATTCTGACAACAGCTTTTTTTGAAATATGAAACATTAACTTTGTTTTGCACATGAATAATAGGTGCAGAATTAAGGAAGTCCTTTAGAGGGCAAGTGAGCAGTCAGCTGAGGCACCTGATCACAGCCCACACTCCTTACTACCACACTTTTCAGGAACCACAATTTCAGGTTTCTGGGCACTTGGACTCCCAACTGCTTGTCCAGCTCTGACCCTATGTTTCTAGAATCTGCTTGACATTCATCTCTTTATTCTGGTCCTAACCCTGTTGTCCTCTCTCTTGTCCTGGCTGTATTGTCCTCTATTGCCTTTAGCCTGGCAGCAGAGAGAAAGCTAACCAAGGATTATAGATTTGCACTGGGGAATCTGCAAGGTGAATAATCCACCTTGAGAGTGTCATTGTGAGTTGACTGAAAACCCAATGAGAGGCTTCCTTTAAGGCCCACTTTCTAGGTCCTCTCCCCCACTTCTGGGCCCATCTTGAGTCAGTCCCACTCTGTAGCCACCACTCCTGACCCCAGTCATAACTAAAAGCTGCGTCCTGACCTTCCCTCCCTGCCTTCTCTGCAGCCAGGTTACCCTGGATCTTTGCACCCACTATTAAGCTGCTTGAAAGCTGCCTCCTGCTTCAGCAAATGCTGCAGGGTGGTTGCCAGCAGAGTCACCTACTGAGGACAGGTTTGTGGCCTACTGAAGAGCTTCCTGACAGTCTCAGCCTCCCCTCACTCGGCCCACATCAAGCAGCTGGGTTATAAAAAAAAAAAAAAGGGGGAACTTGCTATTTAGAAGGGAATCAGAGAGAGCTGTCAGCAGGACATAAATATTCATAGAGGGAGGTTAGAACTTGAGTCCCTAAAACCTTGATTTGTGTTCGTCCGTTTAAGCCTCATTAAAAAGTGGTAAATGAAAGTGGGGATATTCAGTGGAACTGCAGATAAATTGGGCTTGTTCAGATAAAGACCTCCTACTGCCAGCTCCACACGCCCTGCCCAGAGCACGACAGCAGATTGGCTTGGCCACTTGTGGTTTGCCAACCTCAATTTAACGATTTTGCTTAGCGTGAGTTCCCGGTCTTGTTCTGGGCCAATTACCACTTGTTTGGGCACCCGGTAGCCTTCCAGAGATGTTTAGGCGTGGAAATACCGAGCCTGCTTGGGGACATTTGAACCAGGACTTGGCCCAAGGAGTGGCAGGAAGACATCTGACGCAAGAGTGAGCTCTAAGGGAGGGTTTCAGGCTCTAGTTTCTACATGAGGCCTAGATGTATCTGTAGCCCCTCAGCCCCATCCACGTTCAACTGCAGTCCTTCCTCCGTGGCTACAAACACAAAGACTGCAGCAGGACAGGCTTTGTGGTGATCACAAAGGGGAGACAGACGGCCGCCATTCTAGGATAGGAGCTACAAAGTCAGGTATCCTTAGGAGCCGGGCAGTCACATTTGCAAGTGGAATGGGCCAGTCTGGGCTAGACTTGATCCCTGGGGTACAAGTTTACAACATCTGCCCTAGGGGTTCCCAGAGTATAGGAAGGTGAGGTTTAGACACCCGTAGCTGGGATGACATCGTGTGCAGTCAGCCTTAGGAGAGCCAAGGGAAGGAAGTGATACTGCTCCAGTCAAGGGCAGCAGAGAAGGCCTGTGGAGGGGGTAGCACTTCAAGAACTAAGCTTTGGGACCTAGCGTGGAATTTGGTGCCCTGATTGTGGTTTGCACACCATGGGATGGAAACAGCAAGTCTCAGGGCCCCAGGAGCTGGGCTGTGTGTGTTGAGGGTGCTGCTGGAAGAGGGGGCTGCGTGGCGGCCTACACCACCTGCTGTTCTCGTTCAGCTCCACTGACCATCACGTCACGCTCTTGCTGTTCCGAGCCTGACTGCCCAGTGCTTATTTCCCTGTAGTGCAGGTTCCAGGATAGCCTTCGGCCTCCCAAGGCACAGGCCCCAGCTCGTGGCTGGGGCTGTTCCCCAGGACAGTCCTTCCTTTGGTGCCCATTAGCAGAGAAATGACACAATTAACCAGGCAATCAACTCAGGGCTCTTCACTTGCTCCCTCCCACAGGGCCTTGCCTCTGGAGCTGCAGTTGGCAGGTGGCTGAGGCTGTAGGGAAGGGAATAGATGGTATGTCTAGAGCTAGGCGTTGGGACAAGGCAAAGTGGCTGACCCAGAAGTGGCTGGGATGGGTGCTGGCCAGGGAGAGGGGCAGAAGGCTTCAAGTGCATCTCTCCTAACACAGGCCTCAGAACACCTGCCTGGGACTCTGGGATCTGCACTTGTAATCATTGATCACTGTCTCTGCAGGGGCCTCTCCGGGAGGAACTGGATAGAGAACTGGCTGAGACCAGTTAAGGAGAGGGGTGCTCCAGTCTGACTCCTCGAAAAAGTCCTTCCCTTTGGGGATCCCAGCCTCCCATATAGAGGTCATATTTGCTATCCCTCTCCAGGGATGTGATGGAAAATTGAGCATCATGGGACCCCAGGCACTATTCAGTCACCTGCCACTGAGGGACACTGGGCCCTCTGAATCTTCCCACCGACTGAGATCTAGGCTGCCTCCAGCAGGGCAGAGGTACAGGAACAGACCTGGGCCCAGAGAGGTGGCAGATTAGACACCTGGAGACAGATGGACAGAGATGAACTTTCAAAGCCACATACATGATACCAGGAATCAGGCTTGAACGATCCAGTCCAGTATTTTAGAAAACATTTTCCTACAACTCACATTATTTCCCCAAGAACATGACTCTGAAACTATAATTAAAAAAAGGGGGGGGGGGGAAACTGATACCTTTGTCAGCCAGCCTTTGAGGAGCTTAGCTACTTTGCCCCACAAGCGACAGCTACCTTGATGATAGGCAATGTTTTTGCACAAGAACCAAGTCAGAAACAAGTTTTTGAGCTGTGTTTTTTTACAGTCCGTGATTTTTATTGATTCTCATGGGAAAATATATATATATATTCTTACAACTTAAAACTACCTTAAGTGTGTCAACGCAAGAAATACCTCTGCTTCTTGGCCCCTATATGTCTAATCCCCATCCCTCATGTGTGTGGAGTGCTGGGGAAAGGCAGGGCCTCCCATAGCAGTGCCTTGTTCCCTCCTAGACCAGGACTGTCTCAGGTCACTTCTGCTGTCAGCCTGGCCGGCATGCGTCCTGGGAAGACAGGGAGATTGCTCCCGACGGCCCCCCACCCATGCCTGGTCCAGAGAAGCAGGGCAACTGTGGGAACCGCACCACACCCATAGCTGTCTGCAGTGGGGCTCAGGCTGCACTGTGTGGAGGTAGAGGACGGCAAAACAAAGATGCTGGGGGGACGGGGTGCCGTCCAGGAAGACTCCTAGAGGCCCTTCCTCCCCATCCGAGGACCCCAACTGTTTTAAAAGTTGAAAGGCTCTGTCACCCATCTCTATCTGCCCATGTGCTGTGTGTTTCAGATCGATGGGCTGGAGGAGAAGCTGTCACAGTGTCGGAAAGACCTGGAAGCTGTAAACTCCAGGCTCTGTGGGACGGAGCTGAGCCCAGAGGCCAGGTAAGGCATCTGCCTTTGGCCCCTCATTCTCATCCTGGGGACCTGGCCCTGAGCTTCCATTTGCCCTACTCCTTGCCGCTGGAGATTTGGGCTCCTTGTCCATCCTGCCCCGGTGTGCCAGCTGCCCCTCAGATGGGAAGGAAGAGGGCTTGAGCCATAATACTCCTTCTCCCCTTACAGGAAGTCTCTGGAGAAGGAGAAAAACAGCCTGATGAATAAAGCCTCTAACTATGGTAAGAAAGTTCCCTTCCTTTACCAGCCCCATCCTCCAGGCCCAGGGAGCCCACCGGGTGATGGGGATCGAGAGGGTTCTTTGGGAGGGAGCCATCCCCCCCTGCTCCTCCACCGAGGCTGTAGGAACCCACTGTAGGCCCAGCAGCCTGGAAGGAGAGCAGGTTTGTTTCTTTGTTCCAGGGGAGATGGAGAGGCCTACGGGCCTCTTCTTCCTCTGTGGGATGAAGGGGAATGGCTGTAGTCAGGTTCAAAAGAGACTCTCATATCCACCCAGACTTGGGACATCTGTTCTCCGAACCCCCCCCCCCCCCTTCCCCTTCCCCTCCATTCCATCCCAGGATGAACCTCCCACTTGGGCAGCAGGAAGGGCTACTGTGGGTGAAGCAATGCTGCCACCTTCTGGGCGCTGGGGGCAGAGCCAGGTAGAACCAGGTAGGGTGCAGAGCAGGAAGGTGGCTGGTACCACCCCTACCCCCACCCTGCCCCAGCCAACCTCAGAGGAACATGGTCTACAGAGGCTCATCAGACTTCTCTGTTCTGTCCTCCCCGAGAGACCAGACCTGGCCAAGAATCAGCCCCAGAACAGTCCAGGTGACAGGGAACCTCCCAGAGGGACCAGTTTGAATCAACACTGTAAGCACATACACACCCCTGCGTGGGCCCCAATCTCAGTCTGGCCTGCCCAGCGCTGATTTACAGGTACATACCCACTCTTTTATGCAAGTAGGAGTGGGATATCCATTTTGCCTCAAGCCCAGCAATTTTTTTTTTTAATGTTTATTTTTGAGAGACAGAGAGTGAGCCGGGGAAGGTCAGAGAAAGGAAGACAGAGGATCTGAAGCCGGCTCTGCACTAACAGCGCAAGATGCAGAGCTTGAACTCACAAACTGTGAAATCATGACCTGAGCCGAAGTCAGACACTTAAGTGAACTACCCAGGTGCCCCTTAAGCCTAGCAATTTTTACAGCCGCAGCATCAACCCCATTTCCCTGAGAGGTACGGTACCTCAGTACCACCCACCTGCATGTCACACGAGGGGATGAATGGATTCAGTGTGGCCATAGGACTGGCCTCCTCTAGAGGCGAGCCCAACCACCTTGTGGGTACAAACTGCTTTCTTTTAGTGTCCCTGGTTCCTGCTTAGCTGGGTGTCCAACAGGGGGCAGGACTGGAAGCCCTGATGGTGTGGCCCCACCCTGTACCCGCTCCAGCGTCAGGCCCCAAAAGTCCCAGCTACCCCGAGTCTCTAGTTGGCCAGATGAGAACACCTGAAAGGATGAGCACCACGTAGCCCCCACCCCCAGCCCAAAGGACTCACCTGGTGATGCCATGCCAACACCTAGCTTGGCTTTCAGGTGTGGCCTTTTTGATAACCCCCTCACACACTCCATCCTCAACTTTCACTGCGTTTGAAGAGAAACGGCTGAGCAGCATTGCGTGGTGGGATTCCTTTGGGCCAGGATCTGTAGCCAAAAGGTTGTGAGAATCTGGGCAGATCAAGGATAGTCATTTTTATAGATAAGGAAGTGGAGAAGCTGGGAAGGAACACGTCTGCCCCTCAGAGCAATGTATGTGCCCATTTGTGAGAGAAGCAGACAGAGGAGAGTAGCATATGGGCCCAAACTACCTGTCCACTCCTGTTTCCTCCCAGAGAAGGAGTTAAAGTTGCTTCGGCAGGAGAACCGGAAGAACATGCTGCTCTCTGTGGCCATCTTTATTCTCCTGACCCTCATCTACACCTACTGGACCATGTGAGCCTGAGACTTCTCCAGAGTCAGCACGGGGTTCCTCCTTGGCCCCCTGGTCACAACCAAGCAGGCCCTTCAAGCCTCAAGACAACCAAGGTACAGGCGTATTTCTCCCCGACCCCGACACTGGATCAGGGCTGCCAGCCCAGCCCCTCTTCACTCCTGGTCCTGCTGTGGGGCCTGGGTCTCCAGAAGGACTTTGTGTTGATTCCCCTCTCAGCCCAAGGGAGAGGCAATAAAGAACAGCCAGGCTGCTTCTGTCTGCTGAGTAAATGTCATGGTCTGACTGCAGCTGGAGGGCAGTGGGGGTGGCACTCGGGAATCAAGGAAGAAAAGATGTTCAAGGGGAAGTGTTCAGCTTAGAACTCAGAAAGGAGAGGGAAGGCAGGGCTGCGAAGGTGAGTCCCCAGCTTAAGTGGGGAATAAGGAGACAGGAGGAAGCATGTAAAAGCCAAAACTATTCTGGGAGCCATTTCCAGGGCTTAGGCCTTGCACTACCAGTCCACCGTGCCCACCAAACACACTTTCTTGCCCTCCAGTCACGGTCGCTGCCTGTAATTGTGGCATGAAAAAAAAACAAAAACACACGCCATGCAGCAAAGGGTGACCAGGGAAGTGGTCATGTGGAGGTACCACAGAGTTTTAACCCATCTTCAAGAGGCAAGCAGGGCTGGTGAGGCCCGGCAGAGTGAGTAGGCGGCAAGAGCCATGGTAATGACCAGACTTACAGTGACAGTGGGCAGCAAATCAGGCAGGGTTGGCTGGAGTGAGGGCAGGAGCAACAAACACGGCCACCCCCCAACTCTGCTCCCAGCACCAGGGGCAGGAGTGGGAGGCTGAGCAAAGCCGAGCATAGTAGGGCAACCAGAAGGATCAGGGGCTTGGCCTGGAGACTACACCAGTTAGGAAAGTGGAGTTGCCCTAGGAGCTCAGGGTGTGAGACATCAAGGACCCTCAGGGCCAGGGTGAAGGAAGGAGCCAAAGTACAGCAGGCTAGAGGAGGCCAGCACCAGAGCTGTGGAGCTGGTGGAGCAGCTCTAGCCCTGGGCTGAGAGGGAGGCACCATCAGCACCTGCACACCTCACCCCAAGCACCGCCCCCCCACCCCCACCGGTGCAGGCACAGAATGGAGGGGAGGCTGGCCAGGGGTCAGTGCAACCGTCTCTCCCTCCCTCTCTCCCTCCGGTCTAGTGACACTAATTGGTCTGACACCTCTGTTATTTTAGTCACACAAACTGATCCTGGATTGTCACAGTGCTACCATGGGGTGAGCCGTGTGATTTATGTAAGGGAGAAGGTGCCTCCCTGCCCTGCTGGGCAGTAGGTTCTTTCATTCTCCAGTCCCTGCTTCCAACAGGAGCTGCATAATTTCCGGACTCTTCCTAGGTGGGGCCCCTCTCTAGCAGCAGGGCCCACAAGGCCCAGGAGCTTGTAGAGGCTCTGATTAAACAAACCTGCTTTCCTCCCCGCTTCTTAAGTAGAGCTTCCTCCCCTTCTCCAGCCCAAACTGTTTCATCCAAGCCAATCCCAGACCACACAGCACCAAGGACAAACAGCACTAGCCCCAGCACAGAGCCACACAGGCATTAAAAATATGTTTATCTTTAATGATCCAAGATTCTGCAAGACACACTGATATACCCAGAACGGGGTGGAAACACACCTTTCTCAGCCGTGCTGCCACCAACCTGGGGGGAGGGAGGGGCTGGATGCTGGCTAGGCGACACCACCCCCACCCCCAGGTAGAGTCATTTCCAACCTCACAGGGAGTCTCTGTGGCCTATCGCCATGGAAACCAGCCTAGCACTGGGATGGGGCTCTAGGGAGCCCATAAGAGCATCTCTGAGAGGTATTTCCCATTAAAAACAACCACAAGTACCCTCCCCCACCCAAAGCTACTGCCCAGCTTCCCTTCTTCCCCCTCTGCCAAGACAGAGGAAATGGAGTGACCACAAAAGGACAAACAAAAGTGACTGTACTTCCTACTGGGGAAGAAAAAGGGGGTGAGTAGCAAGGTGGCTGTGGCAAATGGGGGGGGGGGGGTGCCATGATTGCCAGAAGGCTAGGTGTGACCCAACCCGAGGTACCTCTGTTGCCAGGGGGCCACTGCTGCTGGGGCATAGAAAAAGGTCTTTAAAGGCTGCTTCCTCTTCTAGAGCTGCCCAAGGTTCAGAACAAAAGGGAATGGGGCCCAGGAAGGCTCTACAACCCCAGGAGGCAGTCATGCCCGCTATCGAGACAGCACTGTGTCCCGATGCAGTGGCAGGGAAGTATGGCCCACGTGCCTCCCTTCCCGGCCTGCGGGACTGTCAGAGGTCCGGCTGGGACGAACTCCAGGGAAGACCAGGACAGAGGTCAGGGAGGAGATAAAATCATCTCCAACTTGGCATCAAAACAGAGCAAGTTCAAAGAAACAAAACCTTGATTTGTACAGCAGCTGCCCCTGGCCTACACCCACTCAGGGTCGGCCCAATAAAAAGCTGGGCAGAGCACGGGCATGGCCGCCCTCAGGGCAGTGCACGGAACTCAGAAAAGTGAGTCTACAGGATACAAGAGAGAATGGCAGAAACAAAGCCCTGCTGTTCTCTGACACGTCCTCCACTGGCCACACATGCCCTCGGCCCTGACCTCAAACCCGCCTGTAGGAGCAGCATCCTTCAGGCTGATTCCTGGCAGGGAAGACAATTCCCAGGCAGGTCTCTGGGGAGGGAAGTCCAAAAGGTGTCCCAGAAGGAATGTCAGAGTCCTCAGAAGGCCCCCGACTGAGTTCTTCAGGGAGAATGGAGAGGAGACCACCCACCCCTTATGGTCAGGCTGCAGTGACTGTGCTCCCCAGTCCCTTTCCGAGAAGGGGTAAAAAACCAGTACTGTGAGCCCCAGGCAGAGCGCCCTGACTCAGAGAATGACAGATCATTCAGCAGGGGTGGGCATCCCCACACCCTCAGGCGCTGTGCATCTGGATGAATGAGAGGACATCTTCCTTGGACAGCTTGTCTGGGTCCTGGGGCTTCTGGGAGTCATGAACACGGATGCCATCCCCCCACTCCCAGAAGAGCCTGCCATAGTAGCAGATGCTGGGGAGAAGGAAGAGAAAGGAGGTCAGAGGGCTGTACCCGGGTGGAGCAGGACCAAGAGATCACCACCCCAACCCTGGCAACCATGACTTAGAGGACTGATCCTTAAAGGGGTGGGTCATTTAACTCTAGTTGAGGGTCTTCCCTCTAGCAGCCAACAGGTACCCAGTAGGCCCCAGCTCCTTTCCAACAAACAGATGCTGATGCTAATTGTGTCCAACTAGATTCCTAGAATTACTGATATTCCTGGTTTATCTGTCTGTGCCGTTCTAATAAAACAGTATTAGTGTAGCAACAGACACTGGTGTCAGTGGCTAATTATAGGCGCATTAGAGCTACTGGCTGCTGTCAAAACCTATGACTGTAACAGTCTGGCAAATGGACTCTGGGTGCTCATGAGAGACACCTAAGACCCCTGAATCCCAAGGGGCAGGGCTGCAGGCCCTTGGTAGGTTTGCACCACCAGGCCAGTGTCAGAAGGTCACATAAGCAGTGGCTGCTCCATGGGGCAGACAGATGCCCTGCCTGGATGAGGCTCTTCCCACCCAGGACCCCCAGCCATCACAGCAGGTCTTGGTGTCACTTGCTTCTGAGCTTCTATCCAGAACTGGGGGCCACGCCCTAGAGGGGGCATAGCCCCACCCTTGGGAGGAGCCCAGTCTATGCTAGGGGAGCCCCTGCTTGGGCAGCCATCTTTCTCAGGACCTGGGGTATGCCCCAAGAGGGCTGGCCGGCATCCTGGCAGGAGCACCTGGGGTTGTGGAGAGGACAGGCACAGAGGAGGGCCACTTACTGAAAGGGGGCGATGGAGTCTGCAGGGAGGTCAAAGGTAGAGATCTTGGTTTTCTTATTGTAGAAGAACTTCCTCTTGAAGCTTTTGCTGAATCCCATAGTCCATGGCTCTGACAGAAGGAAGAGGGGAAAGCTCAGAAAAGGACACAAAATATTCATGCGGGACAGGAACAGACCAACATAGGGGTGTGCCTTTCTGCACTTGTGTTCTTCCATTGCCCTCTCTCCCAAAAAGCAGGCAGAGAACAGCCTGTGAGGAGGATGCAGCCTTTATCACCAGCCCAAAGGGGCTCAAGGAGGACGACTAAGATAATTACTTCTCAACAACCCCACCCCAGTCCTGCCAACCTGCCACCAGGGCAACAACTCTGGGACCCTGGCAGAGGGAAGGCTCTTTAGCCAGAAGGCACTGAAGAAAAGGGACTGTACAGAGGATACAAATGGCCAAGCCTGACTTGCTGCCACCCCCAGAGAAGGCCCTTTACCTGCATGAGGACACTGTGTGTGCACAAACCAACTGGGCTCCTCTCAGCCCCAACCCGACCCCCAGGACCCACCAAGGAACAGAAGAGGCTCGGGAAACAGTCCCCAACCCCACACCTCATAGAAACGCCAGCCTGGCTGCCATGCACCTTAGTAGGCAGACTTCAGCTCCGGCTCAGACAGGGTCTGGGCCAGTCACCCTGGCTGCAGGAAAGAGGACAGGCAACAATCACCCATCACCTACCATTCACCGTCCTGACGATGTAGAGGCCAGTGGGCACAAAGTGCCGGTCATCCCGCCCTGTGTAGCTGAGCTTCGGGGTGCCACTGGAGCCCTTGATGATCTTCATTTCTAACCTAATTTCCCCGAGGTGAGTAAACAGCAAGTGTGGTTTTGTGCATGAGAGCGAGCCCTCACATTTTTCTCCGGCTAATATTAAAATCCCACCACCCACAGCATTTTATCTCAGTTCAACATAAGAAATGGAAACTGAGGCAGAGATGTGAGTTGCTCCAGTTGCTCCAGGCTACCCATCGAGGGAGTCTGTGCAGAGCTGGATGGAGGACTCAGGCTCTAAACTTTAAGCAATGGAGTCAGGAAAGTGACAGATGTCCCTGCTCTGTTGCTGCCGTTTGGGGGACAGGTGAGGGGGGGGGTGTTTCAAGGGTGACACAAGTAAGGTTAAGATCTGAGACCAGAGGTGCCACTGGGTCTTCGATCCCCCACCAAAGGCATCACTGTGGCCACTAAAGAGTTAACATGAGACCACGGAGACCTGGCCCAGCTCCCATGGCCGCAGCAGGCACAAACCCAGGATGAGACCCCCCAGATGAGAGCACCCTGCACACCACTAATGCAAGGAAGCAGTTACGCCCCCCTGCCCCTCCAGGCTCAATCTCTCTGTCAGCACCAGGAGCTGGGATTTATAGTGTTTCAAGCAGCTTGCTGCTCTGCCCCTCGCAGGGACAATCGTAACTATTACAGCATCAATGAGCCCGTATTTCTGCCTGACACACACCGCCCTGCTCCCCTCCTGACGGTGCTGAATCAGCTCTCAGCCGGGGGGCTCTTGGCTGCGGCAGGGGGGCTAAAGGCAGTCTGCCAGGGCCAACTCACCACCTCCCCCACGACACACCTCTGCAAAAAGAGAACGCTGCTGCACCCCCACCCCAACTCTCCTCTCAGATCCTGCACTAAGACTGAGTCACTCACCTGACAAAAATCTTCTCCATCTCCTCCAACCTGTACACCTCCTTCACCCTGTGTGTAGAGGGACAGAGAGAGGACAAAGGTTTTCTGGGGTGTGGGGCGCAGATATTCTTACCCAGCAGCAGCTGGAGGCAGGAGGCTGTGCCTGTCCTTGTCTTCTTCTGGCCCCAGTACCCCAACCCACCAGAATGAGGACCTCCAGCCCCGTGTGCTGCTATCCAACACAGATGCCCTAGCTCAGAGCTACCAAACACCCCCTTGGGCCTGCCCCACGGCAACTGAGGAGCACAACTATGGTTACTGAAGAAGGGGGAGAGAGGAAGATCTGGCAGACACCCAAGTCATCTTCACTGTCACCAGGGGCCCAAATACCAAGGTCCAGGCTCTTGTGTAGGTCACCATGGATTTTAGGGCTTCCTGTAGCAGAGTTATTTCCAAACAGTCCTAACGGGCCTTTTACCATAGGGGGTAGGGAGACCTCTACCCAGGATGCAGGGTTCCTTCACCTCTGGGGGCCTCTGAACACATCTTTGGAACTGCTGGGTAAGGTCTCCAGGGACCCAGCAACTAGACAACAAGCAACACAGGGAGGGTCCCCAGAAGGTGTCCCTCAGGACCTGGCAGACAGGACATTTTATAAAAAGTGTAGAGAGACACCTCGGTCTCCAGTCATATAGTCTGGGTCTCCAAGCCCCAAAGGTAATAACCTCTGACCCGGGCACAGCCTGGAAAGTCTGGTCTCCCTATGTGGGCTCCCTGACGGTCCTCATCCTCCTCTCCTACCTCAGGGCCTGGAACTTTCACACCATCTAACATGGCAACAAACACTCTCTTCTTCCTGTTCAAAAACTCCCATTCCCTTAGCACCCTTTTCTCACCTGAAAAAAAAGAAAAGGCCAGGTGGTATGCTAATGAGTGTGAATGTGCAAGGTGTGTCAGTGCCCCGAGAAGCATGTGCATCTTCAATGACACCTTAACCCCTAGGAATGCATCTCCTGTGGAGGCTGGCCCACCATGACAGGCGGGATGGGGAGACACTCTGGGGCGAAGGACACACCTACCCAGCACCCACCCCAATTCACATTCACCAAGGGTAGTCTTATCTCTAACCACAACTTTGCCTGGTCCTCTCTACTGAGCCCTCCCATCCTCCACAGGATGGGGAAGCAGGCACTGGCCAGAAAGAAGCAATGGGGAATGGGGGTTTGGGAGGGAGACCATATGCTCACCTGATGGGATTCATGTCAGGCCGACTGGGCTTGGAAACAGCTTTCACAAATTTCTCAGCAAGCTGAATTCTAGAGCACAAACAGAGTCTCTCAGAGGTGAGCCAAGGCGCCTCCACTAGCACCCCTGCCCCCAGGGCATCTGCGTGGCACCAGAGACGGAACACTTCTGAATGTGGAGCAAAGCCACTCCAAGAGGCAGCACTCCTATGCCTGAGGAAGCCCACCCTGCCCTTCTCCACTAACATCTTTGTGCACGCCCTCCCTCTGTAGATTTGGACATCCAGTTTTGCTATATGTTGGTAGGCTTTTCTGAAGTGTGCCTTGAGTTGTGCTCAGTCCCCTCCACTAGAACTTCAGATGTCATCTGTATCGTGTATGTCAACTCACCCCAAACCACTGATGCCACAGCACACCCACTCAGAAGAACCAACTTAGGCATATCAGTATCACGGCAGTGTGAGAGGTCCCTCCTTTGTGTCCCCCACCCCCCTTCTAACAACTGATCAGTCATCCATCCACAAGCAAAAGGGCCGCTGGGGGATCCAGATGAACAGACTTAAACGGGACCACCCATGCTCAAGACATGTTCTTCAGAGACCCTCCCTCTCTCCATAAGCCTATCCTCTTGCTCAACCTGAATCAAAACATCACTTCTGATCTGAACAGCTGTGGCCAAACAGAGTGTGCTGGTATCTGTGGCAATGGAGGCCCCCAAGCCCCAGCAAACTCTGCAGTGCAGATACTAATTCCTCACCCTGGCCCTGGAACCAGCCCACGGGTGGGGAAGGAAAACTAACGATAGCCTTAGGCAAGAAGGCCTGGGTGAGGGACCAAGCCTCAGAGGCTGATGCCACACAGCTGACCTGGCCTACCCTGCCCTCCCTCCCCAGGACCCAGGTCAAACCGCTGGTTAAAGTGCTGCTCCCGCACGTCACTGCCATTCAGCACGAGGACATCGAGGATGTGGATGGCACTAATCTTCCGCTGGGCCTTCCCCTAGAAGAAGAAGTGCGCTGCCCATCCTGCCAAGCATCGGCCTGGGGCCCACTGCCCACCACGGCATGCTGGCCTCCGTTCTACCTATATATCACCGGGGGAAGAGAAGGACTCCAAACACAGAACTTTCTTGTGCCTCCCTCCCAGATCATTCTCAGCACCACACCAGCCCAGACTTCCGAGCAGCCAGAGATCTGAGGCTTTAGGTGATGAGCACCCCTGAACCTCAAACTCAGTGAGGCTGCCGCCATGGTGCTCCATTCGGGGCCTAGCTTCCCAATCTTGTCCACTGTTCCCATTGACTGTTCTGAAAGTCATCTGTATGGCTGTCATGGCCAAAGCTCAAGGGATCCCTGGTAAAAACAAAATCAGCAGCTAAAAAATACCCAGCAGGCCCACTAGGGCCCAGGATGCCCAGAGATGACTGAGGTTCCCTCTTGCACACATGGGGACTGTGATCCTTCCTACCTAAACGTATCATTGTTTCGAGCAACTACCCAAGGAGGAGGAATCATTTCACAGCCTTCCCCCAGCTCTGGGCCCTGTCAAGCACCACAATGTGACCCAGTTAACTTGGGGGGAAAAGGGCCAGGCTCAGCCGTGCCCCAGTTCCCTAGCTGGCAGGGCCAGAACACATGAGCAGAACCACCTCTGACCTCCCCTTTCAGTTCATGGACGATCTCCACAGACAGTAGAGTATCCCGGGGTAGCTCTGTCTTCAGGTCTAGCTTGACCCAGCGGTCTGACTGGCGGCCGTCCCACGTGTAGATCTGGGACTTCTACAGGCAGAGAGAAAGGGCCTCATGAGGCAGGCATGGAGATTGAGGGGTGAGCGCTCAAAAGAGCTTTCAGATGGCGGTTATAAGCTGATGGGGCTGGGAAATGTCAGAAGAAAATGTCTAGGAGAGATTAGTGTTATACTTCAGCGACAGAGATCTGGCTCAGTCCTGGTGGTAGGGAACAGGCCCAGGGGACCATTCAAAAGGCCTAAGTCCAGGGGTATCTGGGTGGCTCAGTTGGTTAAGTGTCCAATTTTGGCTCAGTCATGGTCTCTCGGTTCAAGGGTTCGAGCCCTGTGTCGGGCTCTGTGCTGACAGCTCAGAGCCTGCTTCAGATTCTGTGTCTCCTTCTCTCTCTGCCCCTCCCCTGCTCATGTTCTGTCTCTCCCTCAAAAATAAACATTAAAAAAAAAAAAAAAAAAAGGCCCAAGTCCATGATTAGTGACCCTCAAAGAAGATCAAGCTTATGGAGCACCTGGGCCTGGGTGGCTCAGTTGGCTGAGCACTTTTTTTTTTTTTTAATTTATTTATTTGTTTTGGGAAAGAGAGAGGCAGAGAGAGCGAATCCCAAGCAGGCTCCACGCTGTCAGCACAGAGCCCGATGAGGGTGGTGTTACAAAGAAATGGCTGCATGGATTCAAGCCACAGTAGCCTGCTGACAATCCTGTTAGCCTAGGAAGCTTAATATCACAAGAAAAGAAGCAGTGTTCCCTTTACAATGCACAGAGATGAATACGCAAATGTGAATGAATGAAAAACTGAATGGATGAATGACACTTGGCTAACTCACAGAAAGGAAGTGAAGCTTTAAGAAATACCTTCCCTGGGGTCAAAGCCCCAGCTCCCTAGTGCCAAGAGAACATGCACCGAGGGTGGCAGGCAGCTGTCCAGACTCCCACAGACACAGAGCAAGGTTCCACCACCCCGACAGTAGAGAGGAAGCCAGCAGCAGACTTACCCCCAGACCGATGAGGAACTTCTGCTCGCTGCCAGACACCATGCAGCGGTAGTCAAGCACTGGGCGGATCTTCTCCAGGGTTTTGGAGGTGAGCAGCGTGGGCTTATAGCTGAAGATGTCAATCTCAGTGCCCTGCAGCCCCGGGTCAGAGAAAACATGGCTGGGTTGGGGGAAGGGACAGGCGCTCAGTATGGGTGCCTGTATGAGGGATGGGGGCAGGCTGGGAGAGGCGAGGGACAGGAAGCACTTGCTCTCTGAAACATGCCCCCCTGCTCTCCCTAACCATGCACTAACTGGGATCTAATTCCATCTGCTTGGAGTGTTCCTTTAGGACCTATTAGAAGAGGCTGGGAAGGGAAAGAACACCAACTCCCTGAGTACAGATCAATTTACCAGAACTATAAGGAAATGCCGCCAGAATATAAAAGCCACCCCTTCAATAAAACTGAAGGCGAGGACTCATCAGTAGTTGGTCTGAGAGCAGTTAAGTGACCGCTCCACCCCACTCAGAAATATGTACACATGCTACTCTTCTGAGGTCATCTGGAACCTCATTCTCCAGTCCGTGACCTCACAAAACCAGCACAACGGCCCCATAATCTGGGCTAGATTTAAATGAAGCCCAGCCCCTCAGAATCCAGGAGGTGCCTACACAAGCCCTCTGGAGGCCAGGCATCTGGAGGGAGGATGGCACGGGTCTGATACCTTCCACATCTGAAGTTAGGCCTCTCTGACTTTTTATTTTCAACAGATACCAAACTCACCTGGATTAGCTCAAAGAACTTAGATTTGGGGTCTGAGGAAGAAGGAGCAACTCGAGCCTGGTCTGGGATCTGAAAGGAGACAGCAAAGAGCTTTGATTTGCAAATGTACTTTCAATGAAAGCTGTGTGTATGCACATGCAGGCGAGGGGATAGGTCCAGACAGGGGAAGAGGCAATGGCCCCCAACAAAGGGGGCTAGAAAGCAGGAGATGGGAGTGGGTAATCCGGTCACTACCTCACTTCAAGCCCTGTGGTTGCACACCACAAAGGCCCCTTCCCTCTGTCTGGGACTCTCTGTGGGCAGAGAGTTGCTGTATAGGGCCCTGGCAACAAAATGAGGCCTGGTCACCCACCACCCTTGTCCTTTTTGACCCAACTGCAGGACCACAATGTCAGTGAAAGGGCCAAAAAGGTAACTCCTGACAATGCTAAGACGTCTAACTCTGGTACCCTGTGAGGGTAGGGAGACGTTTACATGTAAGGAGAAACCCTAAGTAGACAGGGTTGGTCAATCCATTCTTCTCTACAGCTTCCCTGCTCTGGAGTAATAATGGGCTAGGGAGATGCTCACCCCCCAAAGTCGAAGGCACTCTTTCCGGATCTCTGCCTGCCGAGGCTCACTCAGGGTTCTGGGAAAATAAAACCAACAAGTGATTAAAACCTCCAAGAGGTACAAGGAGTGTGCATCCCATGCACCCCTCAGAACTCCCAAGAGAGGAAGCCCAGATGAATAAACGTGTGTGCACACAGAGGCCATGCTGCCATTAGCCCAGGATGCTTACAACACTCACATGGCTCTGCCCCTTAAAGAAGGGGGATCAGATGTAGACAAAATGGATGACCTCCCCTTCTCACCACAAAGGGAAGGAAGACTACCCTTCCGATCACCCTGAATGCCAGAGTTCCCCACACACTCTCCTCTCTGAGCATGTTCTGGCTTTTCCTCTGCTGATACACATTAAGTCCATCCCAAAGGATGCCACTATGCTCCAGAAAGCTTTATCAGCTTATGCTGACCCCCTACCAGAAGAATGGTTTTCTTAGACCAGTCCTATCTCCCCTCTCTTGATCACTCTTTATTCTGTGTCCCCTCAACAGGGGACTGTTGGTACGGCATTCTACTCATACTATGCCACTCTACACCCTCTGATGCACCCTCTACATTCCTCCTGTATCCTTTTCCTGGGGTACTCTTATCTGCCTAAACACAAACATAAAGTCTTTGAGGGCAAGGTTCATGCCATCTACTTCTCTGGTATGCTTCACAGACCACAGCAGAGTAAAAGATTAAAAAAAAATAGACGTTTTTAAATGTTTGTTGAAATGAAATAAAGATCTCAGAGGAAGGAGCAAAATGAAAAGATCTTTCCTTGAAATAAAAGAATTCTGGGGAGTGGGCAACACTCACGTGTCTTGAACAAAGGCATGGATTTTGGCCAGAGCTTTGATCTGCAGACTACAGTGGCTAGAGAGAGGGGGGAAAAAAAAAGATTTAATTTCAGAAGGATTACCAAAAAAAGGCAAAAGATATCAAAAAAGAGAAGCTCAGCCAGAGCAGTGGCCATCTACATTTGGGGGAGAGGGGCGGGAGAACTGAAAGAGAACCCCCTTGACTACACCCCAAGATACAGTTACATGGGGCCTGCTAAAGGCTTACAATAAAGCAGAACTGAGTCAAACCCGCTAGACACCCAGCTCCCAAGTCCTGCTAAAAGGAAAGTTCTGATCCCATCCTTAAAAACTTGAAAGCAGTAGTGAATTAATTCTAAATAAAGCAACGACAAAGCCCAGACCCAGTTCAGCTGCAGACTGAACTGACTCAACCCACCTACACTAGCAGCTGCCCTTGCTACTGTAATCCCCACTATCCTTTTATACAATGTCTGGCGTTAAATTAAAGAGTGTGTGACATGTGATAAAGCAAGAAAATGTGACCAGCTAACAAGAGGGGAAACAATCCAATAGCAGAAGATCCAGAAATGGTCCAGATGTTCATATTATCAGACATGGCCCTTAAAATAACTGAAAAACATATTAAAGGATCTAGTAGAAAAGATGTACAACATTCATGGAAAGATAGAGAATTTCAGCAGAGGTACAGAAACCATATTTCTAAAAAACCAAGATTCTAGGATTGAAAACTATGATATTAGAGATGAAGAATGATTTTGATGGGCTTATCACCAGACTGAAAACAGTAGAGGAAAGAATCAGTGAACTTGGGGACAATGAGGTCAACAGAAACTCAAACCAAAACATAAAGAGAGAAAAAAGTGAAAAAAAAAAAATACCAGTATTAGAACTCTACAGGACAATAGCAAACAGTTAAACATAAATAAGTAGAGTCTCAGAAGCAGAAAAAAGAATAAGACAAAAATATTAACAAGATAATAGCCAAGAATTTTCCCAAACTGGTAAATGATATCAATCCACAGATCCAAGGTCAGAGAACCCCAGGCAGAATCAGTACAAAGAAAACCATATATAAACACACTGGTCAACATGTTGAAAACAAAGATAAAGGGAAAATCTTAAAAGCACTCAGAGGAAAAAGGACACATGATATGCATGAAAACAGTAACAGTAATGACTGACTTCTCTCATCAGAAACAAGGAAGGCAGAAAACAATGGAACATTATCTTTAAAGTGCTGAAAGAGAAACACGACCAACCTCAAATTCTATATCCAATAAAAGTATCCTTCAAAGAGGAGAGGGAAATAAATACATTTTCAAAAGACAAATTACTCCAGCATACTTGCACAATAAAAATAGGCTAAAAGAAATTCTTTAGGCCAAAGGGAAAGGATTCCAAACAGAAACCCAGTTCTGCAAGAACTAGAAATGAAGAACACCAAAATGTGTAAATAGGTCAGTAGATACAGAGGACCTTTGTAAAAAATGTAAATGTACATATGCAGGCATACCTCGTTTTATTGCACTTCACATTACTGCACCTGACAGATAATGCATTTTTTACAAATTGCAGGTGGCAACCCTGTGTTGAGCAAGTCTATTGGTGCCATTTTCCCAACAGCATTTGCTCGCTGCATGTCTCTGTGTCATATTTTGGTAATTCTCATAATATTTCAAACTTTTACATTATTGTTATATTTGTTATGGTAATCTGTGATCAGTGAACTCTGGAGCCTGAAGATGTGGCTGAATTGCTATAAAACTTTATCAGATGAGGAGGTGCTTCTTATGAATGAGCAAAGTAAGTAGTTTCTTGAGATGGAATCTACTCGTGGTGAAGATGCTGTGCAGACTGTTGAAATGACAACAAAGGATTGAGAGTATTACATAAATTTAGCTGATAAAGCAGTGTCAGGGTTTGAGAGGATGGACTCCAATTTTGAAAGAAGTTCTGTCAGTAAGATGTTATCAAACATCACATGCTACAGAGAACCCATTCATAAAAGGAAGAGTCAATCAATGTGGCAAATGTCATTGTCTTATTTTAAGAAACTGCCACAACCATCCCAACCTTCAATAATCACCACCCTGATCAGTCAGCAGCCATCAGCACTGAGGCAAAACCCTGCACCAGCAAAAAGATTATGACTCACTAAAAGCCCCGACAATGGTTAACATTTTTTTTAGCAATAAAGCATTTTTTAAATTAAGATTTGTACATTGTTTTTTGTACACAGTGTTACTGCACACTTAGTAACCTATAGTATAAACAACTTTATATGCACTAAGAAACAAAAATTAATTTGACTTGCCATATTGCAATATTCACCTTACTGCAGTGATCTAGAACCATACCTGCAATATCTCTGAGGTATGCCTGTACAGGCAGATATACTTTAAATCTCTTTAAAAGATGATATAGACTTTATGGTTTAAAATAAAAATAATAGCAAGCTAAAGTAGGGTTTATATAAAACAAGAACACAAAGGCAGAACTGTAAATACATATATACTGTGGTAATAAGGTTCTTACATTGTTCATAAAGCAGGATACTCTTTGAAAGTAAACCATGATAAATTAAAGATGAATACTGTTATCTTTAAAAGAGCTAAAATAACTCTCAACAATAGCCAAATTCTGGAAAAAGCCTAAATGTCCATCAACTGATGAATGGATAAAGAAATTGTGGTTTATATACACAATGGAGTACTACGTGGCAATGAGAAAGAATGAAATATGGCCCTTTGTAGCAACATGGATGGAACTGGAGAGTGTGATGCTAAGTGAAATAAGCCATACAGAGAAAGACAGATACCATATGTTTTTACTCTTATGTGGATCCTGAGAAGCTTAACAGAAACCCACGGGGGAGGGGAAGAAAAAAAAAAAAGAGGTTAGAGTGGGAGAGAGCCAAAGCATAAGAGACTCTTAAACACTGAGAACAAACTGAGGGTTGATGAGGTATTGGAAGGAGGGGAGGGTGGGTGATGGGTATTGAGGAGGACACCTTTTGGGATGAGCACTGGGTGTTGTATGGAAACCAACTGGACAATAAATTTCATATATTAAATAAATAAATAAATTAGCTAAAATATAAAACAAAAAGACATAAAAAAGAAAAAATCCAAGGAGATATAAACGAATATTAAAAATACCAACCAGCCCCCCCCCAAAAAAGGAAGGAACTGAGACACAAAAAGAAAACAGGATAAAGAGATACTAAACAACCAAGATAAGAGGATTTAAAAAAAAATTTTTTTTTAATGTTTATTTTTGAGAGAGACAGAGTACGAGCAGGGGAAGGACAGAGAGAGAGAGGGAGACACAGAATCCAAAGCAGGCTCCAGGCTCTGAGCTGTCAGCACAGAGCCTGACACGGGGCTCAAACCCCGTGCTCTGTGCTAACAGTGCAGAGCCTATATAGGATTCTCTTTCTCTTCTCTTTCTCCCTCTCTCTCTGCCCCTTGCTCACTCACACTCTCTCAAAAATAAATAAATGAATTGAAGAAAAAAAGACAAATCAATACTCAGCAAAAGAAAGTTGATGTGACTATATTAATACCAGATGAGGTATTAATATACTCAAGAAAAAGAGTATTACTAGAGATAAAGAAGGATATTTCATAATGACAAAAGGTCAATTCATTAAGAATAACAGAATACAGATTTAGAGACTAATAACCCTTATGAACACAGACTCAACTCAATAAAATATTAGTAAATCAAATACAGAATATATAAGAATGATATTCATAACCAAAGCATATTAAAAAATGCAAGACTGGTTTACCATCTGAAAATCATTCAATGTAATTCATTGTATTAATGGAATAAAGAATAATACCATAATAATTTCTATAGATACAAAAAGTATCTGACAGAACTAAACATCCATTCAAAATAAAAACGCTCAACAATCTCAAAATAGAAGAAAACTCAAACTGATAAAGGACGTCTACAAAAACCTATTGCCAACACCACACTTAATGATTAAACACTTTATGCTTAAAATTAAGAGTAAGGCAAGGCTGTCTGCTTTTATCACTTCAATTCAACATCAAATTGAAGGAATTAGTTCAATAAGGCAAGAAAAAAACCAGAACTACCATATGATCCAGCAATTACACTTCTGGGTATTTATCCAAAAGAACTGAAATCAGGATCTTGCAAAAATATTAGCACCCCCATGTTCACTGAAGCACTATTCACAGTAACCAAGATGTAGAAACAACCTAAATGTCCACTGACAGATGAACAGATGAAGAAAATGTGGTAATATATATACAATGGAATATCTTTTTAAATTTTTTTAAGTAAACTGCACACCACATGTAGGACTTGAACTCACAACCCCAAGATCAAGAGCCATACGCTCTACCCACTGAGTCAGCCAGACACCCCTTTACATACAATAGAGTATTTAGACAGAAAGGAAGGAAGGAAGGAAGGAAGGAAGGAAGGAAGGAAGGAAGGAAGACAGGAAGGAAGGAAGACAGGAAGGAAGGAAGACAGGAAGGAAGGAAGGAAGACAGGAAGACAGACAGGAAGACAGGAAGACAGACAGACAGACAGACAGACAGACAGAAAGAAAGAAAGAAAGAAAGAAAGAAAGAAAGAAAGAAAGAAAGAGAAAGAGAGAGAGAGAGAGAGAGAGAGAAAGAAAGAAAGAAAGAAAGAAGGAAAGAAATTAAGCAATATGAGACAACATGAATGAACCTTGAGGATATCATGCTAAGTGAAATAAGCCAGTCACAGAAAGACAAATACTACATGATTCCATAACTTATATAAGTTCTCTAAAATAGTCAAATTCGGGGCGCCTGGGTGGCACAGTCGGTAAAGCGTCCGACTTCAGCCAGGTCACGATCTCGCGGTCCGTGAGTTCGAGCCCCGCGTCGGGCTCTGGGCTGATGGCTCGGAGCCTGGAGCCTGTTTCCGATTCTGTGTCTCCCTCTCTCTCTGCCCCTCCCCCGTTCATGCTCTGTCTCTCTCTGTCCCAAAAATAAATAAAAAAACGTTGGAAAAAAAAAAATTTAAAATAGTCAAATTCATAGAACCAATAAGTAAATTAAGCATTCTCACAAGATACACAGTCAATATACAAAAGTCAACTGTATTTCCACATACTAACAATGAACAACTGGAAAACAAAATTTTTAAAATACCCCTTACAGGACACATGATGGATCAGTCAGTTAAACATCCAACTCTCGATTTCGGCTCAGGCCATGGTCTCATGAGATCAAGCCCTGTGTCAGGCTCTGAGCTGAGCGTGGGGCATGCTTGGAATTCTCTCTCCCCCTGCCACTCCCCCACTCTCTCTCTGCCTCTTTCTCAAACAAACTTAGAAATAAATAAATAAATAAATAAATAAATAAATAAATAAATAAAAATACCACTTATAAGAGCATCCAAATACACAAAATTCTTAAGGATAAATTTAACAAAAGATGTGTAAGACCTCTATACTGAAAACTATAAAACACTGCTGAGAGACATTTAAGAAACTAAATAAATGGGTATTGTTTAATTTATGGATAGAAAGATTCAGTATTAAGATGTCACTTCTTGCCAAAATGATTCATAAATTCAATGTAATCTTCATCAAATCTTATAGAAATTGACAAACTGATTCTAAAATTTACATAGAACTGCAAACAACACACCTAGACTAAGCTGAAACAGTCCTGAAAAAGATCAATGCTGGAGAACACACACTACCTGACCTCAAGATGACCTGTTTGAAGGTACAGTCATCAAGAGAATATGGCAGAAGACATACAGATTAACAGAACAGAATGCTCTAGATAAATTTTCAACAAGAGTGCCAAGACAATTAAATGGAAAAAGAAAAGTATTTTTAACAAATGGTGTTAGAACTGGGTATCTCTAAGGAAAAAAAAAGAACTTCAACCCCTACCATTACACCACATACAAAAAGTTAATTTCAGGTGGGCTATAGACCTAAACAAAAGAAATGTCTACATGAAAAGAGAAGAATATTTTCATGACTTTAGGCCAAGACTGTTTAGAAAGAAAAATCACTAACAAAAAGAAAAAACTGATAAGCTGGATTTCATTATCAAAATTTAAAAGTTCTAGGCATCCAAACTGGAAAAAAAAAAAAAAGTAAAATTATCTCAGTTCACAGACAGCATAATCTTTCATGCAAAAAAACCCTAAAGATTCCACCAAAAACTATTACAACTAATAATCAAATCTGGCCAATTTGCAGGATACAAAATCAACACACAAAAACCAGTCATTTCTACACAATAATGAATAATCTGAAAGGATGAAGAAAATAACTCCATTTACAATAGCATCAGAAAGAATAAAATACTCAGAAATAAACTAAAGAAGTGTAAGACTTATACACTAAAAGCTACAAATCACTGCTGACAAAAATGGAAAAAGACATAAATGGAAAGACATCCTGTGATCATGGATTGGAAGACTCAATATTGTTAACAAGACAATATTATCTAAAGCAATCTACAGATTCAATGTAATCCCTTTCAAAATCCCAAAGGCAATTTTTGCGAAAATGGAAAAACCCATCCTAAAATTCATATGGAATCTCAAGGGGCCCCATAGCCAGAACAATCTTGAACGAGAAAAACAAACTGAAGGTCTCATATTTCCTAGTTTCAAAACTTACTACAAAGCTAGAATAATCACAACTGTGGTACTGGCATAAAGATAGGCATACAGAACCAAAGGTACAGAATAGACAGCCCAGAAGTAAACCTCTGCATATATGATCAAATGATTTTCAACAAGGGTACCAAAACCATTTCATGAGGAAAGAATAGTCTTTTCAACAAATGGTGCTGGGAAAACTGGTTGTCTACATGCAAATGTATGAAGTTGGACCCTTACTTTATAACATCTACAAAAATTAACTCAAAATGGATCAAAGACCTAAAGATGAGAGCTAAAAGTATAAAACACTTCGAAAAAAGCACAGTGAAAAGTTTCATGATGCTGGATTCAGCAATGATTTCCTGAATATTACACCAAAAGCATAAACAATAAAAGAAAAAAAAGAAATTGAACCACATCAAATTAAAATCTGTGCATTGAAGGACACAATCAATGCAGGAAAAAAAACACATAATGAGAGAAAATATTTTCAAATCATATATCTGATGAGGGATTAATATCCAGAATATTAATAAAGAATCCTACCATTTGACAATGAAAAACACCAATTTAAAAATAGGCAAAGGACTAGATAGAATAAGCATTTCTCCAAAGATACACAAACAGCCTGATACGAAAATATACTCAATATCAAAACTCAAAACTACAATGAGACACCACCTCACACCCATTAGGAGGGCTATTATCCAAAAAAAACAAAAACAGAAACAAAAACACAGAGACAACAACGGGTGTTGGTGAGAATGTGGAGAAACTGGAACCCTTGAGCATGACTGTTGGTAACGTGAAATAGGCCAAGTGTTGTAAAAAATAGTATGGCAGTTGTAGCTGCACCATTTTAAGCACAATTACCATAGGATCCAACAACTCCACTAAGTGTATACACGAAAGAACTGAAAGCAGGGGCTCAGTTACTTGCACACCAATATTCAAAGCAGTATTATTCACAGGAGCTAAAATGTGGGGACAATCCAAATATCCAACAACAGATGAATGGGTAAAGAAAATGTGGTGTGTGTGTGTGTGTGTGTGTGTGTGTGTGTATGGAATATTATTTAGCCCTAAAAGGAATGGAATTCTGACACATGCTACAACATGATATAAACCTTAAAAACATTATGCGAAGTGAAATAAGCCAGACACAAAAGAACAAATATCGTTATGATTTCACTTATATGAGGTACCTAGAACAGGCAAATTCATCGAGCTTCAAGGTGGGAGAAATGGGGAGTTATTGTTTAATGGGTACAGAATTTCTGTTTTGGATGATTAAAACATTCTGGAAATATACAGTGATGATGGTTGCACAACAATGTGAATGTATTTAATGCCAGTGAATTATACATTTTTTTTTTTTAACATTTATTCATTTTTGAGAGACACAGAGACAGGGAGTGAGCATGGGAGGGGCAGAGAGAGGGAGACAAAATCTGAAATAGGCTCCAGGCTCCGAGCTGTCAGCACAGAGCCCGACGTGGGGCTCAAACCCACAAACTGTGAGATCATGACCTGAGCTGAAGTCAGACACTTAACCGACTGAGCCACCCAGGTGCCCCAGAATTACACATTTTAAAAATAGAGGCACCTGGGTGGCTCAGTTGGTTAAACCTCCAACTTCGGCTCACGTCATAATCTCACGGTTTGTGGGTTCAAGGCCCACCCCACGGTCGGCTCTGTGCTGACAGCTCGGGGCCTAGAGCCTGCTTCGGATTCTGTGTGTGTGTGTGTGTGTGTGTGTGTGTGTGTGTGTGTGTGTGTGTGTGTGTCTCTCTCTCTCTCTCTCTCTCTGCCCTCCCCTGTTTGCACTCTCTCTCAAAAATAAACAAACAAATAAAAAGGGTCAAAGTAGGGGGCACCTGGGTGAGTTGGAGCCCTGCAACGGGCTTTGTGCTGTCAGCAGGCTCTGTACAGAGCCTGCTTGGGATTCTCTCTCCCCCTCTCTCTCTCTCTCTCTCTGGCCCTCCCCTACTTATTTATATTCTCTCTCAAAATAAATAAACTTAAAAAAAACTTTTTTTAACTTCTGTTTATCAAAATATACCATTAAGAAAATGAATAGGCATGTCACACATTAGGACAAAATATTCACAACACACATATTTGAAATCAGACTTGTATTCAAAATATAGAAAATAGAAAATATATTACAATTTAATAAAAAGAGGGGCACCTGGGTGACTCAGTCAGTTGAGCGTCTGACTCTTGATTTTGCTCAGGTCATGATCCTAGGGTTACGGGATTGAGTCCCATGTCAGCCTCCATGCTAAGCATGGAGCCTGCTTGGGATTCTCTTTCCCCAGCTTGTGCTCTCACAAAAAAAGAAAAAAAAAAAAAATCAACTTTTTTTAAAAAGTTTATTTATTTACTTTGCGAAAGTGAGGAAAGGGATAAGAAAGAGGGAGAGAGAGAATCCCAAGCAGGCTCCGCACTGAGAGTGTGGCTTGATCCCACAAACCGTGAGATCATGAGTCACATGTTCAACAGCCAATAAACACATGAAAAGAGGTTCAACGTCATTAGTCACCACAGATATACAAATCCAAACCACAATGAGATATCACTTCACAGAACTATTATCAAGAATAAAAAATAAAACAAGTTAAAAAAAAAAAAAGAAACTGAAAACCAACCCCCCCTCCCCAAAAAAAGACAAGAAATAACAAGTGCTAGAGAGGATGTGGAGAAGAGAACCCTTGTGCAGTGATGGTAGGAATGTTAATTGGTACAGCCACTATGGAACACAGTATAGCATTTTCTCAGAAAATTAAAGATATAAAACTACCACGGTCCAGCAATTCTTCTAGGTATTTATCAAAAGAAAACAAAAACACTAATTTGAAAAGACATATGTCCCCCTAGAGTCATCACACCATTATTTATAATAGCCAAAATGTGGAAGCAATCTGAATGTTCAACAGATGAATGGACAAATAAAATGTATATATACAATGGAATATTACTTGGCCACAAAAAAGAATGAAATCTTATTATTTCCAACAATATGGATGGATCTAGAGGATATTATGCTATGTGAAATAAGTCAAAATAAGAAAAAGACAAAAACACTTATACGTAGAATCTAAAACACAAAACAAATTAACAAATAAAACAAAACAGAAACAGACTTACAGAGAACCAACTGATGGTTGCCAGGAGGGAAAGAGTGGAGGGGGAATGGACAAAATAGGTGAAGGAGATTAAGTGGTGCAAGTGGTACAATCTTCCAGTTAAATAAATGAGAGACGGGAATGTAACATATAGCACAGGGAATATAGTTAACAATATCGTAACAACTTTATATGGTAACAGATGGTAACTAGACTTATTGTAGTTACCATTTCATATATGTATATAAATGCTGAATCACTATGTTGTACTCCTGAAACTAACACAGGTACTTAATTAACTATACACACACACACACACACACACACACACACACAAACAAACAAAAATAGAACCCCCCACCAGAATAGCTAAAATGAAAAAGACTAACAATACCAAATGTTGGCAAAGATGTAGAACAATCAGAATTCTCACACTCTGCTACAGGGAATATAAACTCATATAAGCACTTGAGAAAACTGTATGGCATTATTAAAAAGTACTCATCTAACCTATGACCTACAATTTCCACTCTTGGGTATTTATCTAAGAAAGGTGAAAACATTTGTCCACCAAAATCGCTGTACAAGAATGTTTTAGCAGCTTTATTCAGAATAGCCCCAAACTGGAAATAAAGTGTCCATTAACAGAAGAATAAATTTGGTATGCCCATACAATGGAATACTATTCAGCAATAAAGAGGAACAAACTAACACCACATGAGAGAATCTCAAAAATGTTACGGTAAGGAAAAAAGACAAATTAAACAAAAAACAGACACATAAGTGTGTATGTATATATGATTCCACTTACACTAAGTTCTAGAACGGGCAAAATCAGCCTAAGATAAAAATCAGAAGAGTGGTTACTTCCAGGTTGACTAGGTAGGGGCACAAAGAAATTTCCTGAGGTTAATTGTTTTTTTTTAATCTTAATAGGAATGTAGGCTATATGAAGATATGCATTTGTCAAAAATACACATAAGATCTGCATTTCAATTATGGAATTATCCATCAATCTTTAAAAAAAAAAAAAAGCAAACTGATTCATTGTAGGTCTGCTTAAACACTGCACTATTGGGAGCACTGCAGAGTCCAGTTCCGCCATGCGTCCACACACATTCATAGCAGATGGGAGCACGGTTCAGCAAACAGAAATGTTACAAAGCCCTGGCGTTGCTGACTCTAGACCAGTTCCCGGACCTGTTTCCTCATGTATAACATACCGAAGCTTAGTGTCTTCTCCACCGTGGTGCCTAGCATTACCATCAAGATGAAAGCGCTGATGTGGCAGTACTGTACAAAGTTAAAACACTGTAGGATGGTGGGCAAATGGGTAAAGACGTTCTATCCTTCTGTGATTCTCCAGGGCCACCTATACGTTCAAACTTCCATGGGAGACAGGATTATACCCTTAGAAATGACACCAACACCTGTTTGGCCCTGTGAGAAAGCACTTCTACTGATCCACTGTTACTATACAACTCTCCAACTTACCTCAAAAAATTTTTCTCCAAGTTTTCCCTTAGAAAACTGAGTCAACTGTCAACTTTAAATTATTACCAATAACAAGAAGGGGGCAGAAACCAAAAAAAGGCTTAAAACAAACAAACAAACAAAAAAACCCCAGCATTCAGATCACGCATCTAAAGAATTCATGAACTGGCAAAAAAGTTTTACTACCAGAAATTTCCAAAGCATGTTGCATATTTGCTTTCTAGCCATCTCCTATTTCCAAACAGGGAGTTTCACAAGGCAACAACCATGATGGCTTTTCACAAACAGAAGCAAATAGAGTTACTCCTGCCTCCAGGGACCGGGCAAGGCTGCTCTCTATCAGGTTCCACTATCATATTCAGGCTCCCATGGGCAGGGCAACACCAACCAGGTTCCCACTGGCCACCCTAGGGACAGGGCATGGGAGTAGGACAAGGGTCCCCAAGGTCCCCCACGTCCCAGAGAGCCCTGGAACAAGCACACCGATCCTAGTTACCAATGTTTGGGAATCGACAAAGTGATACTAAGAGCCATTCAGTCCTTCAATCTCTGGTCTTCCTTGATAACTACAGTGGTATCAGCAAAAAACACTGGGTTTGCTTACCTCTCATTGGACCGTATCATGTAGTCAGTAAATTCATGGTCTCCCTTGATTACCTCCAAGGGGACCACAAGGTTGACATCAGAATCAGTGTTCCGCAGCTGGTTGAGTTTAATATTGACTGAGAAGAGGTAATCGCGCACGTCATCTATGCCCACCTTCAGGCCCTTGCACACCACATACCTGGCAGAAGATACCCTGTCACTCCACTGAGCAAGGGCTTCTCCCCCACATTCCTCCTCCCCAAACTCCTTGCTGAGTCATAAAGCTAAAGAATCTTAAGTCTATGCACAAAGAACAGTACCAATTCTGTGCTGCAAAAGTTCAATTCAATTCCTTCCTTTTTATGTTGGGCTATATTTCTACTCTCTGTGGCAGTGGTTCCCAACTGCCCGGTGCCAGGCTGGCTGTATCACTGTCACTAGGGAGTCTGTTAAATTACAGACCTTGTCAATCAGACTCCCCAGGAACAGGGCCCAGAAATCTGTGTTTTTAACAAGCCACCTAGCAATTCAGACTGGCCACATCTTCTCTCACGTCATGCATGAGCACTGTGTCCCAACTAGGATGCCAACAGTGCCTCTGGTTGGTGGCCCTCCTGCCCTGGCCCAGCCCATAGGTGCCCCTTTTCACTTTCTCTTTCCCGGACCAAGCCAAGGATCCCCGACCTAAGTGTGAGGAATAAGGCTTGTGGAGAAGGAGGCAGAAGTTGCACTGACACACCACAGAACCAGTAAGATCCAAATCTTGACTCCTCTTGGCTCTAATCACTTCCTTAAAATCAGGGTTTTAATGTAGCTTGAGTACAAGCTTGAGTAGTTATGCCAGAGAGCTGCACTTTTCTGTTCTAACATTTAGTCAACTAGTCTGATTAGAATGGAGAGGAAGGCTTTACCTCTCGGAGTTGGCAGGACGGCTGGTAATCGGCTTAAAGAGACACACTCGTTCAAAGCAGCAGTACAGCAGGTAGATGAGCCCCACGCTGAACGGTGTGAACAGGTCAAAGGTTTTACAGATGAAGTGGCCTCCTAGATTAGAGTGAAGACACCAACAGCCGTCAGTGGGCTCTTACCCAGTGGTAAGGTAGTCTGAAGGAGTAAATGTGACAAAGCCAGGGACCCAGCACTCGGGTCCATTAAAAGAGGCAATTTAAGGGGTAGTCTCAGTTTTAGAGGGGACTCTGGGGGATTCTATTGCACTAACTTCCCTAAATTCCTCATTTAGCCAACTGACACCTGATTTAAGCAGGTTTTTTTTTTTCTTACTCCAAAACCCCATACGTGCTCGTGTCCAAACGGGGCCTCTAGCGGACCCCAGGCTGGGGAGACACCTGAGGAAGCATTACCTGTTCGGACAACAGACAGCGCCATGAGGAACTGACAGAGCAGCAGCTGCTTGCTGAGGATCTCTTGCAGGTTCTCCTGTCCCTCCACTGAGAAACCCTGAAATGAGAGTGTAAGAATCGGGAGTAGGAAAGAGTAGTGATGAGGACCTCGTTCATCTCTACTACATCTTCATTAAGATTTCCTGAAGCGTTTCCATTGATTTCCACCATCAGGCTGATAAAAAATACAGCTCAGCGTTTAGATTATTTTGCACAGTCATATGGCTCCTCGCAGACGGAGCCAGTACCAGGACCCAGGCCTGACTCCTAGCACAGGGCCACTCTTCTGCTCCATCACTCCCAGGGGATACAACCAAGACTACTTTTCCAAGGAGATGGTCCAGAAAATTTTAAAACCCATTTGGGAACCCAGGGGAAGAGTAAGGCAGGGCAGAGGCAAAATACTGGCTGGTCACAGGCCAACTACAAGATAGGAAACAGAATGCCCTGGTCAGTCCAAGACCCTGAGAGTGGTGTGAATACTCTGCCTGGGCTTAGCCACTGTTCAGGCCCCAGGATGGTGATAGGTGAAAAGTTAACACAACTGACAGTCACAATAATCTCGTTCTCTGCTAACCAAAACCCCCTTCCTGTCTCAAGACCTTGGAGCCTCTCCCTCTAGCTGGCAGGGTCTCTGGCCAGGGTGTTTGTTCAAAGAATGTGCCTTGCCACCCCTGGAGTGGTCTCCCTCTCTGTGAGATACCAGCAGGGAGCAGAGAGCCAAGCTCGCACAGAAGTAAAGGAGGCTAGGAGTTGGAGGAGGGGGGAGAGGAGAGTTGTTTAATGACTACAGAGTTTCAATTTTACAAAAAGGAAAAAAGCATGGAAATCTGTTTCACAAAAATTTGAACATACTCAACACTACTGAACTTAAAAATGGTTGCAATGGGGGGGCGCCTGGGTGGCTCAGTCAGTTGAGAGTCCAACTCTTGATTTTGGCTCAGATCATGATCCCAGGGTCGTGAGATCAGGCCCTGCATTGTGTTCCACGCTGAACATGGAGCCTGCTTGGGATGGATTCATTCATTCATTCATTCATTCTCTCTCTCTCTCTCTCTCTCTCTCTCTCCCTCTGCCCTGTTTGCACTCTCTCTCAAATAAAAACATTAAAATTAAAAACAATTTAAAAAAAATTTAATGGCTGAGATGGTAAATTGTATGTGTGTTATTGTTGTTTTAACAATAACTTTCTTAAAATGTAAAGGACGCTGATGACTGTTAAGCTGGCACCAGCCAGGCCAGGTCTCCCTGCCTCAGTCCTACAAAGGTAATAGCTAAATGACTCAGAATCAGAAATTATTTAACAATGTCCTCCAGATTTGTAGATGTTTCTCAAAATGCATGCCTGTTCACAGAGTCAAATAAATAAATAAATAAATATCCCAAGTCATCAGGCTCCAATGCCCAAACAGAAAGACAATCCTTGAGTTTGTGCTCTAGCTGCCACAATGCAACAACAGCCCCCCAAGCACTATCAGGCCCTCACATCTGCTCAGCTGGAGCAGCCCCTCCCTCTTCTCCCCCAAGCCTATCTGCTGTTCCCTGCCACGCACGGTGCTGTGGAAAGCCAAGGCATCTTCAGAGCCTATGCTGACATCCTACACACTCTTTCACCTTTCCACATGGTTACTGCTTCAGAGGCCACCCAAGGAGCTCTAGAGGCTCTTCTCAATTCTAGCCATGTGACCCTGGAGCAACTGCCACATTCTGTCTTTCCTCTTAGTGAGTGGTGGCTTCCTCCAAAAAAGACTACCTGTGGGGCGCCTGGGTGGCGCAGTCGGTTAAGTGTCCGACTTCAGCCAGGTCACGATCTCGCGGTCCGTGAGTTCGAGCCCCGCGTCAGGCTCTGGGCTGATGGCTCGGAGCCTGGAGCCTGTTTCCGATTCTGTGTCTCCCTCTCTCTCTGCCCCTCCCCCGTTCATGCTCTGTCTCTCTCTGTCCCAAAAATAAATAAATTAAAAAAAAAAAAAAAAAAAAAAAAAAACCAAAAAAGACTACCTGCAGCATCAGATTTCTAGGTGAGAAAGCTACAGTGGGCTCCCCTCTGTGCCTCAAGCAGCTGCCCGAAGAACAAGGTTCCTTGAATATTCACTGCAGCCCAGTCACTGACAGGGCTTCCAGTGGATTCCCCTGAGCCACTGCCTTTGGTTATGTGGTCATCTTCAGCCCATCCAGAGGCTTAGGTATGGTCATGTAAGGACAGCCTCTACCAGGAGCCACACCCAGGTGACCAACGATGGAAATGTTCTTTCCAGTCAGTTTTACGTAGTCCATCTTAGTCATGGTTCTCCCCTACCATTTCTCACAGCCAACCGAGGCCCTTCGAAGAAGTGAGCTCAGAAGGTCCACTTGCTCTAAGCAAAGGTGTCCACAAAATCACAGCATTGACAAAGTTATCATTGAAAATATGTGCAGAAAGAATAAAAAAATGTATCACATATCCCTACTATCTGAATAGTGAACTACCATTTTCTAGGGCAGCCAAAAGGACCAAGTAAAATAAAACAAAACAAAAGCAACTCTCAAGCTTCTAACATGATAAATCCTTAAAGCATCGCTCTATGGAGAACAGATCACCTACCCCATCAGCCATCAGAAAGTGGACACCCTTGCGATCTGTGTTATCCAGGACAAAATTCCGAAAAGCAGTGATGTTCTCTGGGCGGGTAATATCCCCATCTCCATCGATGCCACCCTCACCTGGCAGGACACAAGATTCACATTTAGCTCATCTGCCCTGTGGATCCCAGGAGCCGGAACACAAGCTCTCTGGGACTGTGAACACAGGTTCTCCTCAAGGACCTGGAGAAAAGGCCCTGTGAGGAGCAACTCAATGCAGGATCCATCCTGCAAGGCTGCCTTACAGTGATGGACCAAGAGGTAAAAACAGGGCCTGTTGTGATAAAGCAGAATTCACAAAGAGTTGTCCAGCCAAGAGTCATCAATTGAAGTAGAGGGCCTTCCTCTTCAAGACTCAAGTTGTGTTTAAAGCACCTATATTTAGGAACCAACATCCACTTTTAAATAAGAACTGTTAAGAAAGAACTTGGGACTTTCTGCCAAATCACAACAATCAAGAAAGAGTGGAGGGGACTGCTGTGGGGCTGCTGAGCTGTCCGTTATCCAGTGAATTCCACACCCCGTGCACAGGCTGGAGATGGGCATGGAGTTTGTATTTGTTAATAACCCTGTCATTTCTCAGCTGGAGATCAGGCAGTTTCATTATCTCCTGTCACCACAAGAGAAGAAAAGGGGAATTAATATGGTTTTGATGAGAGTTTGCCTAGTGGAGTGTTTAACCTGTATCCTACAGGCCTGGGGTAAAAAGGGAAGGTCTAGAGGGAACGGAGATCTTCAGGACAAGGACTGGAAACCCCAGGCTGAGAGACCTAGGAAAGAAAGCATGCCAAGTGGATAATAACTGCATCTGACCTAAAGTCCCCACAGAGGACTCTCTCAAAGCCCATCACCCTCCTCCATGTTCCTACCATAGTAGGGTTCGAAGAGCTCACTGGAGGCCGAGTAGAAGTCCTCCAGCTTGAAGTCATTTGGGCCCTTCAGAGTCATTCCAAAGCCCTTCGCATGCCACTTCTTCCTCCACAGCACATACTCAGAAAAACCGCCTGGGCCTGCGCAGACGTCAGCAAAGTACAGAAGCTCAGCTTCCCGGTCCTTTACCAGTGGTTTCTGCAAAGGTAAGTGGAGGACAGGGGAGGAAGGGAAAAAGTCTGGCTCAACGGGCAACAGGAAGGAGAATGCAGGGGAGTAAAACGAGCCTTTCAGCAAGCGGAGTGCAGAACTCCCGCCAGGGCCACGACACCCAGGATATGTATCCTCTGTGATCATCACCCCCTGGAGTTGCCCATTCGTGCTTCAAGATACCCCTAATGCCTTTCAACTACATGGCCTGACTCAGACTCCTAATAAAAACATCTTAATGGGAATCTGAGTATTCGTTTTTATTTCTGAGTCCTTTCCTTACCATATCCTGCCTCTAAGAGTCCCATTGAGCAGAATAGATGCTGTATCCCCCACTTACAGACAGGGAAAAAAGACACCAAGACACAAAGCAACCTGTTCATAGCCTGTGTGCAACAAAGCTCAATCAGAACCCAGTTGGCCTGACTGCTGGACTCCGGTCTTCCTATCCAAAGTCTGAGAGGTCAGGGTTCCTGGGTGGCTTAGTCGGTTGAGTGTCTGACTTCGGCTCAGGTCATGATCTCACAGCTTGTGAGTTCGAGCCCCGTGTCGGGTTCTGTGCTGACAGCTCAGAGCCTGAAGCCTGCTTCAGATTGTGTCTCCCTCTCTCTTTGCCTCTCTCTCTCTCTCTCTCTCTCTCTCTCTCTCTCTCAACCATAAATAAAAAACATTAAGAAAACAAACAAAAACAAAGTCTGAGAGGCTTTAACATGTCTCCCTCCTGGTCACAGGGCCTACCTTTCCAAACCATAGCCTTTGCTTCCCTTCTCCCCTTCCTTCTTGGTTCTCCCTATTTTTTTCCAATTAACTTTTTATCTTGGAATAATTTTAGATTTACAAAAAAGTTGCAAAGACAGAGTTCTCATATACTCTTCATCCAGATTCCAATTTTGTTAGCATCTTACAAAATCTGTCAAAATTAAGAAACCAACACTGGTACACTGCTATTAACTAAATTCAACTTGATTCATATTTCACTAGAGTCCTTGTTTTGTTCCAAGATCCAGTCCAATATATCACAGTGCTTTGAGTCTCCTCCTTTTATGCACTCCCTTCTTCTCCTGCCTTTGCCCCTCTGCCAGCCAGAAGTACGGGGCAGTGCAGAGCTGGAGGCTGACAAGGCAGAGGGGGAAGGAGACACTGGCATGGAGCTTCCAGGCAGCCCCCAGGGTACCCACCCACACCTTAGGAATAACTAAATTACAACAAGTATTTGAATTTTTGCTGGATTATAGTTTTTAACCCTCCAGTAGCTTTTAACCCTTAATCTGAAATTTACGCTGAACCAGCACTGGCCCATATTGCGTTTATCTTTTACACACCTGGCCCTGGAGGATGAATTCTACTTCTTCCGACCTGGCTCCAAGGCAGAGGGGATATACCACCTGCACACTGGTGACAACAAGAGGTTGAGCTCTAGAGCAGGTAACTAGAGGACCCTGAGGAACATCCAGCTAGAAGGAGCTTAGGCAGCTCAGCCTTCCCTCTCCATAGGTTTGTCTTGGCTGAGTACTTATCCAGAGTTCTGTAACTACTAGATAAAGATCAGAAAGCTTTCAGGGAAAGAGCTGTAAGAAAGAAATGGAAAATACTAATGTTCACAATCTAGTCACTTTCTGGGTGAAAAGGGCCTAGCCTCTGATGATAGCTATCCTGCTTAACCAAAACAGTTGAAGAAGTCTCTGGACTTTAGCTAAAAATAAACTTCATCATCCTAAGACAAGCCTACCCAGGCATGCTGAGATGTATCAGTTCCTTCTCTTCTTTCCCACCAATCGGCCTCAGTATTCTTCCTTTCTGAGCCATCAATTATTCATATTTTTGGATTATATTCACTTGCACACATACAAAAAAGGCCTAATGGCATTTGCTGAGAACATTATGTAGCATTTTCTAGGCAGCCCAGTGGTAATGAGGCAGGGGTCACAAGTTTAAGGCCTGCACACACTGGAAAGAGGAAAAACAATGTTTCTCATCACTGGCTATGCCCTAGCCCCAGGCTCTAGGCTCTCCAGGTGAGCCACTGGCCCAAAGGAAGACCAGGCAGAGGAAGGAAAATGAATCAGTGAAAGAATCTCACCTCCAAAAAGAGCACTTAAGTATGATCTCCATCTGTGATTTCAAGACCTCACAGGTCATGGCCAGAAGGTCTTTTCATAGAAAGGACAGCTGGAGTTCTCACCTCTGCCACTTACTGGCTGCGCAGTTAAGGGCAAGCATGAGATTTATGCCTCTAAGCTCACATTCCCTCAACTGTAAACTGGGATTAATGTAACTAATTTCTCAAGGCTGTTGTAGGATTAAAGTATCATATGTCAAAGATCTTTATAAACTGTAAATACTAAATGTAAGATGACACAACATTCAACTGATCAACTTCCTTGGAGTCAAAACTCTTGTCTTTTCCCATCTTTTTCCTTTTCCAATGCCTAGTGCAGTACTCCACACTCAGTAGGCACTTTATAAGTGCTATCTAATTTCCTCTAAGATAGCACTGAAACTTAAAGATCTACATTCAATTTTTGTCTCCTGAGGCTACACAATGTTTACTACCTCAGCAATACCCCCAGGCACACAGAGCCTGCACATAACGTGCTAGCATATACCCAAAGAATCTTAAACTCTCTTCTTTCCCTTATCTCTTCCAATTCATATTTACAATTTGTTTCCCTAGTCTCTTTTCTCCTTTTACCACAACCCACAGAACCAGAAACCCAGTAAAAAAATTCACAGTCCCCTCTGCTTCCCACCTCGAACCTCCTCACACCTATCTAAGCTTCAAGTTCTCCATGCTCTTATTCTAAAGTTTGTGTGATCCCAGAGCCACTGAGATTCTAGCAAACCCAGTGTGTGTCTGGACCTTCAGCCACTCCCATCTCTGCTGGGGATTGCTCTGGAGTGTCTCTGCTCGCCTGAAAAACACACCAAGACTACTGGGCTTGGCTATCACTCTGGTCCTCAGGGGAAAACAGAGATGAAAAGAGGGAAGAAAACACTAGGGGCTGGAGAAAAATCCCTTTTTATAGCAGAGTGTAGAGAAACATCTCAGAAAGGGCAATTCTCCATGGCCACTAACAATCAATTCAGGTCAAGAAGCTGCCTGAAGCGTTACAAACACAGTTGCCTTTTCCTATGTAACTAACATCTCCACCCTTGACCTGAATGGTACAACCCTGGCGCCTACTTCATTTTCCTGACAGCAAAAGACAATAACCAGATACCAGCTGCTGGAGGCGTTTACATTCAAAAGCCCAAAATGATGCTGTGACTTCCCATCAGCTTGACAGAGCTCCTCTGCCAGGCAGGGGTTTAAAGGAAATCATTTGGAACTCAGAAAATTAAACCAACATTATATCAACCTAATTTTCTCAAGATGCTAATTCCAAGAGCCCTTTTGTGCTGCCTGCTGGTCCTGGCAAACAGGGAGGGAGACCTGGGAGAGAGAAATGACTACAGGCTGGAGGGGTCTACATGCCAGTTTTGCCAGCATTGAGGGAAGCAGTAAGGGAGGTGGAGCTGAAACACTAAAAAACTTGGAAGATAAGTTCCTTTAGCAGGTGGATAATCATGGGGCCTACTGGAAGGACAGAGTGTGAAGCAGAAACAGGTTTGGGAACAGCTGGCTGCTGACCCTTCACTGTCAAAGAGAACTAACTTTCTAGGACCGGGCAAAAATGCTTTGAAACCCTAAAGGAAATGCCAGAATGAAATTTCCTTTTTTCTTTCTCTATAATTATTGTGTGTCTGGGTTCAGATAAATGAGATGTAGCAAAGTAGAAAATCATTCTGCTCTACCACTTCTTGAGAAGGGCCAAAATCTAATAATTATGATCCCACGCAAAGCTGGTTCAGAAAGGCAGAAAGGGAAAGTGGCCACATCTGAAATCACAGATCTTAGATCTGGAACAAATCTTAAGGGCCTTTGGTCCAACCCTCTGGCAGGTTAGTAGGACTAATTCCAGAGATGAGGCAGCCGAGCCCCAAAGAAGGGATGAACTTAAGTGACACTACTTTCGATGGACGTTCTGTACTTCCTGCCCCCTGCGACCCCTCACTGAAAAACACAGCCTAGATTTTCAGACGTGATACTGATTTTAAAAAAAATTTTTTTTTTTTTCAACGTTTTTTATTTATTTTTGGCACAGAGAGAGACAGAGCATGAACGGGGGAGGGGCAGAGAGAGGGAGACACAGAATCGGAAACAGGCTCCAGGCTCTGAGCCATCAGCCCAGAGCCTGACGCGAGGCTCGAACTCACGGACCGCGAGATCGTGACCTGGCTGAAGTCGGACGCTTAGCCGACTGCGCCACCCAGGCGCCCCGTCAGACGTGATACTGATTTTAAATAGACCAGTGAAAGGACCCAGATGCCCACATTTCATTCAACACTCACATCACATTTGCCAGAGCACTCCCTTCTCATACCAGCAACAGCACTGAAGTCAGACGATATCACAAATTTGAATTTGGAAAATAAGCTCACTGTAAGGACTACATACTCACCCTTACCACTCCACCTCATCCATGGTAGGAAGGCAGCAGTCTAAAGCTCCCTGGCCGCAGCTGCCCTCCACACACCAATGAGCCCAGAAAGGCTTTACAAGCATCTCAACCCTGCACCCTTACCAGTTCTCAAATCCACCAGAACATCCGGAACCTAAGTGCCACGGGGGAAGGGATCACATCTATCTCATTTAAAATTATATTCCTGGTACCTGGCACATAGTAGGATAAATACATGTTTACCGGATGCAGGAGGAGGGCCCACGCCCTATCTCATAGCCTCACCTCCCTGCTCCCTAGGCCTGTAGGTAGAACAACTGCCAACTTTGCCCAGAAATGTCCCTTTGCCACTGCTGCAAGCCCTGCCCTCCTCCACTTGGGGTGGGCAGGAGGATCTGCAGAGTTGGGGGCTGGAACTCTGGGCCTGAAGCCCTAGGCACAACTGCCTTGTGGAGCATCCCTGGGACCAGAGGAAGCACTGAGGGACCCAATTTGAGGAGCTCCAAGCAAAATCTATCTCTACCACATAGCAGGAATACTCTCTTAGCATTGCACGAATGGCAATTTCTGGGCCGCTGAAGCTTAAGCTATAAATTCACACACAGAATCTTGTTCTCACCCCACAAGAGTCCCGCGGATTTGTAAACATGCGATCAAACACAAAATCCATGTTAGCCATCTTCATTGCCGCCCTGCAACAAAGACAGAAAAGTGCAACTCAGTACACCAGATGTATGGAAAGCTGAGGCTCAGATGAAATGTGCAACAGTACATATCAGGGCAGGGGAGGGGAGGGGAACGTCCGCAAACCTGTTTAGGAAGAAGACTCCACGGATCATTTCGTAGGGATTAGCCCGGGTCCGAGCTCGCCGCATCTCCTCCCCATCCAGGACATCAAACACACTCTGCCCAGAGACAATCAGAACCTCGAGGTGAGCATCACCCTCCAGGATGGGACAGGGGACTCAAGTGCTAGAGGAGCCCAACTCAGCCCTCTGAGGAGGTAGAATACTGCTGCATCTCAGCTCTGAAACGACCGGTTGTGTGACCCCAGACAAGTTGCCCAATCACTCTGACCCTCCACTATCTCACCTATTAAGTGGAAAAGAGAAAATGTAAGCACATCCCTGCATGGTAAGTGGTTAATAAATGGCACCTGTGGTTATGCAGAAAGCCACCTGTTGGCATCACAAATCCTTAGAGCAAATCTGTTTCTCCACTCCAACAGCAACTTTCCAGGGACCAGAATTCTGATGTTGAGCTGACTCAGAGAGGGCAAACAAACCAAGACCAGTGTTTTCTGATGGCACCTAATGCACAACGGAGACCCCTTCTTCCTTCTCCCAATTTTTTCCCTGGGGAACAAAAAGCCTCATTTCACCTGAGTTCCAGTCACCTTAAGGATATTCCCAACCCTCTGCCGGCAAAAAACATAAGTTCAGTGAGGCTGGTCTGAGGTATTACTTCTTCTCCAACCCATTTCTTCCTCAGAGGTTCCCTGGCTCATTCTGCCCCAGGCAACGTACTTCCTGACACAAAATCACTCCAAAAGTATCAAGGAGAGACTAACATTCACCCAGCGTGTCATGAGCTTCACGTGGATTATTTCATTTAATTCTCATAACAATCCTGGAAAGTATTCTCTCCCCATTTTATAGATGGGGAAACTCAAACTCAGAGCAGCTAAAGCAACTGGCCCAAGGTCACACAACAAAAAAAACCTGAAAAACAAGGATTTGAATTCAGGTCTGATGGTAAAGAACGGACCCACTGAGTTGTTAAGTGAATCCTTTCCCGGCTACTGACCACAGGGACAGCGCACTACTGCAGGGAACCAGGAAAAAGGACACTATCTCAGAGAAATGTAGCAAGACACACATCTGATCTCCAGGAAAAACCTCAGCTAAACTTCAGCCCCACAACCAATTCAAAAGAACTGGAAGAGCCCAGAACATCCCCTCACACAAGGTTTTCAACCCCAGCTCTAGCCACAGGCCTTACCTTACACTGCAACACACTGTGAAGCAGCTCTTCCCCACAAAACTCTGTCTCATCTTCAATAATCATCTTTCTCTATAGAAAGAAGAAAACAATCAATAACGACCACGTGTGACTGCATTTAGGGGAATGAATGGAGAAACGAGGGTTCCAAGTGAGTAGAGCAAGAAGGGGCTTGAGTGTCTGCCAAGGAACATCAATCCCTGGGGGAAGGGAAAGAGAAAACCTTAAATCCCTCTGGCTACACTCCAGATGGCTGTGAGATGAAGCAGCCCTCTGGGTGCTCTGACTAGAGCACCATATGGATATAAGACTCATGAACGCTGAGGCTGAGAAAAGCAAACAGGAAGGAAACGTTCAAGCTGTCTGCCCCCAGAGCATGGAGGCAGACGGATGGGGACCACCCTAAATGACAGAAGCCTGTTCTTCCTTCAACCAGGAAGCCTCCTGATCGATGATGAGTACAAAGGTAGGACACCAGGCACCAGGTAGGAGCTGGTAGCATCAGAGAAGACAAGGGTTCAAGAGACCTTCACATGGGTGTCAAATCCAACCTCAGGTCTGAGTGAGGCTACCTCTAAACCAACGATGCTCAGACTTGGGTGTTCTCAGGTTTTACACACTTCAAAATCACTGAGGACCCCAAAGAGCTTTTGTTTATGTGGGGGATATATACGTATCAACATTATTAGAAATTAAAACTGAGAAAATGCTAAAATGTCATTCAGTGTAAAAAAGCAATACATTGTGTTAACATAACATATTTATGAAAAGTAACTATATTTCCCCAAAAAACTTTTAATGAGTGGCACTATTTTCCATTTTTACAAATCTCTTAATATCTGGCTAGATTCTCCTCTCTACATTTACATTCAATTGGTTGTGGTGCAGCCTCTGGAAGACTCCCCTGGACACTTATGAGAGAATGAGTGAAAAGACAAGTAACTTTCCAGTACCATTATGAAAATAACCGTGACCCTGCAGAGCCCCTGAAAGGGTCCTGGAGATCCCCAGGGGGCCCTACACTTTGAGAACTGTTCTCCAGACCATACTGATTTGGTGGCTATCTACTTTATTCTTACAATTTTCCAGAAGGAGATTAAACAAATTCCCTCTGTAACAACTCCCTCATTATTTTCTGAGGACAGGGACGGTGTCTTTTCATCTACCTGGAACAGTGCCCAGCAGTGACCAGAATATACACAAATGTATAATCAGCTACTCTAAAAAGCATCCATGAGGAAGACAGAAGTTATGCATTTTGTGCTGCCTTGCAAGTTAAATGACTAGGAGAAAAAAACCTTGTCACATCTCCTAGGGGAATATCTGTAAAGCCCTTGACACACCATCTTGACACAGCTTTACTCTTGCCAGAATGGCAGATTTACATTTTTCTTAAACTATGAGTATACATACTAGACTCAAGGAGAAAAGTCAGGAGATAAGTGCCAATAATTCAGGGTGTATTTTCCTGAAATCCTACCTTTCCCACAACCATCCAATCACTCATTTCCTGAGTGTCAGGAATTTCAGTGGTACATTCTGGAAACCATGACACCTGCTCACAGGCACTGGGCTACAAACAAAAAAGAGGCAAGTAAGTCAAGTAAAACAACCCCTTAGGGCTATGCCCCAACTCATTAGGGTTTCCCCCAAAACAATCAAAAGGGACTCAGACAAGACTAGGAAGGGTCCCTTCAGAAAGCTGAGACCAAATGCAGTGGTCAGACATGAGAATTGAGAGCCATGATGCTAAAGTTTAACTTCTGAAGGCCAGCAACAATTCTAGTTTGAATCTCTAGAAACTTCCCAAAACTTCAAAGTTTCTTTTATTTGTTCCAATGTTATTTCAAAAATACATACTATGGGCTAAGTACTCAGAATGCAGTTAAAAAGACATGGTCCTTGACCCAAGGGGCCTACAATCAGAGCAGTAGGGACACAGGGAAGCACACATAGGATATAAGTCTATGAAAAGGTAATTATACCAGGAAGACCCAATGGCAATGTGTCTCACCTCCTGATGCCTTTCAAAGTGTTATGAACAAATAAGATTCTTCACCTATTCATTCCAAAGCCGAAACTGGCACCTCAATGGTGTATTCTCTTAATTTTTCAATTACATTATACATTAGAAATATCTTCAGTCCTGTTTTGTGTTTTTTTTTTTAAGATTTTATTTATTTTTAAGTAATCTCTTCACCCCACGTCGGGCTTGAACTCACAACCCAAGATCGAGAGTCGCGTGCTCCGCTGACTGAGCCAGCCAGGCACCCCTCTGCGGTCCTTTTAAAAACTACTGATAGCTAGGCTCCACCCTCAGAGTATATAATTCTATCAGTCTGAGGCAGAATCTGGTTCTAAGTACATTTTTAGCTGTCCCCAAATGATTCTAATGTCCAACCAGGACTACATTCACTGGATTATAAAACCTAAACAGGTGGCTAACCTGCGTGGCAACACTACACACTGCCTCCCAAGCAAGTGTGGAGAAGAGACTCACCACTGCAAACTGAAGCAATGTGATTAAAGGCAATATTCCATGCTCTGAAAAGCATAAAATGGTAACGCAATGCAAGGTCATGAGAGCAAGCCAACCATCAACTAGAGAGAGAAAGTTTCAAAGAAAAGTTACTGAAGCCTTTTGTCAATGAATCTGGCAGTGAATCATGGCTTCCCCCCCTCCCCCCACCCTGGTCAAATCCATTTGTAAATGGTTATACATTATAAACTCTAGGGGGAAGAAAACTCACATACACTTGGCATGTCCTTTTGGAGAAAATAAGCAGACTCAATCTCCCCACAGAAGTGCGAACATTAAGGGCAAAAATGGACCGCAAAGAGGACTTTGTCCGAAGGGTCAAACCTTGCATTCCACATTCCTGGGCTGCAGCAGGCACCAAGCACTTTCTCTGCAGCGACTCCAGGATTGGACAGTCACCCCAAGGCAACCCAGACTCATCTACCTTAAAGAAGTGGACACCAACTAATAGGCCAAACTCTTAAACAATAGGGCAGCTCTTTTAAGAGAAAAACTGAATCACAGTAAGTGATAATTAGGACAGCCTTGCCTCAGAAAGGAATTTCAATAGCCTGTGTCCATTAAAAACAGAGATCTTACAGGCAAATTTGAGATTCTGAGTTAAGTTAGTTCTAATTCTGCCCCACTAAGAGAATCAAATCAAGACTCTTTACTGGTTTTCATACAAATGAAGACATGGAAAGCACCAAGTATTTCTGAGGTAAAAACCTCTACCTAGCACCCAATTACAAATATTTACCCTATTCTGCACTGTGTCATCTGCTATTCTGCTGGTCTCGTCTCCTCACAACTACAAGGCAACACAGCAGGACCACCTCCAGAAACCATTAGCTCCTGACTTGTCAGCGTCTTATTCTGAAGCCTTATTAGGCTTTTATCATGTGCATTCACGAGAGTTCTTTCCCGAACTGGAATATCAGGGAGACAAAATATCAATTCTCCAGAGTTCAGAGCCACGTGTGAAGCTCAACTACAGCAACTAGGTAGAAGACTAGACATTTGTGTTCTATTTTCTCTAGTTTCAACTCCGTAATGGTAATATTTCATCATTATTTTTAGTTGCTTTTATCACATCTACTTCAAATCCTCTGTGAAATACGATAGGACATAAATAAATGAATAAAAATAAAATCTCAACATCATCTGTGCCATGAAAAAGGACAGGAGTCCCTTTTGGTAGTTGGGGTTAGAACTGGTACCCAACCAGATAAGCAGACCAAACAGTAACTTATGGAGTATAAACAAACACCTACATAGGTAGAGATGGGGTGTCATAAACCCATAGAGGTGCAAGACCTTAGAGGGCATCTAATCCAGTCACTCACACAATGGGTAAACGGGTCCTCATTCAGCGCCTCTGAATCCTTTCAGCAGAGAGAGGGACCTCACTATCTCATGAGGTACCTTAACCACTAGTGGAAAGGTATACCTATTTACTAAAGTTCTTTGTGGGAGCGCGTGGGTGGCTCAAGTCGATTAAGCATCTGACTTCGGCTCAGGTCATGATCTCACAGCTTGTGAGTTCAAGCCCCGCGTAGGGCTCTGTGCTGACAGCTCAAAGCCTGGAACTTGCTTTGGATTCTGTGTCTCCCTCTCTCTCTGCCCCTCCCCACTCACTGTCTCTGTCTCCGTCTCTCTCTCTCTCTCTCTCTCAAAAAATAAACGTTAAAAACAATTTTTTTAAGCTCTTTGTGAAGTCAAACTCTGTCTTCCAGCATCTTCTACCCACCGGTCCTGAACAGAAAACAAACCCACATCCTATCATATCTCCCTCAGTATATCTCTCCTGTTTCCATTATGGACATCCCCAGTACAAGTCCATGTAAAAAAAACCAGTTCCAATCCCCACTGCCTCTGGAGACTTCTAATTTGTTAATATGGCTACTTAAGGCCACGTATACAAATTGGCTTTCCTGTCTCCTCCTCCCCTCACCAGTTACCTCTGGCTCATCTCGCCAGTCCACATTCAGCTCTTGATCAAAACCTTGCAGGGTCAGACCCAGGCCTCTTCGACCTTTTTGATTAGAGGCCTCAACGATGTCCTTCCGACCCTGGCTGTATTTACCCAATCCTTCACCTTCCCTGAAGCCCATCTTGGCCTGAAAAAGAAATAAGATAGAGCATTTAAATAAATAAACAGATAATAAGGGAGCACTTCTATAAACAGACATTTACTTAGCCCCTATCACGTGTCAGACATTGTGCTAAGCTCTGAAAAAACATGAGTTTTTTTTGAGTAAGGCCTGAAGTTTTCCTTTAGGAAAGCCCTAATGAAGAAAATAAGCACAAAAAGTAACTGCAGTTTAACTGTGGGTCCAGTGGCTGTCTATTCTGGAGGTGAAAGTCTAGGGCAACCAGAAGCTGGATAAATGAGAAGGAACCTCATAGCTGTAATTAAAAGCACCAAGAGCACTTAACAAATCTCATTGGACATTTGCACAACTACCCTTCCAGCTAATTTGTCTGATTAACTGAAACGTAGCTCTAGAGTAGAGTTGATAAAGAGAACGTAATTTAAAATGGAAATGCTTCAAGCAGCAACTCTACCTTACTCTCAGCCACTCAAACAGCCTTACCAGGTAAAGACAATGAGGGCTTGCAGGAGCCCACTTAATCAAGATATTAACTGAAAAATCACTTCATGTAACACTGAGGTATGGAAGGTACCATAAGATACCGGACAGGAATGTTTTTTAAATGTCACCATTGTCCATAAGCTCACACTAATCCCCTGAGGCATTGGGCCCAGTTATATGCCCCCAAAATCAGAAACCCAAATCCCAAACCCAAGCACCCTTATCTAATAAAAGAACTCCAGTCCTAAGAAAACATAGTTCCTCCTTGAGGGTCTATATTCCCTTTGGAAGGAGCATTACCAACTCAAGAACTGGACAGAATTCCTACAGCAGCCACAAATCTCTCCCCAGGTCAAAAAGGCTGACTGAGCTACAAACCTCCCCACTGTCCACTTCCCCAAAGTTTGTGGCCCCCCAGACTAGAATCTGGACTATGACTTCAGAAGTTGCAGTTCTTACTCTTAAATGAATCCAAAAGAAAATGGAGGGGTTAACTATAATATTAATATTTCTAGTCAGAAAGCAAACTTGAATTTCCCTAACCTTTGTGCACTAACGTTTGATAAGGAAAGCAAGCAGGTCTTCCTGGTCGCTTTCCTTCTTCTGATATATCAATGGAGTATAGAAATTGGGAAGGAGAACCGGACCTTCTTTCGAAATAATATAAAAGACTGTTCTGCTCCCACTTATTTTAGGCATCTGAGAGTGAGCAGGATTTTAGTCATTTCTCTTGAGATTACTCACTAGAGCAAAAATTCACAGCATGAAGCCTCTTTACCCATCCACACACATCTATGTGTAGGGAAGTATGTTCACATGTACTTACAATAAGCTTTCATTACTAGGGAGACTAAAGAGTGATCCAGCTCTGGACAGAAGAAGCAGGCTTGTGCAGCCACTTACCATGGATGATTCAAATGTGACAGATAGTTCTATTAAGAAGGGGGCCACGCTCTCTCTACTAAATTTCAGTGGCTGAAAAGCAGAGGAAAAACTCATGCCCTAGCTTTTCTTCTTTTCATACCAATACAATTTCCCTTCTCTTACTCTGCTGGTGGAGCTTTAGAAACCCAACCCGAGCACTGACATACCATAAGCTTCTGGGAGACACTATTATACATGGAATAGCGAGAAGAAGTTCCCTCCACAAGGGAGTCTGCTTTGAACGCATCGTCAAAAGAGTCAGAGCTGTGTTGCTTCCCCTCAGTCTCACTGTCGGACCCACTTAGGCTCGTGGTAGATGCTGGAAAAGAAGAAAAGAAACTGTTTAGGTGAGCTTATGGAACGAAGTATCCTCTAGAAGTCCAGGTTTCATTTATTCAACTAGTGTTCAGTTTATGCATCGCACACATAAAGTGCATTAAATGACCCAGGGTCAAACGTATTCTCTACCTCCTACTATGTTAACGTGAGCAAGTCACTCAAAGTTCCTAATAGTACTTGACACACGACGGGAGCTCAGAAATAACAGGTGTCCTTTCCCATCCTTTCAATTTCTCCCCCACAAAACTGAGATGATAATACCTACCTCATGGGGTTGTATGAAAGTTAAATGAAACCAGTGTTTGGAAGTACACTGTCAAATATAAAATGTATTTATTGAAATTTTGTTTATTATTTGAACATCAACTTCCAAACACTGATACCTAGCTCCATTTTCAACAATTTTATCATGGGACTAACAGTTTCTGATTGCTTAATCTCCTGGTTTCCTCTGTTTTCACAGTCCTTCAAACATGTAGGTAAGAGGGCAGATCTACAGCACTGCCCCAGAGAAGAGGTAGAAGAAGAGCAAGGGAAAAGAGAAGGGTGGGAGGAAGGAAAAAGAACAGGAAGGGGGAAAAGAAAGGAAGGACAGGGAAGAGGAAAGGTGCTTATGCAGCAGCATCAACTAAGGCAAACAGCAGAGGAGCTACACCTAAATGCTTCAGGAGGAAGCTGGTGGCCTAAATAAGCTAAACCATTATCTTCATGGTCAACCACCTCGTTACCAAAGGACTCCAAATAAGACCCACCTTAGCAGCTGCCAGAAGTGGTCGGTTACCTGTATCCTGGCTCAAAGTGGGATGACTCACACTCTATTCACTATGTCTGTCTGGCTCTTACCCTCTCTTTTATAGATACATGAATTTCTTAAATTGAAAGCGATTTCAACCTGATGTAATTTTATTCAGGTAGTTTCTCAGACAAACCCAACCAAATTTAGAAATGGACCGTATCTCAAAAACTTATCGATTTCTGCATATTCCCATTGAAAATGGTATAACTTGCAAGCCAGGAAGAATGCAAGACAGAAAATGAGGGTGGTGGTGTCTAATCTCATCCCAAGGCTTGAGATGTTGTACAGTGCTCAACGGTATACACATTTCATTAATAAGTAACTGTACTTATTTAAGAATAAAAAAATTTTTTTCCAGTTTACATGTATTATGCTTTCAAACATGTACTAGTTGTTACACTAGAAATGCTTGTTACTTAGACCTAAATATTAATAACACAAACTTTTAGTTATTTCTTTTGGTCTAGGAGCATGGTGAAAAAAGTTAAGGGAACACTGAGGGTGCCAAGAATCAAAAAAAAAAAAAACACTTGGGAGTCTCTGCTCTATGTACTGAAATGAACAGATCACCAGGACATACTGTCAAATGAGTAACAGAAGAGCTAGACCATATGCATGACACATGGCATCCTAAGTCTATACTAAAGAGAAAATAAGAATATATATTTATATTTCTTGTAATTGCACAAAGAGCTTTTGGAAGGAAAGATGTACAAAAAGACCAATAAAAGTGATTATCCACATATGCGGAGATGAGGCATGGAGACAGAATGCCAAAATGATTACTTGGAACAAGTGAAAGACATGACATTTGATTTACATTTTATATCACTAGAGTTTATACTTACTATCTTTTTATATTTTTGATTTATGAACCATGTGAATATATTACCTATTAAAATTTAAAATAAATGTGAAAAAGAAAGTGACTGACACAATTCTCGTAAGGAAGAAAGGAAGTCCCGGAGAAGAGATGCGGAGTCAAAGCCTGGCTGCTTGTTAAGGAAAGGCACTCGGGTAAAACAATTCTTCAAAAACCCAAGATGGTTACTATTCAGGTATTCGTAACTTGCAATGACGTCATAATTCTAAAGCCTATCTGCACTGATCCGCCCACTTCCCCATGAGAACACAAACTCACTAAGGGTGAACATTTGAGAAGAGCCAAGCCTTCCTCCAGCACCCCAGGCCTGATTCTCCCTCCCACCGGGCCCCAGCAGCAGCAGCAGCAGCACTATCAGCCCAGCACTCATCACAAATACTAGGACAGGGTCACTCCCAGAGAGCAAGAACTGTGTCACACTCCACATCCCATCTCCAACACCTGGACTGAATCTTTCCATTTAACAAAAATTAAGTACTCACTGCAGTGAATTTAAAAAAAAATTTTAAGCCTTGATTTATGGTCTTAATGTATTAACTACGAATACATTTGTCTATAGAATGAGACATGTACAAAGTAATCTAGAAATTGCAACATAAATTTTCCCTTCAATAGTTTCATATAGAGGAGAAAACTTGAAAATAGTAATACCCAGGGGACAAAATGTACAGTATTGCCAAGAATGGCTTCATGTCTCACTTAGGTACATTTAACTTTGTTTTACCGTTAAAACTCTGACAAAGATGGTTTTTAAAAAAGCTGCTTTATGACCTAATGCCATAAAAATTTTTTAAATTAAGTCTTTAAACTTTTTTTAAAAAAAGGTTAAGTAAGAACAAAAAGTTTAAGCATGAGTGTGAAATGCCTATACCTTAACAGAGAATTGGGCCTTCCTTGGACTATTAACAAAGCCCATTCCCCCACCCCTCCCACCAGTAGGCTGAAATAGGACATGTGTCAGATCTGTCAGAAAAAAAAACACTGGTATTGTTTAATTGATCAGACAACCACTCTGGTTCAGAACCTGTTCTACAAAAGGTCCATGCTATATATAATGGGGCACTCCCCTAAAGTAATAACTCTACCCTCAGAGTTTAAAAATCAGATAGCTAAGGTCCTGGTTGAAAATGGTGGCAGCAGCTGGGTACAGGTTTCTAGGCCACTGCGTTGGTCCAGGGCACAACTGGGGTGGTCCATGTCAGATGGCACACATGGCAAGGAAGGCTCAGCCTGCACGTGTAAGGCCCTCACCCACTCTGTAGGGCTCCCCAGTGTGGAAGTGAGCATGCTGAACATCTTCCTGAAGTCACCTCATGGAGAGCACGAGAGATTGGGAGTTCATCACCTACCCCCATTTCCACATCAGGTCCAAGCCCTTTCCGTGGGGAGATGGTAATCATACTCTATTCCATAACTCTCACATGAATTCACTTCCCACTAGCTATGAAGATGAATAAAGAGAACCTGGACCACTGCCCCGTGGGGACCACAGCACTGGTTTAGACCATGACTCAGCACAAGGACCAGAAAAGGATATAGGACCTTAAGCCCACCTTCCTTACTTGTATCAGATGATGACTGGTACACTGATCTTGAGTCCCTTTGCTTATGGCAGGGGATGGCTTAAATAAATAACTTAGATTGGTCCATGAAAAAAAAAATTTAATAATAATAAATAAAAATCAGATAACTAAATATGCATTTCTTTTCTTTCAAGGATATAGCATTTTGCAAAATAAAGAAAAGTCCTATGAACATGTTTGAAAAAAATAGAATAAACTTAAAACCAACATTCTGGTTCCTAAGCAGCTGGCAAGGAGAAATTTTGGTTGAGAACGTCCTGTATGAGAGGTTATCAAATCTACCCTTTCCTCGTAAGGTTTCTCCAATTCTCTCAAAAAGGAACTGACTTGCTTACACAGACCAATGCAGCACATGTCACAGAGTGCCAGAGAATGCCACTCAGAAGGAAAGACCCAGAACAATGAGTAACCATGGAAACTGTGAGGTGAGGTTATATTTATTTTCTGTTTTGCACTTGTCTACATTTTCTGTGTGAGAAATAAGAATATATTCATTAGAGGGCGGCTGGGTGGCTCAGTTGTTAAGCATCTGACTTCGGCTCAGGTCATGATCTCACAGTTCGTGAGTTCGAGTCCCACAGCGGGTGAGCATGAGCCCTGCTTGAGGTGAACACGAGCCCCGCTTTGGGTAAAAAAAAAAAAAAAAAAAGTCCTGCCTCTCTCTCCCTCCTCCTCTCGTGGGATATTTTCTCTCTCTCTCCCCACCAAGCCCCGCCTCTGCCCCTCCCTCACTTGCACACACACACTCTCTCTCTCAAAAAAAAAAAAAAAAAAAAAAGAAAGAAAAAAAAAAGAATACATTTGAGTTAAAAAATAAATAAATAAATAAAGCTATAAAGAAATAAAGTACCATTCCACACCTTGAGAAAAAGCCAGTTCCTTTTTAGACCAATCTTCAGAGGGCAGCAGATCTAAAGAGGAAGAGCTCTCAAGTGGCTCAAGACTAACCCTGGGTTTCTCATCTATTCTCTCACATACAGAGGAAACAGATACACTCTACAGCACAGTGCCCACATACTAAAGAATTGTGCTTCCAAAGGTGAAATTCTCTTTACTCAATTGTTTCCATGCCTTCAACCTGTACCAAATGACACAGAAAGAGGTGGTATGTGGGCAGGTCCCTAAGCACAGCCCTTAAGTTTCTTTCTGTGTAGCCCAGGGATTCAGGGTCCTGACTAACCAGAAGCTACAATGTTAAATCAGTTACTACTCCTTTCACCAGCTCTCTGGGGATTCATAGGCCTACCTACGACAAGTTAGGAAAACCTGGTAACCTCACCAAAGGAGAGTGTGCCCTTGGTCTAGCTCCAGTTAGAGTTGCAGGCTCTCAGGTTTGCTTGAGGACCCATCTGTGGTCACTCATCAATGGTACGAATATCATTCCTGGGCATGCAGGGCACACACCACCCTCAAATCTCAAAGAGAAATCTTTTGTCTTTTTTGTCTTCGTAACATTCTTGGACCAAAATGACAGGGAGAACCAAATTTGAGTGGAAGGCTTATCAGGCAAATCAGTGGTGACTCTGGTGCAAACTACCAGCACCAGATTCTGGCACAAATTACCTTTCCACTCCGTTCCTCTTCCTTAGGCGTTACCTAGCATGCAGCTGTCTACATGGTTCTGAGAGTGAGGTTGACGGGAGCTAAAATATCACCTTACCAGGCATTTGTGAGATCAAGAAGTGTCTTGGATAAGCCTTATTTCTTTTATTTCATGCAGTATTTGAAGCCAATTCTTAGCCTGCCATGATTTAAGATAAAGTTGCCTGGATTAATCCTGATGCCCACAGACTGCCACAGTCACTACCCATTTTACCCCTGGGCCTTTGGGGCCACTCTTTTCAGATGAAAAGGAGACAACTGTCATTGCTGCAGCAGTAACTAAAGAGGAGATTTAGCCTCCCAAGACTGATAAGAATTTAGCAAACACTGGGCAATTTTGTAATGAAGATATAAATTAACAGGAGTAATAAGGTCAGTCTATTAAAATGATTAGTTTCATTAAGAACTTGCCAAAGCTGGGTGGCACTCCCATTTACCTCCCCAGGAGCTCCCCTTCTAAAACCTAGCAGAGAGCCCAAAACATTATTTAGAGTTTTCATTTAAGAATTCTTCTCTACCTGATAGAAATCATTACTCTTAAGTCATCTTAAAGAAGAAAAGTTCAAAATTTTTCACATAGCAATACAACAGTAGGGCAGAATTTTTTACATGGCAATAGAACAGTAGGGCAAACAAGCCAAGATTAAAAATGAGAGTGACAACACATATAGAGAGGCAGTTCCAACCACTAACGGCCAAGGTGAGCAGCACACAGATACAGAAGAATAAATTATGGATTTTAATAAATATCGCATCCTGCCTAACAACTGCTTTGGAATACACTCATTCCTGTTTAAAGACTCAATTTCTCCTTCATGCCAGACAAATGGTAACTCGTTAGAGCAATTTAAGCAGATACCGATAAAGGAAGTTTTTGATTAAGGTCATGAATCTGGGCTGACAGGAAAGCGATGGTGTTTCAGGGAAAATAGCCTATTTAGGGAAGAATTAAACCTGGTGGAGGGGAAGACGCTACTAGCGTGGTGCCAGCAAAAGGGCCTGGCAACATCCAAAGCAACACACTGTGGGAGGGCCAGGAGCCCGCACTGGATACACACACAGCTAAAGAGAAAAGGAAACTGTCTTGGAGCCTAGACCGCATTTTCCCTGAGAGAAACAACTAAAAAGAACAAAATGACCTCCACCTGCCTCTTCTTACTTCAAAAGGTTGTTACTTAATAGCAAATTTCCAAGAGTTTATTTAGGCTTAAAAATCCTTCAAAGTCCTCTTAAAATACTCAAAAGAGGGGCACCTGGGTGGCTCAGCTGGTTGAGCGTCCATCTTCAGCTCAGGTCACGATCTCGAGGTTAGGGAGTTCGAGCCCCACGTCAGGCTCTGTGCTGACAGCTCAGAGCCTGGAGCCGGCTTTGGATTCTGTGTCTCAGTCTCTCTCTGTCCCTCCCCTGCTCACACTCTGTCTCTCTCCCTCTTTCAAAAATGAATAAACTTAACAAAACAAAACTCAAAAGAACACATGATGCCAGAGTGGCCATTACAATAACATCCCTTTTTTCCTCTACTCTGGTCAAATGTCAATCTCTGACCAGGCAACGCAGTTACCTTGTCAATAAAGTAAAATAAACACACTGATTAAACTAAATAGATCTATTAATGAGTCATTGCACTGAAGTAGCAGACAAAGCACAAATAAAGACAGAAAGCACAAGAAAGCACAGAAAGACAAAAACAGTAACTACTATTTTTTGTTTTTCTATTTGTACTCCCTAAAGAGCATTTTTCAGTCATCTGTTCAACAGTATGTTCAGGTAGAAGTGGCTGAAGCAAAAGGAAACACATTTGCTTTAATGCACTGACCTCACTAGGAAAGCTGTATATAAACCCCAGCAAATGTAGTTTCTGGAGAGACAGTAAACTACCAGGGCACACCGTCCAGGGGACACCTAAGAAAAGCCAATACAGAACAGAAATGATATAAATGCTAAGTACTTAGTGAAATGATCTTCTGCAGAATGGAGGAGGACAGGCAAAATGAAAGAGGTGAAGCATTTTAAGCTTCTTGGAAAAGATGCTACTGGTACTTCTATCAATTCTATTCAGTGAATATTTATTAAGCATTTATTCCATGCGGGAGGTGGGGTGGGGGCAGCACAGAAAGCAATCTTGCTGATGAAGACACCAGACTCCAGCCCTCAGTTTTTGTGACGTGGAGCTGCCCCTTCCTAAAATAAGCTAAACCAGGGAAATCTCACAATGTTTCTTTGCCTCTGCCTCCCGCCTCATTTCCTGAAAAATGAAAAGGACCAAATGGCCTACTGCCAGACACGTACAAGGTACTGGCCACATCTAGACTTCCATTCTGTACACACAACAGCAATAGTCAATCCTAACTGAATCATATGGCGCTACTTCCAGAAAAGGTTAAAGCTATTTGGTACAATTAAGGGGGATGCAGGGGGGAGTTGGGTAATCTCAATTCAGTCCATTTTAAAAGCTTGAAATTTAAATCAGACTGGTTCCCTTATAAGATCCTTAACCATGTACCTTCCTCTACCTGGGCGTTGCCCTCTCCTTACCTCAAAGAGATGTCCCCCGAGAACCGCTTAGACCTAAATACTGCCGGCACCTGAGCACATCTGAGAAACGTGAAAAGCATTTGAGAAATTGTGAAAGCACAGATGTGCTTTCCCTTCTTCTCTTGTAGGCCATCTCTCCCAATAACCCACAGTTCTACCTAAGGAGACTCTACTTTCACCAAGCTGCTCAAACCCCAGGTGAAAAGCAAAACTCCCTTTCTTCAACAATCCCTAGAACCAACGCACCCAGTATGTTTTTGCCTTCCCACTTAGTAACCTCAATTACATACAGCCTTTCTCAGCTACCTGGAATGGAAGCTACTATGACAACTTTAAAGGCAAACATATCTCCACACACAAGGTTATGAGTCTCTTATTCAACCGGGACCAGAGCTGCACCAAATGCTTCATTCAGCTCTACTGCCGGTCAAGCTTCTCCTCTCGGAACCAGCTTCTCAGTACAACTGATGAGTAACTGTCCTTCCATTAGTCTACCACTTGTAAACTGTATTTCCTACCACTCTCAAAGGATGCTTCATACCCTTTCAGTCACCAATCTGTCACCAAATTTCATTCTAATTTACCAGTGATCCAGCAAAGGATCCAAAATCCAAGATGACTGGTATACTGGACTGACTAGCGTCCCTCCAAAAAGCTATATCCACTCAGCACCTGGGAAATGTGAGATTTGGAAATATGGTCTTTGCAGATGTAATCAAATTAAAATGAGGTCATACTAGATTAGGGTGGGCCCTGATCCAATGACTGATGTCGTTATAAAGGAAAATTTGCACACAGACACACACAGAGGGAAGTCAGAGGCAGACTGGAGTTATGCTGCTATAAGCCAAGAACACCAAGGACTGCCAGCAACTACCAGAAGCTAGAAGAGGCAAGGAAGGATCCTTCCCAAGAGACTTAGGAGGGAGCACAGCCCTGCCGACACCGTGACTTCAGACATGGAGCCTCCAGAACTACGGAGAATAAATTTGTTGTCTTAAGCCACCCAGTTTGTGGTAATTTGTTACAGTAGCCCTAGGAAATACAGCTGGCAAGTCAAGGTAAATGTAAGTGGAACTACTTCTAATTGCTTGGTATCTGAGGCAAGCTCGTAGGCACCTTACAATTTCTCACAGAAAGTTACCTATGGAAACTGTGAATGTCCATAACCCTAAAAAACAGGCAAAGCAAACGTCAGTTTCAACCAGATCAGTGAAATCTTTTGAGTTTAACGTCAATAGTGAGCACAGGATGCTCCAATTCATTTAGGTGTTTCTGGTCACACATGCTGAGGGAATTGAGAAAACAGAATACAAAAACCTGAGGGGAATTAGGCCAGATCACTGCAGCAAAGAGCCCATCCCCTGTGAAAGAGCCCCAGGATCATTAACAGCAATTAAGAGCACAGGGCACTCAATGCTCACCACTACCTCCAACAGGTTTAAGGCAGCAAAAGAGTGCCACCTGCTGAAAGGCCAGCAGCAGAACTAAGGCACTACTGTCAAAATTCCAATTTTTTTATTTAAAACAAGTTGCCCGTTCCTAGTAGAAGAATGGCAGAAGCAAGAGAAGCTATAGCAAACAACTCTCTGTAGAACTTGCCTAATTTCCCTCAAGGGGCAGTGGACTGTGTTCTGCCCAATTCAGGCACCAGGGATTCAAATAACCAGATGGCCAGTGGCCTCACATCACATGGGCAAGCATACCTTTTGCTGCGTGATTGACAGAAGAGGGAGGTTCGTCATCAGACGTAGAGCTGAGGTTCAGGGCAAGCTCTGCAACTCTTTTCTTCTGTTTCTTGATAGGGGCAGTGCATTCTGGATCATTTCTCCTCCTCATTGTTACTGCAACCATAAATCCAGATAGTCAGCTGCCCTTGTTAGAGCCACTAGGATCAGAGCAGGGATTCCAAGGTAAAAGTCATCAATGGAATGGGATTTGGCAATTCTAAATAGCTTCCAGTGCCAGCACTTGAATAGCCTCTTCCTCAAATTGAAGTCCAGGAAGGATGCTAGCCAAGCTTGTCTTCAATAATAGCAGTTAATTTTACTGGATAATGTGTGGTGCTTACAGATCCAGAGGCCTCAGGGAAAGGGTGTCAGATACCAAAAAGTCATGGATCAACTCCACAGGCCACAAGGAGGAAAAAAAAAAAAAAAAAAAAAGCCTTGGGAACTTATCATTCTATACTTTTCATGCAACACTAGCCATGCATGACAACAGTGTAAACTGGACCTAATGAGTATCAACCATTCCAGAAGGTGAAGGGACCACCCCAGAATGACTGCTCCATCACCATTATTATTTTAGCAAGACAATTAACGGATTACATAATATGATAAAAATACTGGCTGTGGTTTATTTCGGGATATTTGAAAGCATGGAAGAATTGGGAAAGTTTTTAATGAGTAAGGAATGGAAACAGTAGTTGACTCAGGGCTGAGGATACAGAAGAGTAGGAAAATTACTGAAACCAGAAGTAGCCACGTCATAGGACTCAGGTACAAAAATAATTTTAAGAACACGAACACACCTCCGTGAAAAGAGGATGGAAACAATCAGGCACCACATCACCATCACCCATGCCCATGTGTAGGCACAGGAGGTAAGCATGAGGGGGAAAAAATGCGATGGAATGAAGTGATTATTACATCTAGAAACTTTAAGGAATGATCAAGTCAAAGAGCAAGCAAGAGTAGTAGTGAATACAGTGTGGTTTACACACAACTGACTGTCTGTTAAGACTCAGAAAAGAGAAAGAACTCAAAACATAGGAGCCAACAGGTGGGTGACCAGCTGGGCTGCAATTCCTTGAGAAAGGGGAGGTGCAGAGGCACAAAATGGTCTTTTAACATGAATCACAGCAGGAAGAAAGCAATGAAATGCACAGATATCACTGATCCCTTCAATCTCACAAAACCCTGAATCACATGTTTCACTTCTCTCCAGCTCAAGGATGAGCCCATCAACCCAATGCATAATCTTATCCTCTTTAAGGAAGCAGCCTTTTACTAGGCACAGGCAGGGGTTATCCCAGGGAAGAAAAACGGGAGACACTGAACAAAGAGAAAGCAAGACCACGTTTCACTTTAAACCAGCGTCTTAAATGCCCCCAAAGGCCCATAACAAAAGTAAAAGGGCCATCTGATTATTAGCGACTCTGAGAGATGGTAAGCAACGGGAATTCAACGTGGACTGCGTCGCGGTGGGTGCAAAAAAAGAATACATAGTTGTGTGAAAGGCAGGAGACACTGATGCTCCTCCCCAAACCATCTTAGATTTGGGCCTTCCAAATCATCTACTCCAGCGCTCTCATTTTCCACTGGAAAAAAACTGAGGCCTGAGAGGGGAAGGCCGCACACCTTAACCAGTGCCCTGCTCCAGTGACCGACACAGGCCAGAAGAATGTGCCCAGGCAGGGAACTTCTGCGTGGAAGGCAAGAGGCCTGGTTCTACCTGCTGCTCCCCCAAGGGACGGGTTCAAATCCCCTCTCCAGTCTTCTCTCCCGGGGTGTCGGTTTCGCACTGCCACCCCTATCCACTGAGGGAGGAGATGAGCTCCCATCTCTCCGAGCCAGTCTTTTCATTTGAAAACAACGTGTGTGAATGTGTGCGCAGAAACGTTTGTCAGCGGCAGCTCGGGCTGCGGGAGCTGGAAGAGCGGGTGGGGAGCGGGGGAGGGTGGAGAGGAGGAGGGGAGAGAGAAGGGGCGGCGAGGGTCACCACCGCCGGTGCGTGGCCGAGGCGGCGGTGGAGGGGAGAGGGATGCTGAGCCCGCGCGCCCGCCCGCTCGCTCCCCCCGGGCCGCGCGTCGGCACTCACGCTGAGGGGAGAGGGTGAGCTGCCTGGGAGCGGAGAGGGGGGGGTCAGGCCGCCGTTGCCGCCGCCTCCTCCACCAGGCCTGGCCCTGCCGCTGCCAGAGCCGCCGCCTCCTCCCTCAGTTTCGTTTCCCCCACAAGCCAGCCAGGTCCGCCGGCCGCGCTGTCGCGCTCGGGTCCCGCCCTGCGGGCTGCGCAGTTTGATGACGTCACGGGCAGCCCGCTCCTTCCCGCGGCCGGGTCCTGGCCCCGGGGAAGAAGACCCAGGTTAGGGCCCGCCCCACCCCCACCCAGGGCCTTCCAAGGCGCCTGCGCGGAAGAGCCTAGCGGGGAAGGATACGAAAGTAAAAGTAACCGAGGTACCTTCTCTTCCCGCTCTGGGGACGACAAACAAATATAAAAATTGGAAGAGCAGGTGTCGTCACATCACCTCATTTCACTTAATCTCATTGTCTTCAGTTTACAGATTAAGAACAAGTTGAGAAGGTAAATGGTGAACTGGTTGAGGGCAGAAACCCAGTCTTCTTGTTCACTGCTGGCTGTATCCCCAACATCCAGCATATAGTATATCCTAACCAGATGTTGAACGAAGGTCGGGAGGAAAGAAGGAATGCTGCCTATGGCATCTTACCATATGGACGCAGATGGTTTCCCATCCCAAACCCTCTTCCAGTTTTCTAGCCAATATGGCCAGACGTGTGCTGAACATCCTCACTCTGTCACTTCACACCCATAAATTCTAATCTGACTTTATGTTCTGTAAACCTGCCCTTTTCCCAGTGAATGGCACCACCATTCATCCTGTTGATCCAACCAGAAATCTGAGATGGCCCATTTTCCTCATTCCCCAAGTCCTCCCAATATACACTTAATTGAGTTTACCTCCTAATTATGTCTCATATATACCCATTCTTCTCCATCCCCATTGCCACAACCCATGCACTCACTTTCTCTAACCAAGATTAGTCCAATAATCTCCAAACCATTATCCCTGTCTCCATTGGTGATGCTTCTGGTGTAGATTTTTAAAAATTTATTCTGATCCTGTCACTACCTATCAATGGTTAAAACCCAGCAAGGACTTCCTATTTCACTTAGGTTGAAGCTAATGTCCCTGAGATGGTTACAAAACTCTCCAGTCTCACCCCTTCTGCAGTCATGCCTTGTGTTACTGATCCTTTATCCCCATTGCCATGTCTCCTAAGGGTTCATCCTCCTGTCTGGATAGCTCTTCTCCCCCTTTGCTTGGCTAATGTCCACATATCCCTGATATGTGTTTAGTATCCTTATCTGGAAATCTTTCCCGACTCCCCAAGTATGGGTTGGGAGTCCCACCCTGTGTTCCCATAGCTTTGTCCTTCTGCTATCAAAGCATTTATCACAGTGTTGTGTAATGACCCCTTGACAGGTTTGCCTCCCCAACTCGGTTGTAAATTTTGTACAAGAAAGGTTCTTTCCGGGGTGCCTGGGTGGCTCAGTCTGTTAAGCATGTGACTTCAGCTCAGGTCATGATTTCACAGTTCATGAGTTCAAGCTCCGCATCAGGCTCTGTGCTGACAGCTCAGAGCCTGGGCACTGCTTCAGACTGTGTCTCCCTCTCTCTCTTCCCCTCCCCAGCTCATGCTCTGTCTCTCTCTGTCTCAAAAATAAATAAACATTAAAAGAAATTTTAAGAAAGGTTATCTCCATCTGTCTGTATTAAATCCTTAAGATCCATAAGATTTAATACAGTGGCTGGTAGTAGGTGCTCAATAGACATTTATTGAATCTGTTGAAGTATGGAAGATGAATGAAGGTTAAGTGATGTGCCCAAGGTCACAGAACCAGGAAGCAGCAGATGAGCATTTAAACCAACTCACGACAGATTCTTAACGTATGTGTGCCTTAGACACCTTTGGTAATCTTGTAAAGCTTATGGACAGACCCATTCTCAAAAATAATAATTTGAATGGCACAAAATACAAGTTTAGATAACAGGGGAAATCAATTATATTGAAATAAATTATTTAATGAACTTTATGATTTTTTTGTAATTTTAATGTAAAGCATTAAGTAATGATTTTAAAAATAGGAAAATTAAAGATAAAATTAGTTTTTGATATATATGAGTAAAAAACCAATGAATAGAGCTGAAACAACCAAATAAGTATTTAGGGGAATGATGAATCTTGATTTCTACCTTACACCATGTGCAGAATTAAATCAAAATGGATCAGACCTAAACATAAGAGCAAAAATGGTAAAGCTTGTAAAAGAAAACATTAGCAACTATGGAGAACAGTAATGTATATTTGAAAGTTACTAACAGAGTAGATCTTAAAAGTTCTCATCACAAGAAAAACAATTACCACTGTGTGAGGTGATGGATAGTAACTTATTTGTGGTAATCATTTCACAACATATACATATTGTCATTATGTTACACACCTTAAACTGATACTATATGTTATTATAACTCCATAAACAGGGGGACAAGGAAGTTAAAAAAAGAAAACAGGAGAATATCCTTGCAGACATGGAGTAGACAAAGGTTTTTTTTCACAAAAGACCAGAACAGCATTAATCAGAAGAAAAACTTAATAGACCTCATCAAATAAAAGGCTTTTTGCTCCTGAAACCAATATTGCACTGTATGTTAAATAACTAGAATTTAAATAAAATTTTGGGAAAAAAATAAGAGGCTGTTGCTCATCAAAAGACACCATTAAGAGGGGCACCTGGGTGGCTCAGTGGGTTAAGCCTCTGACTCTTGATTTCAGCTCAGGTCATGATCTCATGGTTTGTGGGTTTGAGCCCTGCATCGGGCTCTGCACTGATGGCATGGAGCCTGCTTGGGATTCTCTGTCTCCCTCTCTCTCTGCCCCTAGCTTGTTCTCTCTCTCTCTCTCTGAAAAACATAAATAAACATTTAAAAAATAAAAAAGACACCATTAAGAAATTCAACAGGCAAAGGGCACCTAGCTGGCTCAGTCAGTAGAGCATGCAATTCTTGATCTCAGGGTTGTGAGTTCCAGCCCCGAGTTGGGTGTAGAGATTACTTAAAAATAAAATCTTTAAGAAAAAGAAATTGAATAAGCAAGCCGCAGACTGAGAGAAAAACATTCACAACACATATATCTGACAAATGACTTACATCCAAAAAACACATAATACTCAGTAATAAAAAGAAAGAAAGTTGCAATTCTTGTCAAAATGGAGAAAATACATTCCATCCCATTTCTCCAACTGAATGCAACTAAAACCTAGGAAGAATGCATGGAACATCTCTCTAAGGATTCTGAAAAGGAAATGGTAGCAGGATTAGTGGAGAAGGAAACCAGAAGTCAAAGAACCACCAAATTGGAGATAAGTTTCCCAATTCTAACCTCGTTGGTATCTCCTGGCGGGGAATGAAAGGCAGCTTGAAACGTGGAGCTATCCAACAGGTGCAGGTGAAAAGAACTCCGAGAGAAACCATGTATTTCTCATCCCAGAAGCAAGAAAGAGGTTCCTACAGATTACAGAAAGTGGGGGAGAGGGGGTTGTTTTGTCAGCTTCCTTAATTCACTTCTATCCCAGTCTCCCGGCAGTCACCAGGCAACAATGCGGACAAAGCTTACAGCCCATTAGAATCACAGTCCACAGAAAGTAGATAGGCAATTGTGGTTTGGACCTACTTGGGCCAGTTCCCCATTATTTTGCTTGTTTGTTTGTTTGTTTGTTTGTTTGTTTGTTTGTTTTAGTAGGCTCCACGCCCAGCACGGGGTCCAATGTAGAGCTTGAATTCATGACCCTGAGATCAAGACCTGAGCTGAGATCAAGAGTTGGGACACTTCACCAACTGAGCCACCCAGGTGCCCCCAGTTCCCAGTTAAAACAAACAAAAACAGAACAAAAAACAACCAAGCAAAAACAAATAAACCAAAAAAGAAAAAAAAAATCAACATTCTCCACAGGATTTAAGCAAGACCCAGCATCATATATGTAATATTCAAAGCGTCCAAGATAAAATCCAAAACTACTCAGGTGCCTGGGTGGCTCAGTCAGTTGAGCAACCAACTCTTGATTTCAGCTCAGGTCATGATCTCAAGGTTGGTGACATTGAACCCCACTTCAGGCTCTGCGCTGACAGTGCAGAGCCTGCTTGGGGTTCTCTCCCCCCCCCCCCGTCTTTCTCTGCCCCTCCTCCACACACTCTCTCTCAAAATAAACAAGTAAACTTAAAAAAAAGACTTTATCTTTTCTAGAGTTTAAGGTTCACAGCAAAATTGAAGGGAAAGTACAGAGATTTTCCATATACCCCTGCCCCCACACATGTGTGGTAGCTTCCCCCTTTATCAACATCTCCCACAAGAATAGTACATTTGTTACGATTGATGGACTTACACTGACAAGTCATAATCACCCAACGTCCGGAGTTTACATTAAGGTTCACTCTTGATGTTGCACATTCTGAGGGTTTGGACAAACGTATAATGACATGTATTCATCATATGGTTTCATACATAATATTTTCACTACTGTAAAAGTCCTCTGCATTCTACCTATTTTTCCCTCCCCACCCCAAACCCTGGCAACCACTGATCTTTTTACTGCCACCATAGTTTTTGTCTTTTCCAGAGTGTCATTAGTTAGTAATACGCACTAAGTTTCCTCCAGGTCTTTTCATGGCTAAATAGCTCTTTTCTTTTTAGTGCTCAGTAATATTCCATTGCCTGGATGTACCACAGTTATTTATCCATTCACCTACTGAAGGATATCTTGGTTATTCTGTTACTTCTAAGTTATGAATAAAGCTGCTGTAAACATCCATGTGGATGTTTTGGTGTGGACATAAGTTTTCAACTCCTTTGGGTAAATACCAAGGAGCACAATTTCTGGATAGTATCTTAAGAGTATATTTAGTTTTATAAGAAACTATCAAACTGTCTTCCAATGTGGCTGTACTATCTTACATTCTCACCAGCAATGCATGAGAGTTCCTCTTGTTCCACACCCACACCAATGCTTGGTGGTATCAGTATTCTGAATTTTGGCCATTCCAGTGTGTGTGTGTGATGGTATCTTATTTTAATTTGCATTTCTCTGATGGCATATGATGTGGGGCATCTTTTCATATGTTGATTTGCCATTTGTATATCTTCTTTGGTGAGATGTCTGGTCAGGTCTTTGGCCTATTTTATAATTAAGTTGTCTGCTGTCTTATGAAGTTCTAAGAGTTCTCCATAAATCTTAGGTAATGTACTTTATCAGATGTGTCTTTTGCAAATATTTTCTCCCAGTCTGTCTTCTCATTCTCTTGACATTGTCTTTCATAGAACAGGTTTTTTATTTTAATGAAGTCTAGCATATCAATTATTTTTTTCATAAATAATGCCTTTGGTGTTGTATCTTAAAAGTCATCCTCATACCCAAATTCATCTGGGATTTCTCATATGTTCTCTTCTAGAAACTTTACAGCTTTGTGTTTTACATTTAGGTCTGTTATCCATTTTGAGTCCATTTTGGTGAAATGTGTAAGGTCTCTGTCTAGATTGTTTTAAATGTGGATGTCCAGTTATTCAGGCACCATTTGTTGAAAAGATTTTTTTCTCCATTGTATTACCCTTATTCATTTGTCAAACATCAGTTGGCTATATTTGTGTGGGTCTATTTCTGGGCTCTCTATTCTGTTCCACTGATCTATTTGTCTATTCTTTGGTCCATACCACATTATCTTGATTACCACAGCTTTACAGTAAGTCTTAAAGTTGGGTAATGTCAGCCCTCCAACTTTTTTCATCACCTTCAATAATGTGTTGCCTATTCTGTACCTTTTGTCTTTCAATATAAAATTTAGGATCAGTTTGTCAAGGGGCACCTGGGTGGCTCAGATGTTTAAGCATCTCCAGCTCTTGATTTTGGCTTGGGTCATGGTCTCCTGCTTTGTGGGATCAGGCCCAGCATTGGGGCATGGGCCCTGCTTGAGATTCTCTTGCTCCCTTTCTCTCTGCCCCTCCCTCAATCATGCTTTCTTTCTCTCTCTCTAAACAGGTAAATAAACATCAAAAAAATAATAATCAGTTTGTCATTATCCACAAAATAACCTTCTGGGATTCTGATTGGGATTGCATTGAATCTATAGATAAAGTTGGGTGAAATTGATATCTTGACAATATTAAGTATTCCTATCCATAAACATGGAATATCTCTCCATTTATTTAGATCTTTTATTTCATTAATTGGAATTTTATACTTTTTCTCCTATAGATCTTGTACATATTTTGTTAGATTTATACCTAAGTATTTCATTTTTGAGGGTGTTAAAGTAAATAATATTGTGTTTTTAATTTCAAGTTCCGTTTGTTCATTCTGGTATATAAGAAACTGATTAACTTCTGTATATTAATCCTATATCCTGCAAGAGACAAAAGGTTTTTTTTAATATATATTTATTTTTGAGAGAGAGAGAGAGAGAGACAGAGCCTGAGCAAGGAAGGGGCAGAGAAAGAGGGAGACACGGAATTCAAAGCAGGCTCCCAGCTCTGAGCTGTCAGCCTACAGCCTGATGTGGGGCTCGAACCAACAAACCGCAAGATCATGACCTGAGCTGAAGTCATTTGCTTAACCAACTGAGACACACAGGCACCTCAAAAGACAAATAATAACTGTTTATAATAACTGTTTATAATAACTGTTATAAAATAACAGTGACCAAAACAAATAGCCCAATTTAAAAATGAGCAAAAGACTTGAATAGACATTTCTGCAAAGAGGAAATACAAATGGCCAACAAGAATATGAAAATATGCTTAATATCAGAAATCATTAGAAAAATGAAAATCCAAACTGCAATGAGACATCACCTCACACCCATTAGGATGGTCACTATCAAAAAATGAAACAGGGGTGCCTGGGTGGCTCAGTCTGTTAAGTGTCTGACTTCAGCTCGGGTCATGATCTCATGGTTTGTGGGTTCAAGCCCCATGTCAGGCTCTGTGCTGACAGCTCAGAGCCTGGAGCCTGCTTTAGATTCTGTGTCTCCCTCTCTTTCTCTCTCTACCTCCCCCACTCATGTGCGCTCTCTCTCTCTCTCTCTCTCTCTCTCTCTCTCTCTCTCTCCTTCTCTCTCAAAAATAAATAAAAATGTTAAAAATTTTTTAAATATATACTATAACAGAAAATAACAAGTATTGATGAGGGTATGCAGAAGTTGAAACCCTAGTGCTCTGTTGGTGGGAATGTCAAGTGCAGCCACTATGGAAAACAGTATGGAGGTTCCTCAAAAAATTAAAAATAGAGCTACCATATGATTCAGCAATCCCACTTCCAGGTATATATCCAAAAGAATCAAAAGCAGGATCTGAAAGAGATATTTGCACATCCCTGGTCATTGAAGCATTATTCACAGTAGTCAAGAAATAGAAGCAACCTAAGTGTCTAAAGATCTGTTGCACAACAATATGAATATAGTTAACACTACTGAACTGTACGTTTTAAGATGGTTAAGATGAGGGGCGCCTGGCTGGCTCAGTTGGTAGAGTGTGAGACTCTTGATCTTGGGGTTGTTAGTTCAGGCTCCATGTTGGGTGTAGAGATTACTTAAAAAAAAATCATAAAAAAAATTAAAATGGTTAAGATGAAAATAAATGGTTACAATTTACAAATGGTAAATTTTTATGTGTTTTCCTCACAATTGAAAAAAAATGTCTATTATAACCACAACCTAAGAAGGAATGCAGACTATTAAAATGAATAGAAAAATCGTAAGTTTCCACAGAGAAAGAAAAAATATAAAAGAGAACCAAGTAGGGATTTTAGAATTGAAAAATACAGTAAGAGAAACAAAAATTTCACTGGATGAACTCAATATCCGAATGGCAATGCCAGAGGAAGAGTCATTGAACTTGAAGATAAATCAATGGAAACTCTCCAATCTGAACAACAAAGAAAAAAAAATGAACAGAATGTCAGGGACCTGTGGGAAAACATCAAAAGGTCTGACACCAGTCCCAGAAGGAAGACAGAAAGACAAAATATTGGGTGCAGAAAAAAATATTTGAAGAAATAATGGCTGAAAACTTCCAAAAGGTGGGGGGGGGGACCCATAAATTTATAGATTCCAGAAGCTCACAACTCTCCAAACATGAAAAACTCAAAGAAATCTATTCCCAAAAGCATCATAACCAAACTGCTGAAAACTAATGACAAAGAAACTATCTTGAAAGCAGCAAGAGGGGCGCCTGGGTGGCTCAGTCAATTAAGTGTCCGACTCTTGATTTTAGCTCAGGTCATGCTCTCACAGGTTCATGTGTTTAAGCCCCGCATCTGCTCCTTGCATTGACAATGCAGAGCCTACTTGGAATTCTCTCTCTCCCTCTCTTTCTGCCCCTCCTGAGCATGTTCCCTCTCTCTCAAAATGAATGATAAACTTAAAAAAAAAAAAAAAGAAAACAGAGAAAAACTGAATATCATATATAGAAAAACAACAATTAGAGCAACTATGGATTTCACATCGGAAATGTCAGGAATGAAGGAAGAATGATAAAAATGGTAAGTATTTAAGTAAATATCATAAACTGTTTTTCTACTTTTATGTTCTTTAAAATTCACATGAGATTTGAAAGGAAAAAATATAACATCGTCTGATGGGGTTTTCAATGGATGTAGACCATTGTAGATGTCTGTCTCTATGTATGACAACTATAACATGAATGCGGGATGGCAAAATGACCTATAAGGTGGCAAGGTTTCCATATTCTGCTGAAAGTTGTAAAATATTAATTCTAAATAGACTATGAAAAGTTAGCTATGCATATTGTAATCCCTAGAGCAACCCCTTAAAAAAGATTTAAGAATTCCAACTTCTGGAATAGCATAGTAAGGACCTCTAAAAACACAGTCTTCCATAGAAGCAATGAAAACACAGGCAAATTTGTCAAAATCAATTTTTTTAGAACTCTAGAAATTAACCAGAGACTTGCAACAATCCAAGGAGGGTCTCCTCAGGAAAAATGGGTTCAGTAAGAACAATGAGCTTTGTGGCATTTTAACTTGCCCCAATCCTATCCCCTTATCACCAGCTCCATAGTAGACTTGAAAATCAACAGCATCACAAGCATGGTAGCTATGAAAACCATCAACCTAGCAGCAACTAGCAGGACAAAACAGGTTTGGAGCTCCTCCAAAGCCCCACCTCCAGAGAATTATCTCTATTTTAACTGTCTGGCAGCTTGCTGAAAAACTCCATTCTCAAAGCATGTCTTTATTTTATCTGACCCAGAGGTTACTCTGTGCAAACAGTTCTATTTGCAAAACATTATCAAAAATAATCACTGGCAAGCATTACTTGAGGCAGCGTTACCAGTTGGACCTAACAAAAAACAAATATCTGGGAATGAGTTGCCCAAAGGGCTCTCTAAAAAGCCCCAGAATATTCCTAGGTATCTAGAAGGCTACAGGAATATGCAGGGCTGTGCACATGCTTAAGAAAGACCTGAGAGGCGGGGCGCCTGGGTGGCGCAGTCGGTTAAGCGTCCGACTTCAGCCAGGTCACGATCTCGCGGTCCGTGAGTTCGAGCCCCGCGTCAGGCTCTGGGCTGATGGCTCGGAGCCTGGAGCCTGTTTCCGATTCTGTGTCTCCCTCTCTCTCTGCCCCTCCCCCGTTCATGCTCTGTCTCTCTCTGTCCCAAAAATAAATAAAAAACGTTGAAAAAAAAATTTTTTTAAATAATAATAAAAAAAAAAAGACAGACCTGAGAGGGCCCTAATCTCTCACCTCTCACCTACTGTGCGGCTCTGCACAAGCAGGAAGTGAAGACAAAGGCAGAGTTAGTTGCAAACTGCCTGTCAGAGCATTGAAGCCATATCCCAACATGCACACACAGACCTTGACAAAGGCTAGGAGATTTATTGGTTCCAGGCATTTAAGGAAATCTGTCCAGTCATTAGCTGACCATTAAACTAACCAAGCAGAGACTTCAGTGGCCATCCATGACAAAGAATGCAAACTTTACAGAATTCAGGAAAATTACTAACAGCAATGAAACCAAACTAGTTGCGGGCGGGGGGCGGGGTAGGGAGGGGACACTGCAAAATTATTTTAAACATTCCGTTTTCAAGACAGAAAGAAATGGTAAAGTATGACTCATACAAGGAGGGGAAGCAGCCAATAGAAACTATACCGGAGAATGCCCAGAAACTGAACCTAGTAGATAATGACTTTTAATCATCTATTATAATATGTCCAAAGAATTAAAAGAAAGTATGAGGGTAGTGTCTCACCAAATAGAGAACATCAATAAGAAGACAGAAATCATTTTTTAAAAAGAACAAAGTAGGGGCGCCTGGGTGGCTCAGTCGGTTAAGTGGCCAACTTCGGCTCAGGTCATGATCTCGTGGTCCGTGAGTTCGAGCCCCGCGCCGGGCTCTGTGCTGATAGCTCGGAGCCTGGAGCCTGCTTCTGTTTCTGTGTCTCCCTCTCTCTCTGCCCCTCCCCCATTCGCGCTCTGTCTCTCTCTGCCTTTCAAAAATGAATAAATGTTAAAAAAAATTTTTTTAAATGAATAAAAAGAACAAAGTAGAAATTCTAGAGTTGAAAAGTACAAAAACTGACATGAAAATTTCACTGTTGGGGCTTATAATGGACTGAATTGTCCCCCATAAAATTCATATGTTGAAGCCCTAATTCCCAATGTGACTGCATCTGCAGATAGGGCTTTTAGGAGATAAGTAAGGTTAAATGAGGTCATAAGGGATCCTCAATAACATTAACAGCTGACTGCATCAGAAATCATGGAGGCCAGAAGACAGTAGGATGACATATTCACAATGTTCAAAGAGTGCACCTGGGTGGCTCAGTCAGGTGTCTGACACTTGATTTTGGCTCAGGTCCTGATCTCACAGTTTGTGAGATCAAGCCCATGTGGGGCTCTACACTGACAACATGAAGCCTGCTTTGAATTCTCTTTCTCTCTCCCTATCTCGCCTTCCCTCCCCTCTCATATGCAAGCTCTCTCTCTTTCTCAGAATAAACTTAAAAAAAAAAAAGTGTTGAAAGAAAAAAATTGTAAATTAAGAATTCTATATCCAGCAAAACTTCAAAAAAATAGCAACAAAACCAAACTGGGGGTAGGGGTCATAAAGAAGAAATTAAGACATTCCCAGATTAAAAACAAAAATTTGTCATTATCAGACCTGCCTTACAAGAAATACTGAAATGAATCTTTCAAGCTGAAAGAAAAGACACTAGACAGTAAATTGAATCCACACAAAGAAATATATAGCACCAGTAGAGGCTGCCTCAAATCCATTTTCAGAGTAGGCAAATGAAAAACAGTAAATAAATTACATTCAGAGTTCTCTGTCTTCTATTCTCTGCCATGTTCATCCCTGTCACTTAATCAGAAAACCAAGTCAGAAGTAACTTGAGAAGATGTATTTTTATTTCTTACTTTAAAAATAAATATGAATTTTTAAAGTATATACAGAGATATAGTAAAAAAAAAAAACTTACTATATCAATTAAAATGGAATCTTAATCCAAAAAAGTCAGAACGAGACAGAGGTATGAAAAACAGAACAAACAGTATAAACAAACACAATATAAAGAATGCAGACCTATAGCCAAATATATCAATAATTGTATTTAGTGTCAATAGTCTAAACACATCAATTTGAAGACCAAGATTGTCATAAAGGATAAAAAAATCAAGAACCAATTTATATGCTATCTATAAAAATTCACTTAATACAAGAGTCAGTTAAAATTAAAAGAATCAAGAAATGATATACCAAGCAAATACTGACCAAAAGAAAGCTGAAAGATCTAGAATAATATCAAAGTAGACTTCAGAGAGAGGAAAATTCTCAAGAATAAAGAGAGACATTGTATAATGATAAAAAGGATCAAGAAGACATAACAATCTTAAATATGTATGTGCATCACAACAGGACTTCCAAATAAAAGTGAAGACTGATGGAAATGGAAGGAAAAATGGGCAGTTATGGTTGGTGAGTTCATCTCTCAGTAATCAGTGGGACAAGAGACAGAAGTCAGCAAGGATATAGAAAATCTGAACAACTTCATTAACCAACCGGATCTAACTGACACTGACAGAACACTTCACCCAACAACAGTGGAATACACATTCAAGTACACATGTGCACTAAGATAGACTACATGCTGGATCATTAAACAAACCTTGATACATTTAAAATAATTGAAATCATACAAAGTAAGTTCTCTAACTATTTAGCATTAAAGTAGAAATCAATAACAGAAAGATAACTGAAAAATCTCCAAATACTTGGTACTTATATTAATTATTTCAAATGATCTATGGGTCAAAAAGAAATCTCAAGGAAAATTAGAAAGTATTTTGAACAAAATAAAAATAAAAATACAACATACAAAAACTTCCAGCATGCAGATAAATCACGCATAGAGGTCAATTTTATTGCATGAAATGCAGAAAAGAAGAAAAGTCACAATCAACAATCAAAGCTTCACTTCAAGAAAATAGAAAAGGAAAAGCAAATAAACCCAAAGTAAGCAGAAGAAGGAAATAATAAAAATAAAAGCAAAAATGAGTGGAATTCAAAAAAGAAAAAGAAAGAAACCAGAAGCTGTTCTTTGAAAAGATCAGTAAAATTAATAATCTTTTTGTAAGACTGACCAAGAAAAAAAGGAGGTATAAATTTCTGATACCAGGAATGAGAAAGGGAGTATCTTTTTTTTTTTTAATTTTTTTTTTAACGTTTATTTATTTTTGAGACAGAGACAGAGCATGAACGGGGGAGGGTCAGAGAGAGGGAGACACAGAATCTGAAACAGGCTCCAGGCTCTGGACTGTCAGAACAGAGCCCGACACGGGGCTCGAACTCACGGACCGCGAGATCATGACCTGAGCCGAAGTCGGTGGCCTAACCAACTGAGCCACCCAGGCGCCCCAGAAAGGGAGTATCTTTACAGGCCTTGCAGGCATTAAAAAGATAATAAGGGAATACTAAGAACATCCCTACATATAAAAATGGACCAACTGATATTGACCAATTTCTTAAAAACTACAAATTACCAAAACTCACCCAAGAAGAAATTGATATCTGAATAGTTCTATATCTGTTAAAGAAAATGACTTCATAGTTTTAATTTAAAAAAAAAAAACTTCAAAATAAAATTGAGGTCCAGATGGCTTCACTGTTGAATTCTTCCAAACATATAAAGAAGAAATCACACCAACTCTACACAATCTCTTCCAGAAAATAAAAGAAAGAACACTTTCCAGTTAATATGAGGCCAGCATTATCCTGATACCAAAAATGAGATAAAGACAATAGAAGAAAAGAAAATTGTAGACCAATATCCCTTACGACAATTAGAAACAAAAGTCCTAACCAAAATACTGGCAAATCAAATCCAACAATGTATAAAAAAAATTCTACACCATGGCCAAGTAGGGTTTATCCTAGGAATGCAACACAGATTAAATATTAAAAGGTCAATGTAATCCATCATATTAACAGACTAAAAAAATCAAACCTCATGATATTAATTGTTGCAAAAAAGTGTATGACAAAATTCAGCACTCATTAAAAACTAGTAGTAAAAAGGATATATATAACCATATATTATCATAATATAATGTAGTGATATGTGATATATATTAATTATCCTAATTAACAGTAAAAGTCTGATGCTTTTTATCTGAAATCAAAAATGAGGGAAGGATAAACATTCTCACCACTCATATTCAAATCATACTGGGGCTCCTGGGTGGCTCAGTCAGTTGGTTAAGCAGGTTAAGCGTCTGACTTCCATTCAGGTTATCATCTTGCTGTTGGTGATAGCTCAGAGGCTGGATGGAGCCTGCTTCAGATTCTGTGTTTCCCTTCCTCTCTGCCCCTACCCCACTCACACTCTGTCTCTTTCTCTCTCTCTCAGAAATAAATAAAACATTAAAAAAAAACCATACTGAAAGTCCTACCCAGTGCAATAAGGCAGGAGAAAAAAGACAGATTATTGGAAAGGAAGGAAGAAAAGGATCTTATTCACACAGAAAATGATATCTATATAGATAATCCCAAAGAATCTACAAAAAAGTTCCTAGAATTAATAAGTGAGTTTTTTAAGTTTGTTGAATTCAAAGTCAACATATATAAATTAACATTTCTGCATACTAGCAATTAATAATTGGACATCAAAGTTTTAAAAATACCATTTACAAAAGCTTCAAGAAAATGAAATATTCTAACAAAACTTATTCAAGGAATGTCTGCTAAAAAGAAAAAACAACTACAAAATGTTGATGTAATAAATCAAGGAGGACCTATATAGAGAAAAATACCACATTCAGGGACTGGATGACTCAGTATAATTAAGATGTTAATTATCCTTAAATGATCTATTGATTTAGTGTAATTCCGATAAAAATTCCAGCAGCAATATTTATAGATATAGACACACTGGTTTTTAAATTTATGTGGAAAAGCAAAGACACTTGGATAGCCAAAAACAATCTCAAAAAAAGAGAAGTTAGAGTTCATAGTACATGATTTTAAGACTTACTATAAAAAGTTTACAGGTCACCTGTAATTTACAGGGCTCAGTCAGTTGAGCATCTGATTCTTGATTTCAGCTCAGGTCATGATCCCAGAGTCATGGGATTGGGGAATCAATGGAAAAGAATATAAAGGTCATAAATGGACTCGTACAAACATGGCCAATTGCTTTTTGACAAAAGTACAAAGGCAACTGACTGGAGAAAAGATGGTCTTTTCAACAGATGGTGTTAGAACACCAATTAAATATCCATATGTAAAATCATCATCATCATCATCATCATCATCATCATCATCTTGAACTAAACTGCAGCATTATACAAAAATTAAACCCAAATGGATCATTGATCTAAACATAAACTCTAAAGCTATAAAACTTTTAGAAAAAAAACATAGGAAAAAATCTTCATAACGTTGGTTTAGACAAAGGGTTCATAGATATGACACCAAATCATGATCCATAAAAAAATATTGACAAATTGAACTGCATCAAAACTGAAAATTATTGCTCTGTAGAAGACATTGTTGAGAAAATGAAAAGAGATGCTATAGTTTTGGGGAAAAGATTTGCTAATCATATATCCCTCTATGGACTTGTATCTAGAATATACAGACAACTCTTGGGGTACCTGGCTGGCTCAGTTGTTAAGCCACAGACCCTTGATCTCAGAGTGGTGAGTTTGAGCCCTGGTTTGGTGGCGCCTACTTAAAAAAAAAAACAAACAAACAAACAAAAAAACCCTCTCAGTATTAAACAGTAAGAAAACAACCCACTTTTTTAAATGGACAAAAGATTTAAGCAGATAACTTACCAAAAAAAATATATGGATGACGAATAAACATCTGAAAAGATATTCAACATCATTAACCATTAATGAAATGCAGTTTAAAACCACAGTGAGATATACACCTACAATTTTTTAAAAATCTGATAATACTAAGTGCTTGTGAAGATGCAAAGCAATTGAAACTCTTCTATGTTGCTGGTGGGTATACAAAATGGTACAAACACTCTAGAAGAACTTTATTTGGCAGTTTGGCAGCGTCTTAGAAACTTAATATGTATACACACACCTATTACCCAGCGGTCACACTTATCTATTTACCCTATATAAATGAATCCTTTTTTACGATTTTATTTTTTATCTTATTTTTAAATTTATTTATTTTGAGGGAGAAAGAGAGTGAGAGAGAGCAAGAGTGTGTGTGTGCACATAAGCAAGGGAGGGGCAGAGAGAGAGGGGAGAGAGAGAATTCTAAGCAGGCTCTGCACTGTCAGCACAGAGTCCCATGGTGGGGTGGCGCTCAAACTCACAAACTGTGAAATCATAACCTGAGCCGAAATCAAGAGTCTGACTGAGCCACCCGGCACCCCCATAAAGATTTTATTTTTAAGTAATCTCTACACCCAACATGGGGCTCAAACTCACCACTCCAAGATCAAGAGTCACATGCTCTTCGAACTGAGCCAGCCAGGCACCCCTGTATAAATGAATCTTATGTTCACACAAAAACCAAATATAGGGGCACCTGGGTGGCTCAGTCAGTTGAGTGTCTGACTTCGGCTCAGGCCATGATTTCATGGGTAGTGGGCTGAGACCCACATCAAGCTCTGTGCTGACAGCACAGAGCCTGGAGCCTGCTTCAGATTCTTTGTCTCCCTCTCTGTCTATCCCCGCTTGCACTTTGTCTCTCTCTCTCTCTCAGAAATAAATAAACATGAAAAAAGTTTTAAAAAATACAAATGTTTGGGGTGCCTGGGTGGCTCAGTCGGTTAAGCGTCCAACTTCAGCTCAGGTCACAATCTCCCGGTCCATGAGTTCGAGCCCCGCGTTGGGCTCTGAGCTGATGGCTCAGAGCCTGGAGCCTGCTTCCCATTCTGTGTCTCCCTCTCTCTCTGCCCCTCCCCTGTTCATGCTGTGTCTCTCTCTGTCTCAAAAATAAATAAAAACATTAAAAAAATTTTTTTTAAAAATAAAAAAAATTAAAAATAAATAAAAATAAATAAATAAAAATAAAAAATACAAATGTTTGTATATCAAGTAGCTCTATTCATAATTGCCAAAATCTAGAAAGAACTAAAATGTTCTTCAATTGGAGAATGGATAAACAAACTGTAGTACACCTATGTAATGGAATACCATACAAGCAAGAACTATTGACATAGGCAACAACATGAAAAAATTTCAAATGCTGAGTAAAAGAAGCCAGGTTCCAACGGTTACATACTGTATGATTCCATCTACATGACCTTCTGGAAAAGACAAAACTATAGAGACAAAGAATGGATTAGTGATTGTTAGGAGTTAGGAATGCGGGTGCAGGGTTTACCATAAAATAAAATGGGATCCATGAGGCACAATTTAGAGTGATGGCACTATTTTATATCCTGATTGTGGTGGTGACTACACAAGTCTACACATGTTAAAACTTATAGAACTGCACACCAAAAAGCCAATTTGACTATATGTTAGTTATCAAGAACATACAAATTAAAACCATTATGAAATACCACCTTACACCCACAAGAATGGCTAAAATTAAATATACGGTACAGACAAAACCAAATGTTGACAAGGGTATGGAGCAACTAGGACTCTCATACATTGCGTGGAAATCACTGTAGCAAATTTCTCATGAAGTTAAATGTAACCTATTCTAGGCTAGTATCCAAAATCTATAAAGAGCTCATCAAACTCCACACCCGAAAAACAAATAACCCAGTGAAGAAATGGGCAGAAAACATGAATAGACACTTCTCTAAAGAAGACATCCGGATGGCCAACAGGCACATGAAAAGATGTTCAACGTCGCTCCTTATCAGGGAAATACAAATCAAAACCACACTCAGATACCACCTCACGCCAGTCAGAGTGGCCAAAATGAAGAAATCAGGAGACTATAGATGCTGGAGAGGATGTGGAGAAACAGGAACCCTCTTGCACTGTTGGTGGGAATGCAAATTGGTGCAGCCGCTCTGGAAAGCAGTGTGGAGGTTCCTCAGAAAATTAAAAATAGACCTACCCTATGACCCAGCAATAGCACTGCTAGGAATTTATCCAAGGGATACAGGAGTACTGATGCATAGGGGCACCTGTACCCCAATGTTTATAGCGGCACTCTCAACAATAGCCAAATTATGGAAAGAGCCTAAATGTCCATCAACTGATGAATGGATAAAGAAATTGTGGTTTATATACACAATGGAATACTACGTGGCAATGAGAAAAAATGAAATATGGCCTTTTGTAGCAACATGGATGGAACTGGAGAGTGTGATGCTAAGTGAAATAAGCCATACAGAGAAAGACAGATACCATATGGTTTCACTCTTACGTGGATCCTGAGAAACGTAACAGAAACCCATGGGGGAGGGGAAAAAAAAAAAAAAAAAAAAAGAGGTTAGAGTGGGAGAGAGCCAAAGCATAAGAGACTGTTAAAAACTGAGAACAAACTGAGGGTTGATGGGGGGTGGGAGGGAGGGCAGGGTGGGAGGGAGGGCAGGGTGGGTGATGGGTATTGAGGAGGGCACCTTTTGGGATGAGCACTGGGTGTTGTATGGAAACCAATTTGACAGTAAATTTCATATATTAAAAAATAAAAAATTAAAAAAAAAAAATTAAAAAAAAAAAAATGTAACCTATTCTATGACCCAGCAATTTCACCTCTAGGTATTTACAAGAGAAATGAAAACATGAATGTTCATAGAATCTTTATTGATAATCACCTGAAACATAAAATATTGTGCAAAAGGAGCCAGGTACAGAAGAGTATTTACTCTATTATTCCATTTATATGAAGTTCAAGAGCAGTCAAAACTAATCTATGGTAATATCAGAACAATGGTTGGCTCTGGAACAGAACTAAAGAAAAGAAGAACTGACTAAAAAGGGGTGTGAAGGGACTTCCTGAGGTCCCGGAAATGTGGTGGTTACACAGGTACATACACTGTCAAAATTCATAGAACTGTTCACATTTAACATCTGTGATTTAACTAGATGTAAAATTTACCTCAATAAAAATTTTATCATGTATATGATGTGTATCATATATATGTATATCAGTTAGAAAGCTGCTATTTAGCTTAAATAAGAAACCTGAATTGTGAGATGGTCTTTACACTCATGTTTTGTTGAACATTCAATCAATTTTTAATTTTTGTTTTGATGGTCAGAAGTGTTGAAAATCCCCACTTATAGATTTATAAAGATCTATTGTTACAAATGGAATTAAAGTTTCTAGAGTGTTTTTTAAAATCAAGGCAAGGATAATCCTATCTCAAAGAATACCAGAATTCTTCAAGTATGTTTCAGTTAAACTTCAATTGTAATTTTTTGTTCTAAAAATCAATGGATTAATCTTCAGTTAGGTCAACATCTTAACATCTTTGATTCAGTTTATATAAGAAAGAAATGGATTACATATCTATAGTTCAATTTAGGAGCCATCAAGATAGAAATAACTTTTGAAGGACTTCTGAAGTGTTCCAGAACTTTGCAGATTTCTCCTTTCAAAGAAATTGACAGAATTTTGTATTACAACTCCATCTTAGACAAGCATATCCTCCAGTTTCTTCTTTATTGATCGCTTAACCAGGAATGTTCTAAATTTTTTAGGAAGCGTCTATAATGTTGACTTCATAACATTGAATTGAAAGGTTTAACTGATTCAACATGGTTAAAAGTATGTGCCAGGTAAGCCAATACATAGATAGAACTCTTTTTCTCATGACCCAAGGGTGGATTTCTTTCTTTCTTTCTTTCTTTTTAAAATTTCAGTTAAAGTAAAACTTCTGCCCTTAGTTTGAAAAAGCGCTTGAAGGCATATCTTCACGAAGGCCAGTGAATTTCTGTGTGGTAGAGAACGAATTCATATTTTGCTTTCATATCTTTACAACAAATTTTAAAATGCATTTGACTCAAAGATCTGCCTCTGGTGAAGTTGATGACATTTCTGGCTATTGACAAAACTTCTTTTTCAGGGTTGTTAGAAAAATCTTGTTGTCAGTGTATGTCTGTAAAAAGACAATGAGTGATGTGAAAAGTTTCCTTTCTCGTGAGAGTAGCGAAACTAGGTGCATTACCGAGCATCTCAGGGCCTCCATCAATGCAGAATCTGAAGGTTTTCTTTCCAAAGTTTTATTTGGCAAAAAATATTTTTACTATTCTCCAAATATCCATAGCCTTTTTAATTTCTCAAAGCATTCACAAAATAAGAATTCTTCCTTGATGGCACCAACATGTGTACAGGAAACACAAAAAGGAAGTTGGCTACATTGAGAGATATCTGTGGAGAGACATATCTTATTTAGATGCCTTTCAGGCTGGACAGATGTGAGAGGCTCTTTCAATTTTGCTGACATTATACTTCCATTCACATTAATTTTTATACATATACACATCCCACTCTGGCCTTTGTGTTCCATCACATTCAATGATGCACATAAAATAATATAATACATGGTCTTCATCATCTGTCCTTTTCTTTGACATTTCATTTTAAATTGGGTTTGTAAAAAAATATACAAAATAAAGCTAAAATAAAACATTTGATCCAATTTACTTAGTTTTTTTATTTTGAAATAATTTAAAACTTATAGAAAATTTCAAGAATAATACAAAGAATTCCCATATACCCTGGACTATATTCCCCAATTGTTAACATTTTACCACATTTACTTTATCATTTTCTCTCTCTATATATATATACCTATACCTCTCTCTCTCTCTCTCTCTCTCTCTCTATATATATATATATATATATATATATATATACACACACATATATAGAATATATATAAATATAATTTTCTATTTTATCATTTCATACAAACATAACACATTCATCTCTATGTAAATATGTATTGTTTTCATGAACCATTTGAAAGTAAATTGCAGACATGATAACTCTTTATTCCTAAATACTAATGTATTTGTTTCATAAGAACAAGGATATTCCTTTACTTAGCCATAGTATAAGGATCAAAATCAGGAAGTTAACATTGATATGCTACTGTAATCTACAGACCTTATTTATATTTTACCAACTGTCCCACAATACCCTTTATAGTAAATAATAATTTTTTTGATGAATAGAATTTTTTAAATGTGCTAGTCTCTCACACACACACACACACACACAGGAATAAGGAAATCCTGCCATTTGGAATGACATGGATGAACCTGGAGGGCATTATGCTAAATTAAATAAGCAAGGCAGAGAAAGGCAAATGCTGTATGGTTATCACTTATATGTGGAATCTGAAAAAAAAAAAAAAAAAAAAAAAGCTAATAAAACCAGAGAGTAGAAAAGTGATTGCCAAGGGCAGGGAGATACGGGAGCTAGGGAGACGTGGTAAAAGGGTAGAAATTGTCAGTTATAAGATGAATAAAATCTGATGATCTAATGTATAACATGGTGACTATACTGGCTAATACTGTATTGCATAATTACAATTTGCTAAAAGAGTAGAGCTTAAATGTTCTCACAAAATAAAAGGTAAATAAATGAGGTGATGGATGTGTTAATTAACTTGATGGGGGAATCCATTCACAATGTACACATATTTCAAATCATCACATTGTACACTTAAATATCTTATAATGTTATTTGTTAATTATACCTCAATAAAGCTGGGAAAAAAATTTCTGGTCCAATCCAGGATCATTTGTCAAATTATGTAATGTCACTTTAGTCCTCTTTAATCTGGAACAGTTCCTAAGTCTTTGTCATTCATAGCCTTGAGGTTTCTTTTTTTTCTGGGTCCTGAATCAGCTTTATTTTTCTCTGCGTAGGGAACCCTGCACAGGCAATTCAAATTAAGACAAAATAAACGTATGAATATTTATGTAAAACTGTCCTTTCTAATGAACAACGATACACAATGTACAACTTCATGTTCACTGGGTGGGTTTACAAAAATGTACCATTCCCAACTGATAACCTTGACATTTTTAAAAAGGCATTTTGTGGAATGCTCCTCAACTGGAATTTGTCTGTTTCATGATTGAATTGAGGTTATGTACTTTTTTCATTTTAATTGTTTTTAATGTTTATTTATTTTTGAGAGAGAGACAGAGTATGAGTGGGGGAGGGGCAGAGAGAGGGAGACACAGAATCTGAAGCAGGCTCGAGGCTCTGAGATGTCAGCACAGAGCCCAACGCGGG